>NC_090328.1:1366895-1666895 GCF_035084215.1 Heptranchias perlo
TATCCTTCGTTAGGTAAGGAGGCCAAAACTGTACACAGTACTCCAGGTATTTCACATTTCCCCACATTGTACTCCATCTGCCACCTTCTCACCCACTCATTTAACCTGTCTATATCCCTTTGTAGTCTCTTTTCATCCTCCTCACAGCTTACTTTCCCACCTAGCTTTGTATCATCAGCAAACTTGGATACATTATACTCGGTCCCCTCATCCAAGTCATTGATATATATTGTAAATAGCTGAGGCCCAAGCACTAATCCTTGGGGTACAATTTTAAAGGGAGTGCAGGAACAGAGAGACCTGTGGGTGTATGCAGACAAATCTTGAAGGTGGCAGGACAAGTTGAGAAGGCTGTTAAAAAAGCATATGGGATCCTTGGCTTTATTAAAAGAGGCATAGAGTACAAAAGCAAGGAAGTTATGCTAAACCTTTATAAATTACGAGTTAGGCCTGAGCTGGAGTACTGCGTTCAATTCTGAGCACCACACTTTAGGAAGGATGTCAAGGCCTTAGAGAGGGTGCAGAAGAAATTTGCTACAGTGGCACAAGGGATGAGGGACTTCAGTTATGTGGAGAAACTGGAGAAGCTGGGGTTGTTCTCCTTAGTGCAGAGGAGGTTTGATCAAGGTGTTCAAAATCATTAACGGTTTTGATAGAGTAAAGAAGGAGAAATTGTTTCCAGTGGCAGAACGATCTGTAACCAGAAGACACAGATTTAAGGTGATTGGCAAATGAACCAGAGGGGAGATGAGGAAACATTTTTTTTACGCAGCGAGTTGTAATGATCTGGAATGCACTGCCTGAAAGGGTGGTGGAAACAGATTCAATAGTAACTTTCAAAAGGGAACTGGATAAATACTTGAGGGGAAAAAATTTACAAGGCTATGGGGAAAGAGCAGGGGAATGGGACTAATTGGATAGCTCTTTCAAAGAGCCGGCACAGGCACGATGGGCCGAATGGCCTCCTTCTGTGCTGTACCATACTATGATACTATGTTCCTAGGAGAAAGTATAGCCTTTTGAGGCACAGAAGTTCTGTGAATCCTGATGACTGACTCCTCATACGCAGGGAAGAGATGCCTTTCATGGTGCCTGACTCTAAGATCCTCTAATCTGGCCTCTTGCATGACCTCATCTTCCTTCTCTTCATAACACAAAAATAAATATATTCCCTTAATCCATGTATGAAGTGCCAAGCAGTATTCTGAGCAAAGCTGAGTAAAAGTATGAGCAAAAATCCTGAATCAATCCTTTAAAGATCGCTATGCAGGCAACTGGATGCCTGTGTCCAGCGGTGTGCCTCAGGGATCGGTGCTGGGTCCGCTGTTATTTGTTAATTATATTAATGATTTGGATGAGAATTTAGGAGGCATGGTTAGTAAGTTTGCAGATGACACCAAGATTGGTGGCATTGTGGACAGTGAAGAAGGTTATCTAGGATTGCAACGGGATCTTGATAAATTGGGCCAGTGGGCCGATGAATGGCAGATGGAGTTTAATTTAGATAAATGTGAGGTGATGCATTTTGGTAGATCGAATCGGGCCAGGACCTACTCCGTTAATGGTAGGGTGTTGGGGAGAGTTATAGAACAAAGAGATCCAGGAGTACAGATTCATAGCTCCTTGAAAGTGGAGTCACAGGTGGATAGGGTGGTGAAGAAGGCATTCGGCATGCTTGGTTTCATTGGTCAGAACATTGAATGCAGGAGTTGGGATGTCTTGTTGAAGTTGTACAGGGCATTGGTGAGGCCACACTTGGAGTACTGTGTACAGTTCTGGTCACCCTATTATAGAAAGGATATTATTAAACTAGAAAGAGTGCAGAAAAGATTTACTAGTATACTACCGGGACTTGATGGTTTGACTTATAGGGAGAGGTTAGACAGACTGGGACTTTTTTCCCTGGAGAGTAGGAGGTTTAGGGGTGATCTTATAGAAGTCTATAAAATAATGAGGGGCATAGATAAGGTAGATAGTCAAAATCTTTTCCCAAAGATAGGGGAGTCTATAACGAGGGGGCATAGATTTAAGGTGAGAGGGGAGAGATACAAAAGGGTCCAGAGGGGCAATTTTTTCACTCAAAGGGTGGTGAGTGTCTGGAACGAGCTGCCAGAGGCAGTAGTAGAGGCGGGTACAATTTTGTCTTTTAAAAAGCATTTGGACAGTTACATGGGTAAGATGGGTATAGAGGGATATGGGCCAAGTGCAGGAAATTGGGACTAGCTTAGTGGTATAAACTGAGCGACATGGACATGTTGGGCCGAAGGGCCTGTTTCCATGTTGTAATTTCTATGATTCTAACTAAACACAAGACTTCAGTATAAGCACACAATATGGCCTCCTCCAAGCTGTATCTGCCTCAGGGATACCTGCTGCAGCTTCTACTGTCACTTTTAAAGTGGCATTCATTATTGAAGGGATTCGCAAAATTTCACATGTTCCCCCCACCCCGAAGATTTATTGGAGTTATTAAAGAAACCCTGGTGTGACTGTTTTAAAAAATCCAAGGTCTCTCAAAATGGCTGCAGTCAGACACATGGCCGAGGACCGGCAGATTTGAAATTGCATTCTCAACAAATCGGCAGGCTTCGTGTTTCAGACAGATTTCTTTAAACAATGCAGCTGCATTCTAGCCCTGAGGCAAGCTATCAACATGGCCGGCCAACACATCAAAATTCGAGCAGGAAGTGATCGCAGGACAAAAGGTGAACCATCAAGGTACGTTCGGAACAATGGTAAAGCAGTTAGCGAACAGATCGATACAGGAAACGGCCATTATGTAAATGGGCCAGAAATTAGGTCCTTTGTCTTACGTTTCGTGCTTAAATCAAACAATGAAGCAAGCTGAGGAGGTATGAAAAAAACCTGTTGCCAAGAGGGTATAACTGGGGCTGCCCAGTATCTCTCTCGAGCTGCTCTCTTCGCCTGGTGGCCGGGGTCCTGCTGCTCACTAGCTCAGACTTGAGAAGGAAGGCCATCCAGAAAAACCTCGCAAACGCAGCAGGAGGCCAGGCCTTTTTCATCTGTTTCACCGGTGAGCATTAATTTTCTGGCCGCCACAAGACAACCTAGCATAAGTGTAAGGTTGGGGGTTAAGGGATATTGCTAAACTTATGATTTTAGAATTTTCCCTCAATGTGTCCGTTTCTTTCAACCCGATAAGTGTAAGACTGTATTACATCCATAGCGATTTCTTTATCTTCTGTATTATACTGTTTACCTTGTAGTTTTAGTTTTCTTATTAATAAACATTGTTTTTCCTTGTACCAATCCACTGGTCTGTTTGTCTGTCTTTGTTACCACTCGATAAGTCCTCAGCTCAGAATCAGGAAGGGGTAAGCGATTCGCAACCGCACTGCGGGCAGGGCAGCTCAGGAAAACATAACTGGCTGACCTATTATAAGCCCGAGAAACAGTAAAAAAAAAAGAAACCCCTTACATTATTTTGGGCAGAAATAGAGGAGACTGGATTAGAGAGGCTGGCCACAATCCCTTGATCCCATTTACACTTCTGTAAGCACTTCTGTTGAGGAAATTAGCGCTTTTTCGGGAGCAGAATGTAGGTGCCGTTTTCTTGGGTAGATTTGATGCAGTCGACCCAAAGAACCCATTCTGCTCTTCTTTTTTTACCAACCACAACAACTTGCATTTATATAGCACCTTTAACATAGTAAAACATCCCAAGGTGCTCCACAGGGTCGTTATCAAACAAAATTTGGCACCGAGCCACATAAGGAGATAGGGCAGATAACAAAAAGCTTGATCAAAGAGGTAGGTTTTAAGGAGTGTCTTAAAGAAGAGAGAGGTAGATAGGTGGAGCAGTGTATGGAGGGAATTCCAAAGCTTAGGGCCTAGGCAGCTGAAGGCACGGCCGCCAAAATCAATTAAATTCAGGGATGCGCAAGAGGCAAGAATTGGAGGAACGCAGCGATCTTGGTGGGTTGTAGGGCTAGAAGAGGTTACAGAGATAGGGGCAAGGTCATGGGCGGAGGTGGGCAACATTACGGAGGTGGAAGTAGGCGGTCTTGGTGATGGAGAGGATATGGGGACGGACCTCAGCTCAGGGTCAAACAGGATGTCAAAGCTGTGAACAGTCTGGTTCAGCCTCAGATAGTGGCCAGGGAAAGGGATGGAATCAATGGCTGGGGAACCAAAACAGGCGGTAACTCAAAGAAGAATCCCCCCCACACCCTAAAGAGATCAGACATCAAGTGGTCAAGTATATTATTACACATTTCATCGTATCAATCTGCTGGTAAATTTAAACAATGTATTACATTTACTCCTGATATAAGCTGAAAACTTGTTGGCCACACATTGGAAAAAAGTTATCCAGCGTGTAAACTGAATACAACTTATTTGTAATTCTATTATGGCTACGTTATGAGTATAAAATCATTTGTTTAACTTTTTATCCCCCCCCCCCCTCCCTATTTCCTAAATATTCAAAAAATGGGGTTAAACTGGCTTGCACCAGTAGTCCAGATGGCAAGCAGCACTGACCTGCCAATGGGGATCTCCACCTGTAATGTGAATAAGCTACAGGCATCTGAAGAGCTTGCCCACAGAGCTTAGAAAGTAGCATTCATGCAGGGGAGTATGAAATACAGCTAGGCAGCAGCTCTTATAGAGCTGCAGTTTGTCGTTAAAAAGGCAGTTATGGTGGTGACAAAAATTGGACCAATTGTTCACCATGAAATATATAGCAGCACTGCTATTTTCAGGATTGAAGGATGCCAGCTGTATGAAAAAGGTCAATGATAAAGACTTTGCAATCATCCTAGCTTGTACCTATCGGCAAATAAAATAGTGCACTAGTATCAGGAGCAGTGCAAAGGTAACCGTTCTCAATTTTACTCACATTTCTTGCAGCACCCATCAACCGTAGTGCAAGCAGGAACTGCTGCATCCCCCTGAAGGTACTAATTTAAGCATTGCATCCAACCATCGCCCGTTTCAAGAAACTCTTTCATTGTGCCAAACCTTACATGGCACACATTCCTTGAAGGTGCAGGTATTAGTTGAGGAACAACAAATATACACTGAGAACTTCAGGCTGAAGTGCTCCTCTACTGTTATGGGATTTCTCAGTGAGGCCAACAGCCACGGAGACATGGAGTAGCCCTGTACCTTACGGCCCAGTGTTTCTTCTCTTTCAAACAATGCGGACATTGTGGACTGAAGGCATCACGACTGCTTTCTGGATAATAGCCACTGACATGCATAATGATATTTCTGAGGTCAAATACTATCTGAACATTAATTGAGTGCAAATCTTTTCTCTTCATGTAGTTATGGGGATGAATAGAGCCCAAACAGTGGCAATCTAGAGTACCCTAAACTCATGGGAACCCTACCACCTAGTAAAAGCTCTGCACCTGGTCCGGTTCATGCTTTCCACAGGGAAAGTGATGAAGGTCTTGCCTTCTGCAAATATAACATTTGTCATTTGTTCTATGTAGGTGTGCACTGCCGACTGGCTGTTGTAGCAGATGTCCTGTCTGGTGGTTTGGAAGCAACTGGAAACATAAAAGCTTTATGATATGGTAAAATTCCTTTCTATTGGAAAAGCAGTCACTGTTCCTGATGTTATCTACAGATTATCCTGCAGCAGATGTTACAACCCTGTGGCAACCACTTTTGACATGTCCAGGTAGGTGTGAAGGGTTCTTTAAATACTGATCCAGAGGTGGTAATAAGTGTAGACAAAACAGCTGTATTTGATAGATCATCTGAACCATGCAGCGCGATTGCAACCCCTAAAGGATTTCTCATCCTCACCACTTTGAGCAATTGAACCCACCAAAATAATAATGTATCAAGTGAAATGCAGCAAAATTTAACCAAAGACTCAATAAAAGCATATTTCTTAATAACAACTAATGAACATTAACCTACCTTTAAAAAGCCTAGTTCAATAAGCCAAGTCCTGGAATCCCCACTGCACATATTTTCTCCACTGTGGATGAAGCCTTGTCTAAAGTGAGGAGACTCCATAGTGTAATGTAGGTTGTGCATCACTACAGCAAATTCTGTTTATACTGCCTAAAATCACCTGTTGTAAGATAAAGTATACTCCAAATTAGATGCACAAGGTCAGGGGCCTGACCTACATTTGCAAACCAAATGCTCAATGTGCCAGCAAAGCCTTGGAGAATAGGGGCTAATCTCCACCTGTTGAATGCTTCCCCTTTAATTTTTTCTAGTCCTGTAAAGGTCTTGCCTTCTGACAATACCAACTCTATTGAAGCGTAACTCAAAAATATTAATATGTCTTTCTCACTAATGTTCTGATTGAACTGCTGTATCTTTCCACCTTTTCCATTTTTATTTCTGATTTTCAGCATTCTTTTTCAATCATTCTTGAGATGTTTGGTCGCTGGCAAGGCATTTATTGCCCATCCCTAGTTTCCTGAAGAGGTGGTGGGCCTTCTTCTTGAACCACTGCAGTCCGCGTAGTGAAGGTGCTCCCACAATGCTTTTAGCGAGGAAGTTCCAGGATTTTGACCCAGTGACAATGAAGGAACGGCCGATATAAGTCCAAGTCAGGATGGTGTGTGGCTTGGAGGGGAACTTGGAGATGATGGTGTTCCCATGCACTTGCTGCCCTTGTCCTACCGGGTGATGGAGGTGCTGCCGAAGAAGCCTTGGCGAGTTGCTGCAATGCATCCTATAGATAGGACACAGTGATGCCACGGCACACCTATGATGGATGCATAGACTAGTGGGTGAAGTGCCGATCAAGCTGACTTCTTTGTCATGGATGGTGTTGAGCTTCTTAAGTAATGGAGAGTATTCCATCACACTCCTGATTTGTGCTTTGTAGGTTTTGGAGAGTTTTTTTTTATTCGTTCATGGGACGTGGGCGTCGCTGGCGAAGCCAGCATTTATTGCCCATCCCTAATTGCCCTCGAGAAGGTGGTGGTGAGCCGTCTTCTTGAACCGCTGCAGTCCGTGTGGTGAAGGTTCTCCCACAGTGCTGTTAGGAAGGGAGTTCCAGGATTTTGACCCAGCAACGATGAAGGAAAGGCGATATATTTCCAAGTCGGGATGGTGTGTGACTTGGTGGGGAACGTGCAGGTGGTGTTGTTCCCATGTGCCTGCTGCTCTTGTCCTTCTAGGTGGTAGAGGTCGCGGGTTTGGGAGGTGCTGTCGAAGAAGCCTTGGCGAGTTGCTGCAGTGCATCTTGTGGATGGTACACACTGCAGCCACAGTGCGCCGGTGGTGAAGGGAGTGAATGTTTAGGGTGGTGGATGGGGGTGCCAATCAAGCGGGCTGCTTTGTCCTGGATGGTGTCAAGCTTCTTGAGTGTTGTTGGAGCTGCACTCATCCAGGCAAGTGGAGAGTATTCCATCACACTCCTGACTTGTGCCTTGTAGATGGTGGAAAGGCTTTGGGGAGTCAGGAGGTGAGCCATTCACCTCCCCTGCTCCAGTAGCCAGCCCATTGATGTGTCAGGTCCAGTTCAGTTTCTGGTCAATGGCGACCCCCAGGATGATGATGGTGAGCGATTCCGTGATGGTAATTCCACTGAATGTCAAAGGGCGGTAGTTATGCTCTCTCTAGTGAAGATGGTCATTGCCAGTCACTTGTGTGCTGCGAATGCTATTTGTCACTTATCAGCCCAAGCCTGGATTTTGTCAAGGTTTTGCTGCATGTGGGCACGGACTGCTTCATTATCTGAGGAATTCATCATTTATTATGTCCAGATTTCTGGAGTTTTGCTTTCAAGTTAGCCTTTTCAGGCTGGAGTCCGGACGGTGGGAGGATGAAACATTCCAGAGCTTCCCTCAAGGGATTCAATGTGATGAGTAGAATCCCAGATTGAGCAAACTGCAGAGAGTTCATTGAGGAAACCTGCTGCGCAGCCAACGGCCTTTTCCCTCGATACTTTCATACATTAAACAATGGCGGACCTCCCACACTCACCGAACCCCACCTGCTGCCCACGGGACCATTAGTATCGGTGCGGCGTCGGCCGGCCGTCCGTCCGTCCCTCTCCCTCTCCCTCCGAATCCCGCCCGTCTCGAGCCTCGCGCCGCTTCACCGCACGCGCCCCAAACGGCCGTTGGGGAAATTGGCAGCAAGCCAAGTCGGCACATGCGCGCTGATAAACCAGCATGAACCCGGGCTCCGGGTCACGGCGGCTGAGAGCCCGCTGCCGCGGATCAACACGGGGAGAGGGGGAGGGGGGGGGGGAGAGGGGGGGGGAGAGGTCACCACTGCGCGTGCGTCCATCGGCGGCACTGTCTCCAGTCGCGTTGCTGCTTTGCTGCCGCGCATGCGCCGGCAGGCTCGGCGCCGAGCCGCTCAGTCACATGCGCGGTGGCAAAAGCGCGGGAGGCGCCGGCACAGTTTGAGGCAACGAAACGGAGAGGCTCCGGAGAAACCTTTCAAAGATTCACGTTTCTGCCAATTGATTAGTAAATGTAAGGAATCTTACAATGCCGGGTTATAGTCCAACGGTTTTATTTTGAAAATCACAAGCTGTTGGACTATAACCTGGGGTTGGAAGATTCCTTACATTTGTCCACCCCAGTCCATCACCGGCATCTCCACCTCACAAGTAATTAATAAGCAGAGGACTCACTGTGCAGAGGACTCACCGTGCAGAGGACTCACCGTGCAGAGGACTCACTGTGCCAAGCCCAATTTCTCCATCGTCCCCACTTCGGTTTGCCGCTGCGCATGTGTAAAGAGACTACACGATAACATCAACAAGTTCCATCCCACCATCAAGCTCACCATGGACTACTCCTCAGAATCAGTTTCTTTCTTGGACACACGAATCTCCATCAAAGACGGGCACCTCAGCACCTCACTCTACCGCAAGCCCACGGACAACCTCACGATGCTCCACTTTTCCAGCTTCCACCCTAACCACGTCAAAGAGGCCATCCCCTATGGACAGGCCCTGCGAATACACAGGGTCTGCTCAGACGAGGAGGAACGCGATGGACACCTACAGACGCTGAAAGACGCCCTAGTAAGAACGGGATATGACGCTCGACTCATCGATCGACAGTTCCGACGGGCCACAGCAAAAAATCGCATAGACCTCCTCAGGAGACTAACACGGGACGCAACCAACAGAGTACCCTTTGTCGTCCAGTACTTCCCCGGAGCGGAGAAACTACGCCATGTTCTCCGCAGCCTTCAACATGTCATCAATGAGGACAAACACCTCGCTATGGCCATCCCCACACCTCCACTACTCGCCTTTAAACAGCCACCCAACCTCAAACAGACCATCGTTCGCAGCAAATTACCTAGCTTTCAAGAGAACAGCGTCCACGACGCCACACAACCCTGCCACGGTAACCTCTGCAAGACATGCCAGATCATCGACACAGATACCACCATCACACGAGAGGACACCACCCACCAGGTGCATGGTTCATACTCCTGTGACTCGGCCAACGTTGTCTACCTCATACGTTGCAGGAAAGGATGCCCCAGAGCATGGTACATTGGCGAGACCATGCAGACGCTGCGACAACGGATGAACGGACACCGCGCAACAATCGCCAAACAGGAGGGTTCCCTCCCAGTCGGGGAACACTTCAGCAGTCATGGACATTCATCCACCGACCTTCGGGTAAGCGTACTCCAAGGCGGCCTTCGAGACACACGACAACGCAAAATCGTCGAGCAGAAATTGATAGCCAAGTTCCGCACCCATGAGGACGGCCTCAACCGGGATCTTGGGTTCATGTCACGCTACACGTTACCCCACCAGCGAACAAATGTTATCTGTTTTTAATATAATGGGTCATTTGCTGGCTCTCTCTGCCTTCCGGATGTTTCTGCCTCTCTCTGTTTTTCTTCTCTGTTTTTTTTCCCTGTTTGTTTTTTTGTTGAATGTGTATTCGGGGGTTCTGCAGGTGACACCTCTCTGTCTGAACACGGTGATTGCCTTGGCAACGGGCAGTTGCAGGGGCAGTCTGTAAACACCATGTATTGTTCTATATGTATAAATGCGTAGGCTTCGAGGAGCTCCTGAACATTTACCTGAGGAAGGAGAAAGTCTCCGAAAGCTTGTGAATTTAAAATAAAATTGCTGGACTATAACTTGGTGTTGTAAAATAGTTTACATGTGTAAAGCGGCAGTTATCGCCCACGTGCGCTTCAGTGCTGCGCAACTCCACAAAATGTGGCCCTCGTGGTCACCAAATCACATCACCACCACTTGTGAGCAGTTTTCATCTGATTCTGCTGCTGGTGGGTCAAAGGCAAGACAAGCACCGCCCCCCCCCCTTCCCCCAATATGAACCAAGCACTTCTGGGCTTTAAGTACAATTACTTAGAATGTACAGCATGGAAACAGGCCATTCAGCCCAACAGGTCCATGCTGTTGTTTATGCTCCACATGAGCCTTCTTCCTCCCCACTTCATCTCACCCTATCAACATATCCTATTCCTTTTTCCCTCATGTGTTTATCTAGCTTCCCCTTAAATGCATCTATGCTGTTCGCCTCAACTACTCCTTGTGGTTTTTTTATTCGTTCATGGGATGTGGGCGTCGCTGGCGAGGCCGGCATTTATTGCCCATCCCTAATTGCCCTTGAGAAAGTGGTGGTGAGCCGCCTTCTTGAACCGCTGCAGTCCGTGTGGTGAAGGTTCTCCCACAGTGCTGTTAGGAAGGGAGTTCCAGGATTTTGACCCAGTGACGGTGAAGGAACGGCGATATATTTCCAAGTTGGGATGGTGTCTGACTTGGAGGGGAATGTGCAGGTGGTGTGGTTCACATGTGCCTGCTGCTCTTGTCCTTCTGGGTGGTAGAGGTCGCGGTTTTGGGAGGTGCTGTCGAAGAAGCCTTGGTGAATTGCTGCGGTGCGTCCTGTGGATGGTACACACTGCAGCCACTGTGCGCTGGTGGTGAAGGGAATGAATATTTAGGGTGGTGGATGGGGTGCCAATCAAGCAGGCTGCTATGTCCTGGATGGTGTCGAGCTTCTTGAGTATTGTTGGAGCTGCACTCATCCAGGCAAGTGGAGAGTATTCCATCACACTCCTGACTTGTGCCTTGTAGATGGTGAAAAGGCTTTGAGGAGTCAAGAGGTGAGTCACTCGCCGCAGAATACCCAGCCTCTGAACTGCTCTTGCAGCCACAGTATTTATATGGCTGGTCCAGTTAAGTTTCTGGTCAATGGTGACCTCCAGGATGTTGATGGTGGGGGATTCGGCGATGGCAATGTCGTTGAATATCAAGGGGAGGTGGTTAGACTCTCTCTTGTTGGAGATGGTCATTGCCTGGCACTTATCTGGCGCGAATGTTTCTTGCCACTCATGAGCCCAAGCCTGGATGTTGTCCAGGTCTTGCTGCATGCGGGCTCAGACTGCTTCATTGTTTGAGGGGTTGTGAATGGAACTGAACACTGTGCAATCATCAGCAAACATCCCCATTTCTGACCTTATGATGGAGGGAAGGTCATTGATGAAGCAGCTGAAGATGGTTGGGCCTACACTGCCCTGAGGAACTCCTGCAGCAATGCCCTGGGGCTGAGATGGTTGGCCTCCAACAACCACTACTATCTTCCCTTTGTGCTAGGTATGACTGCAACCACCGGAGAGTCCCCTGATTCCCACTGACTTCAATTTTACTAGGGCTCCTTGGTGCCACACTCAGTCAAATGCTGCCTTGATGTCAAGGGCAGTCACTCTCACCTCACCTCTGGAATTCAGCTCTTTTGTCCATGTTTGGACCAAGGCTGTAATGAGGTCTGGAGCCAAGTGGTCCTGGCGGAACCCAAACTGAGCATCGGTGAGCAGGTTATTGGTGAGTAAGTGCCGCTTGATCGCACTGTCGACGAAACCTTCCATCACTTTGCTGATGATTGAGAGTAGACTGATGGGGCGGTAATTGGTAGCAAGTTCCACATTCTAACCACTGTCTAGGTAAAGAAGTATCTCCTGAATTCGCTACTGGATTTATTACTGACTATCATATCTTTGTGCTGGGTGTTGACTGTAGAATTTAAAGGTACAGTTTGAAAAAAGTTTGAACCACGTTTGCTCTGGTATCTGTGTACATTTGCTAATTTTAGTGAACTTTGCTGTTGCCACAGGAGATGACACTTTGGACAGACGTGTTACATGAAGCCATGGGAATGTCCTTTCTTTTGCCCACCTTTTACATCTTCACTATGGAAGTTCCATTTGGAATTTTTTTAATATTTGGAAGAGGAACAGGTTGAACAGGGAACTTTGTTGCATTCCATGGAGGTGACATCATGAAGCACTTAACAGGCCTCACCCAGAAAGACATATTTAACGATTGCGAAGGAGTTTTCTTAACCAGTGCATTTCCGCAGGAGGTGGCCTGAGAACTCTGCAACCTGTTGCAGAGGATCTGTTATCATGCTTCAGGACAGGCATGGTATTGCCAATGCCATTCAAGAAAACAATTGCATTACAATGATTGCTAAGATCCCCACTGGCCTCAGAAAGACCTTGGGGTCTTCCCAGGAGCCACTGAGGATTTATCAACATGAGTTAGTCAGTGGTGCATTGCTACATTCAAGAAATGTCTTGTCCAAAAGAACCAACCACAGAATCACATAGAATTTACAGCACAAAAACAGGCCATTCAGCCCAACTAGCCAATGCCAGTATTTCGGAACATAGGAACATAGGAACAGGAGTAGGCCATTCAGTCCCTCGTGCCTGCTCCTCCATTTGATAAGATCATGGCTGATCTGTGATCTAACTCCATATACCTGCCTTTGTCCCATGTCCCTTAATACCTTTGGTAGCCAAAAAGCTATCTATCTCAGATTTAAATTTAGCAATTGAGCTAGTATCAATTGCCGTTTGCGGAAGAGAGTTCCAAACTTCCATCACCCTTTGTGTGTAGAAATGTTTTCTAATCTCGCTCCTGAAAGGTCTGGCTCTAATTTTTAGACTGTGCCCCCTACTCCTAAAATCTCCAACCAGCGGAAATAGTTTCTCTCTATCCACCCTATCTGTTCCCCTTAATATCTTATAAACTTCGATCAGATCATCCCTTAACCTTCGAAACTCTAGAGAATGAAACCCCAATTTGTGTAATCTCTCCTCGTAACTTAACCCTTGAAGTCCGGCTTTCATTCTCGTAAACCTACGCTGCACTCCCTCCAAGGCCAATATGTCCTTCCGAAGGTGCGGTGCCCAGAACTGCTCACAGTACTCCAGGTGCGGTCTAACCAGGGTTTTGTATAGCTGCAGCATAACTTCTGCCCCCTTGTACTCTCGTCCTCCAGATATAAAGGCCAGCATTCCATTAGCCTTCTTGATTATTTTCTGCACCTGTTCATGACACTTCAATGGTCTATGTACCTGAACTCCTAAGTCCCTTTGGACATCCACTGTTTTTAACTTTTTACCATTTATAAAGTACCCTGTTCTATCCTTTTTTGATCCAAAGTGGATGACCTCACATTTGTCTACATTGAATTCCATTTGCCACAGTTTTGCCCATTCACCTGGTCCCACATAAGAGACTGTTAGCTAAGTTAGAAGCCCATGGAATCGAGGGAAAAGTACGGACTTGGTTAGGAAGTTGGCTGAGCGAAAGGCGACAGAGAGTAGGGATAATGGGAAGATACTCACATTGGCAGGATGCGACTAGTGGAGTCCCGCAGGGATCTGTCTTGGGGCCTCAATTATTCACAATATTTATTAATGACTTAGATGAAGGCATAGAAAGTCTCATATCTAAGTTTGCCAATGACACAAAGATTGGTGGCATTGTAAGCAGTGTAGATGAAAACATAACATTACAAAGGGATATTGATAGATTAGGTGAATGGGCAAAACTGTGGCAAATGGAATTCAATGCAGACAAATGTGAGGTCATCCACTTTGGATCAAAAAAGGATAGAACAGGGTACTTTCTAAATGGTAAAAAGTTAAAAACAGTGGATGTCCAAAGGGACTTAGGGGTTCAGGTACATAGATCATTGAAGTGTCATGAACAGGTGCAGAAAATAATCAATAAAGCTAATGGAATGCTGGCCTTTATATCTAGAGGACTAGAGTACAAGGGGGCAGAAGTTATGCTGCAGTTATACAAAACCCTGGTTAGACCGCACCTGGAGTACTGTGAGCAGTTCTGGGCACCGCACCTTCGGAAGGACATATTGGCCTTGGAGGGCCTGCTCCTGTTCCTATGTTCCTTTGTTGTCAAGGTGCCAATCCCAGTGTTCCGTCTGCTGAACCTGAAGCTCTGAAGATACTGCTCTTCAGTAAGGTTCTGAGGACACAATAAATCTAAATGTGGCAAGTAAGTACCCAGTCCTCATCTGATGTAGTCTCTTGCTAGCAAGCAGAACAACTTCCTGCTTGACCTCTTCCTTTTCCTCCTCATATGCCAAAAATAATGGACCGCAGTCTGCAGTCAGGGAGAGGAGTCTCCAATCAGAACAAAGCACTTGCACAACGGTGAGCTTCCTCTCCTGCTGCAGGTACGTTCAGTCCAACAATATAATCACCAAAGCAGAGTACTGCTACAGCGCTTGCTGCTAACCAGTGTAGACTGATAGTCTTTCCCCTCAGCATCATCTTACCTGTTGCACAACAACAACAACAACAACAACAACAACTTGCATTTATACAGCAACTTTAACGTAGTAAAATGTCCCAAGGCGCTTGACAGGAGCGATTATCAAACAAAATTTGACATCAAGCCACATAAGGAGATATTAGGACTGGTGACCAAAAGCTTGGTCAAAGAGGTAGGTTTTAAGGAGTGTCTTAAAGGAGGAGCGGGAGGTAAAGAGACAGAGAGGTTTAGGGAGGGAATTCCAGAGCTTAGGACCTAGACAGCTGAAGGCACGGCCGCCAATGGTGGAGCGATTAAAATCGGGGATACGCAAAAGGCCAGAATTGGAGGAGCGTTGTAGGGTTGTAGGAGGTTACAGAGATAGGGAGGGACGGCGCCATGGAGCGATTTGAAAACAAGGATAAGAATTTTAAAATCGAGGCGTTCCCAGACTGGGAGCCAATATGAAGGTTAGCGAGCACAGGGGGTGATGGGTGAACGGGGACTTGGTGCGAGTTGGGCCGTGGGCCAGAGTTTTGGATGAACTCAAGTTTATGGAAGGTGGAAGGTGGGTGACCGGCCAGGAGAGCATTGGAATAGTCAAGTCTGAAGGTAACAAAGACATGGTGAGGGTTTCAGCAGCAGATGAGCAGAGGGAGAGGCAGAGACGGGCGATGTTACAGTGGTAGAAGTAGGCGGTCTTGGTGATGGAGTGGATATGTGGCCGATATACATACTTGCTGAGGGTCAAATAGAACGCCAAGTTTGCGAACTTTCTTTTTCGGCCTCAGATGGTGACCAGGGAGAGGGATGGAGTCAGTGGCTCGGGAATGGAGTTTGTGGCGGGGACCGAAGAGAATGGCTTTGGTCTTCCCAATATTTCGTTGGAGGAAATTTCTGCTCATCGGACATGTAGTGTGACAAATCAGAGGCAGTGGAGGGGTCGAGGGAAGTGGCAATGAGGCAGAGCTGGGTGTTGTCAGCGTACACGTGGAACCTGACGTGTTTTCGGATGATGTCGCCGAGGGGCAGCATGTAGATGAGAAACAGGAGGGGGACAAGGATAGATCCCTGGGGGACTCCAGAGGTAATGGTGCGGGAACGGGAAGAGAAGCCATTGCAGGAGATTCTCTGGCTACGACTGGATAGATAAGAACATAAGAACATAAGAAATAGAAACAGGAGTAGGCCATACGCCCCTCAAGCCTGCTCTGCCATTCAATCAGATCATGGCTGATCTCCAACCTCAACTCCACCTTCCTGCCCGATCCCCATATCCCTTTATTCCCCTCAAGTCCAAAAATCTATCCATCTAAGCCTTGAACATATTCAACATCCACAGCCCTCTGGGGTAGAGAATTCCAAAGATTCACAACCCTCTGAGTGAAGAAATTCCTCCTCATCTCAGTCTTAAATGGCCGACCCCTTATCCTGAGACTATGCCCCCTAGTTCTAGACTCTCTAGCCAGGGCAAACAACCTCTCAGGATCTACCTTGTCAAGCCCCCTCAGCATCTTGTATGTTTCAATGAGATCACCTCTCATTCTTCTAAACTCCAGAGAGTATAGGCCCATTCTACTCAATCTCTCGTCATAGGACAACCCTCTCATCTCAGGAATTAATCTAGTGAACCTTCGTTGCACTGCCTCTAAGGCAAGTATATCCTTCCTTAGATAAGGAGACCAAAACCATGTGCAGTAGTCCAGGTGAGGTCTCACCAAAGCCCTGTACAATTGCTTACTCATGTACTCCAACCCCCTTGCAATAAAGGCCAACATGCCATTTGCCTTCCTAATTGCATGTTAACTTTTTGTGTTTCTTGTATGAGGACACCCAAATCTCTCTGAACACCAACATTTAATAGTTTCTCACCATTTAAAAAATATTCTGTTTTTCTATTCTTCCTGCCAAAGTAAATAACCTCACATTTCCCCACATTATACTCCATCTGCCACCTTCTTGCCCACTCACTTAACCTGTCTATATCCCTTTGCAGACTCTTTGTGTCCTCCTCACAGCTTACTTTCCCACCTAGCTTTGTATCGTCAGCAAACTTGGATACATTAGACTCGGTCCCTTCATCTAAGTCAATATAGATTGTAAATGGAACCAGGTGAGGGCAGTCCCACCCAGCTGGGCATAAGATGGGATGCTGGCCTAGAAACTATTCTCGGTGATATCAGCGAACACTTAATGCACTCATTTGAGTTGCCTCTTGTCTGCTTTTCGAGGAACCATAAACCCATTTGAAATAAACCAGGTAGCACCTGGATTAAAATAGTGGACAGAGGAACATCACACAAATAGAGTTCACCAATCGCCTGCTGATATCAGCAGCTCTAATTTCTAGGCTGGTGTCTTCAGACAGGATTATGTTTAATGTGTTGATAGGCCCCTGAGAAATTCTGTTGTCTCCAACTGGATCAAATCAATTTGTTTGCTGTTAGCTTCTCGTTTTCTGAATCACAATCTACTTATTAACCTTGACTGGCTCAGTGAAACCCAGTGTTACAAAACTTATCAACAATTTTCCACCTTTCTGATACATTTAACGATTGTGCATGGAACAAACTCCCACTTGAAGTGAATGAAAGAAATTCCATCCATATCAGTTTACTGTGACAGAAAGAACTGTCTTTCTGCAGTAAAATAGTTACAGAAGATCTTCTTTTCGTTGTAATCACTGTTATCTCTTCTGTTTGCAAAGGCAGTGTCTCGTGGCACTGAACGTTCTTTGGTTAATATCTTGGCATTTGTATCTCTATTTATTGCCTTACCCAACAACAACTTGCATTTATACAGCAACTTTAACGTAGTACAATGTCCCAAGGCGCTTGACAGGAGCGATTATTAAACAAAATTTGACACCGAGCCACATAAGGAGACATTAGGACAGGTGACCAAAAGCTTGATCAAAGAGGTAGGTTTTAAGGAGCATCTTAAAGGAGGAGAGAGAGAGAGAGAGAGGGGGAGAGGTTTAGAGAAGGAGTTTCCAGAGTTTAGGGCCTAGACAGCTGAAGGCAATGGTGGAGCGATTAAAATCGGGGATGCGCAAGGGGCAAGAATTGGAGGAGCGCAGAGATCTCGGAGGGTTGTGGGGCTGGAGGAGGTTACAGAGATAGGGAGGGACGGAGCCATGGAGGGATTCGAAGAAAAGGTTGAGAATTTCAAAATTGAGGCGTTCCCAGACTGGGAGTCAATGTAGGTCAACGAGCACAGGGGGTGATGGGTGAACGGAACTTGGTGCGAGTTAGGATACAGGCAGCAGAGTTTTGGATGAGCTCAAGTTTATGGGTGATGGAAGATGGGAGGAGAGCATTGGAGTCATCAAGTCCAGAGGTAACAAAGGCACGGATGAGGGTTTCAGCAGCAGATGAGCAGAGGCAGGGTTGCCTTGGTGGAGCGGATATGTGGTCGGAAGTTCATCTCAGGGTCACTTAGGATGCCAAGGTTGCCAACAGTCTGGTTCAGTCTCAGACAGTGGCCAGGGAGAGGGATGGAGTCGGTGGTGAAGGAACAGGGTTAATGGCGGGGACCGAAGGCAATGGCTTTGGTCTTCCCAATGTTTAGTTGGAGGAAATTTTTGCTCATCCAGTACTGGATGTCGGACAAGCAGCTTGAGAAATCAGAGACTGTGGAGGGGTCGAGAGAGGTGGTGGTGAGGTAGAGCTGGGTGTCGTCAGCGTACATGTGGAATCTGATCTTGTGTTTTTGGATGATGTCACCGAGGGGCAGCATGTAGATGAGGAATAGGAGGGGGCCAAGGATAGATCCTTGGGGGACTCCAGAGGTAACGGTGCGGGAGCTGGAAGCGAAGCCATTCTCTGGCTATGACTACCCAGTTAGCAGGAACCATGTTCCAACACACCATGTCTCTCTCAACTGTTCAATAATCCCAGGAATACCAGGTTATCACTGTGATGAACACACTTTACACGTTATATCTATTTATTAAAGTTCTTGCAACTTCAAATACTACTTGTTATGATTTTGCCAAGCCTTGCCACACCGGTGTCGAGGGATTCTGCCCCAAACTGCTGATCTCGGAAACGCCGGTAAGTGCGGGGAATTTTGGAGCCCAGGAGCAGTAAATAAAGATGTACGGCAAGAGCACAGAGACTAAGGGATCCACCGGTGTGCCTTTCCCACATGTCATACAGCAGCCAATTTGTCTTCCATAAAACTAGTTGTCAGACCAGATTGACAAGGGTAGCCGTGGCTGGTGCCAGACATCGGCAAGTCAGTAATCATATACCGGTGTCCAACCAATTCGGTTTACTCCACATGACATTAAGAAGCAGCTGAGTGGACTGAACACAACAAAGGTTACAGGCCCTAACAATATCCCACTGTAGTGCTGAAGACCTGTGCCTATCAGCCTCCTCCCAATCATCATTAAAGTGACAGAGTCATCAATTGTGCCATTGAGCAACACCTACTCGCCAGTAACCTTCTCACTGATGCTAGTCCTGGTTTTACCTGGACCACTTGGCTCCGGACCTCATCACGGCTTTGATCCAGACATGGACGCTAGAACTGAATACCAGAGAAGAGGTGAGAGGGTAGCTACCCTCGAAGTCAAAGCAGCAATCAACCAAGTGTGGCACCAAGGAGTCAAAGGGGAAACCCTCCAGTGACTGGAGTCATACCTGACACAAAGGAAGATCTTCCTGGTTTTTGGAAGCCTGTCATCACAGGTCCAGGACATCGCTGCAGGATTTCCTCAGGGAAGTACCCTCAGCTCAACCATCTATAGCTGCTTCATTAAGGGTTATTGCTGAGAGGCTGTTTCCCCTGGCTGGACAATCCAGAACTTGGAGACATAGTCTCAGAATAAGGGGTCAGCCTTTTAGGACTGAGATGAGGAGGAATTTCTTCACTCAGAGGATTGTGAATCTTTGGAATTCTCTTCCCCAGAGGGCTGTGGATGCTGAGTCATTGAGTATATTCAAGGCTGAGGTGGATAGATTTTTGGACTCTAGGGGAATCAAGGGATATGGGGATTGGGCGGGAAAGTGGAGTTGAGGTCAAAGGTCAGCCATGATCTTATTGAATAGCGGAGCAGCCTCGAGGGGCCGTATGACCTACTCCTGCTCCTGGTTCTTATGTTCTTATGTTCATTAATAATTTTCCCTCTGTCATAAGGTCTGGTGTGGGGTGATTCAGGAATGATTCCATAATGTTCACAACTCTTCTGATAATGAAGCAACCCATTCCACCCTACAGCAAGACCTGGATAACATACAGACTTGGGCTGACAAATGGCAAGTAACATTTGTGCCATATAAGTGCCAGGTAATGACCATCTTGAATAAAAGAGAGCCCAGACACCTTCCCGTGACCTTCAATGATGCCACCATCATTGCGACCTCTGCCATCAACATTCTGGGGGTCACCATGGACCAGAAACAGAATTGGAGCAGGGTGGAGGTTGGGCACTCAGTGAGAATTGCCTCACCTCCAGACCCATTAAAGCCTCTCCATCGTCTACAAGGCTGGTCAGGAGTGTGGTGGAATTCTCACCACTCACCTGGATGGCAGCAACCACAACAATGCTCAACACAATCGAAGACAGAGCAGTTTGCTTGAATGTTGCCCTGTTCCTAGACTGAATCTCCACCCTCACCATCACTGGTGCACTGTGGCTGAAGTATGCACAATTTACTGGATGCACTGCAACAAATCATCAAGGTTACTTTGACAGCACCTCCTTCCTCTGCAACCTCTACCCCAAAAAAAACAAGAGCAACAATGTTGTGGGAAGACCATCATCCCTAAGTTACTCTTCAAGTCCCACACCATCGTGCCGTGGACATATTTTGCCATTCCTTCGTTGCCGCTGGATTGTTTTGGGGCCCAAGTTAGCTCAACCACTCTCTCACCTCCACCTTTGATGACCTTGCCCCAATAAAGCACTTACTCACTCCCACCCTGGCCCCCATCTTTGCTGTATCAAATCCGAGGCACAGACTTGAGTCTATCTGGCGCACAACTGGTTTGGCCGTCCATCACCAGATCAGGCTGGACCACATCAAGCTCGACCGGGCCGAGCTTGCCTCTGTCAAAACTGTGCACTTTCCAGGATCATCCTGGAACGCAAAGATTACCCCCGGCTCCTGTTGTTCAAGAGACCAGAGGCCCCTCTCCTCTGCCCCCTCCACCCTCACCTCCAAGTGCAAGGAGCTCATGGACTTCTTTGTCACTGATTGAGTCCATCTGGTCAGCTGCCTCAGCTGCATCCCTTCCTTTGTCCTCCAAGTCTAACTTCTCCCAAGGTTCCCCTGCCCAGGCCTGGAACCCTTTCTTTAGTTTCTCTCCATTCTGTCTTCATGCCCTCTCCGATCTCATCTGGTCCATGAGACATACTTCCTGCTCTCTGAACCCCATTACCAGTAAACTGCTGACCACCCAACTTCCCTTCCTGGCCCCCATACTAGATGACATTGTAAATGGCTCCTTCTCCTCATCCCCTCCCTTTCAAAACCACCATCATCACCCTTCCCCTAAAAAACCCATCCTTGACCCCTCTGTCCTTGCAAACTACCGCCCCATCTCCAACCTCCATTTTCTCTCCAATATCTTTGAACATTTTGTCGCCTCCCAAGTTCATTCTTATCTTTCCCACAATTCCATGTTTGAATCCCTCCAGTCAGGTTTCCGCCCCTGTCACAGCACTGAAACGTAACTAATCAAAGTCACAAATGACATCCTCTGTGACTGTGGTGCACAATCCTTCCTCATCCTCTTTGACCTTTCACATGGTCGACCACACCATCCTCCTCCGACCCTTCACCACCTTTGTCCAGCTCAGTGGGACTGTGCTCGCCTGGTTCCACTCTCATCTATCCAATTGTAGCCAAAACATCTCCTGCATTGGCTTCTCTTCCCGCTCCCGCACCATTGCCAAGTATCTATCCTTGGCCCCCTCCTATTCCTCATCTACATGCTGCCCCTTAGCGACATCATCTGAAAACACAACGTCAGGTTCCACATGTACGCTGTCGACGGCCAGCCCTACCTCACCACCACCTCTCTCGACCCCTCCACTGCCTCTGTGTTGTCAGCCAGCTTGTCTGACATCTAGTCCTGGATGAGCTGCAGTGTCCTCCAGTTAAACATTCGGAAGACGAAAGCCATCATCTTTGGTCCCCGCCACAAAATCCAAACCCTCACCTTTGATTCCATCCCACTCCCTGGCTCGTGTCTGAGGTTGAATCAGACCATTCACAACCTCAGTGCCTTATTTGACTGAGTTGAGTTTCCAACCTCATATCCTCTCCATCACCAAGACCGCCTACTTCCACCTCCATAACATCGCCTGTCTCCACCCCTGCCTCAGCTCATCTGATACTGAAACCTTCATCCATGCCTTTGTTACCTCTAGACTCGACTATTCCAATGCTCTCCTGGCCGACCTCCCATCATCCACCCTCTGGAAACATCAGCTCATCCAAAACTCTGCAGCCTGTATCCTAATCCACACCAAGTCCCTTTCACCCATCATCCCTGTAAGAACATAAGAACATG
Source organism: Heptranchias perlo (assembly GCF_035084215.1). Classification (NCBI taxonomy): domain Eukaryota; kingdom Metazoa; phylum Chordata; class Chondrichthyes; order Hexanchiformes; family Hexanchidae; genus Heptranchias; species Heptranchias perlo. The sequence continues at coordinate 1,388,944 of NC_090328.1, forward strand.
AGAACATAAGATAGAAAATAGGAGCAGGAGTAGGCCATATGACCCCTCAAGCCTGCTCCGCCATTCAATCAGATCATGGCTGATCCTCAATCTCGACTCCACTTTCCCACCCGATCCCAATATCCCTTGATTTTCCTAGAGTCCAAATATCTATCCATCTCAGCCTGGAATATACTCAACAACTGAGCATCCACAGCCCTCTGGGGTAGAGAATTCCAAAGATTTACAACCCTCTGAGTGAAGAAATTCCTCCTCATCTCAGTCTTAAATGGCCGACCCCTTATCCTGAGACTATGCCCCCTAGTTCTAGACTCTCCAGCCAGCATCTACCCTCAGATAATGAAGCAGTCCGAGTCCGCATGCAGCAAGACATGGACAACATCCAGGCTTGGGCTGATAAGTGGCAAGTAACATTCGCACCGAACAAGTGTCAGGCAATGACCATCTCCAACAAGGGAGAGTCTCCCTTGACATTCAACGGCATTACCATCACCGAATCTCACACCGTCAACATCCTGGGGCTCATCATTGACCAGAAATTGAACTGGACCAGACCCATAAATACTGTGGCTACAAGAGCAGGTCAGAGGCTGGGTATTCTGCGGCGAGTGACTCACCTCCTGACTCCCCAAAGCCTTTCCAACAGCTTCAAGGCAAAAGTCAGGAGTGTGATGGAATACTCTCCACTTGCCTGGGTGAATGCAGCTCCAACAACACTCAAGAAGCTCGACACCATCGAGGACAAAGCAGCCCGCTTGATTGGCACCCCATCCACCACCTTAAACATTCACTCCCTCCACCACCGGCGCACCCTGGCTGCAGTGTGTACCATCTATAGGATGCACTGCAGCAACTTGCCAAGGCTTCTTCAACAGCACCTACCAAACCTGCGACCTCTACCACCTAGAAGGAGAAGAGCAGCAGGCACATGGGAACACCACCGCCTGCACGTTCCCCTCCAAGTCATAAACCATCCTGACTTGGAAATATATCACCGTTCCTTCATCGTCGCTGGGTCAAAATCCTGGAACTCCCTCCCTAACAGCACTGTGGGAGAACCTTCACCACACGGACTGCAGCGGTTCAAGAAGGCGGCTCACCACCACCTTCTCAAGGGCAATTAGGGATGGGCAATAAATGCTGGCCTCACCAGCGAGGCCCACATCCCATGAATGAATTTTTTAAAAAACCCTGTCAAGCCCCCCTTAGAATCTTATATGTTTCAATGAGATCACCTCTCATTCTTCTAAACTCCAGAGAGTATAGGTCCATTCTACTCAACCTCTCCTCATAGGACAACCCTCTCATCCCAGGAATCAATCTAGTGAACCTTCGTTGCACCACATCTAAGGCAAGTATATCCTTCCTCAGATAAGGAGACCAAAACTGTACACAGTATGCCAGATGAGGTCTCACCAAAGCCCTGTACAATTGTAGCAAGACTTCCTTACTCATGTACTCCAACCCCCTTGCAATAAAGGCCAACATGCCAATTGCCTTCTTAATTGCTTGCTGTACCTACATACTAACTTTATGTGTTTCTTGTACGAGGACATCCAGATCTCTCTGAACACCAACATTTAATAGTTTCTCACCATTTAAAAAATATTCTATTTTTCTATTCTTCCTACCAAAGTGAATAACCTCACATTTCCCCACATTATACTCCATCTGCCACCTTCTTGCCCATTCACTTAACCTGTCTATATCCCTTTGCAGACTCTTTGTGTCCTCCTCACAGCTTACTTTCCCACATAGCTTTGTTTCGTCAGCAAACTTGGATACATTACACTCGGTCCCTTCATCTAAGTCACTAATATAGATTGTAAATAGCTGAGGCCCAAGCACTGATCCTTGCGGCACCCCACTAGTTACAGCCTGCCAACCTAAGAATGACCCGTTTATCCCTACTCTCTGTTCTCTGTCCGTTAACCAATCCTCTATCCATGCTAATATATTACCCCCAACCACATGAGCCCTTCATTGTCCTTCGCTGCCCTTCATTGGCTCCCGGTCCCCCAATGCCTCAAGTTTAAAATTTTCATCCTCGAGTGCAAATCCCCCCATGGCCTCGCACCCTCCCTATCTCTGGAACCTTCTCCAGCTCTACAACCCTTTGCGAACTCTGCGTTCCTTCAACTCTAACCTCTTGTGCGTGCCCCACTCCCTACGCCTCATCATTGGCAGCCGTGCCTTCAGTCATCCATACCCCGCACTCTGGGAGTCCTTCCCTAAACCTCTCCGCCTCGCCACCTCTTTCTCCTCCTTTAAGACCCTCCCTAAAACCTACCTCTTTAACCAAGCTTTTAGTCATCCCTCTTAATATCCTCTTCTGTGGCTCAGTCTCGATTTTTGTCTGATTACATTTTCGTGCATAGCCTTGGGACATTTTGTTCTACTTTAAACACGATATATAAATGCAAGTTATTACTGTTGTTGTTTTGCTAGTTTTCTAGGTTGGCATGTGTGCTGAATTTATTATGAAATACATAAAATTAAAGTATTTAAAAAGGCATCAATTGGATTCGGAATATTTTCAGTAAATAGAACGCTATAAAACTAAATTACCAAACATTCTTGGACCTTGCCACCTCTGTGCAAACCTGATAAGAAGAATTCTTTCTCAGTTCCCCACACACTGACAGTGACAGGTTGACTCTATTTTGTATACATTGTTAAACTCAGCTCTATAAGATAAGTGTCTACCAGTTAATTGCTCATTGATACGTGCGATACTGCAAGAAGCTGAGCTGGCAGACACAACCTCGTAATAAAGGAGAAACATTGCTGATAAAACCCAGAGCTGAGTCAACAAAATCATTCTTGTTGCAGTCAGTCTGACCTTGGACAGGACCAGGGTTCACAGATGATTTTCGACGGCAGTAACTGGTCAGAAAGCGATGATGAGTTTTCACATCTATTAACTGAAGATCACTCTAAAGTGGACACAGTGCCATGCCAAAGATTTCTCAATATTTGTAACCTTGATGCGGACTGTTCTACCACTTGTTGGTCTGTACTCTAACCTACTCTTTCGCTGTGCCAAGTACTGACAGATAGGAGATCTAGGACATTACACCATGAAGAGTGCATTCTATAAGTGCGTTCAACCGATGGTTCCTCTTAACTTTTATATATGTGAGGGCAGGAGGACCAGGACATTTCCTCCTGGACTGGCCTGTTCATGGTACGTCCTCTGTGATTGACTTCCCCCCCTCAGGTCTGACTGCCCGGCTCAGTCCCTGGCAAGCCGACTGATAGCCTACCCTCCACATGACTGGCCGGCTGCCCACTGCCATTTGGTGCCTGCAGTTCACCGCCTGCATGTGGTTCAGGATCGACGCCAGTAACAGAGGGCAGATAGCGGGCGCACTCCACCCGGCGACCGTCCTTTCAGAGGGTAGTTAAAAATCAACCTTATTGCTGTGGGACTGGAGTCACATATAGGCCAGACAAGGACAGCATGTTTCCTTCCCTGAAGGGCATTAGTGAACTCAATGGGTTTTTATGACAATCCAGTAGTTTTACAGGTCACCATTACTGATACTAACTCTATAGTCCAGATTCTATTTAATTGAATTTAAACTCCCCAGCTGCTGTGTTGGGATTTGAACTCATAGTCCCAGGATTATTAGTGCCAGTAACAGAACCACTACGCTACCAAGATTACATTCTCCAATGAGATCTCCTTGTTTAACCAGCATACCGAAGCTCGCTCACCCTGTGTTGTGCAGGTGACCTGAATCAGGCATATGTTTGAGTCTTGTTGTTACCTCCAGACTGGACTATTCCAATGCTCTCCTGGCCGGTCTCCCATCTTCCACCCTCCATAAACTTGAGCTCATCCAAAACTCAGTGCCCGTATCCTAACTTTCACCAAGTCCCGTTCACCCATCACCCCTGTGCTCACTGACCTACATTGGCTCCCAGTCCAGGAATGCCTCGATTTTCAAATTCTCATCCTTGTCTTCAAATCCCTCCATGGCCTTGCCTTTCCCTATCTCTGTAACCTCCTCCAGCCCTACAACCCTCCGAGATCTCTGCGCTCCTCCAATTCTTGCCTCTTGCGCATCTCCGATTTTAATCGCTCCACCATTGGTGGCCGTGCCTTCAGCTGCCTAGGCCCTAAGCACTTGAATTCCGTCCCCAAACCTCTCCACCTCTCTCTCCTCATTTAAGACACTCCTTAAAACCTACCTCTTTGACCAAGCTTTTGGACATCTATCCTAATATCTCTTTATGTGGTTCGATGTCAAATTTTGTTTGATAATCGCTCCTGTGTTAAGCGTCTTGGGACGTTTTACTATGTTAAAGGTGCTGTATAAATGCAAGTTGCTGTTACTGTTGTTGTTATGTTGGGGTTAAGGTCCATTTTCAGGGTAGTTCTTATCCAGGTGCCTTCTCCCCCACTGTAATCAGCCCAGAAACGGGGGCAGTGGTGTATTAAGCTCATTTAATGCAGGTTTACGAGTGTAAATTGATCTACTTACACAGAGATTCCGGTGGTGGCAACATTTATTTTATCAACTGTTGTAAAACTAGACTGGGGAAAACTAACTTCCTCAGGTTCTTAGGATTAATGTTGAGCTAAACGACTGAGAAATTAGGTTCCTTTCTGGTGTTTAATATGAAATCAAGGACAAACTCTTAGAACAAACAAAACAACGTGAAGAGATGGTGTCAGCTGATGGCAGAAATGCTGACCATTCAACTTCACATAGTTACCTAGCACCGCGGTGTCCCATCTGCAGGGAGTTCAGAATCAGTCTGAGTTGGCCTCAAGCCCTGGGAGCAAAATCAAACTGTTGCTCAAATGAGAAAAACACACACAGAAGCTTCCTCCGCTTCCAAGAAAAAACTCACACATCAGCTTTTCAAATGTCAACAGCACAAGACTGGAAATGACTGGCATTGCAAAAAGAAATCTGCAATTTGTAAATCTGCAAAAAGCAGGAAAACAGATGTTCATTGTATCCATATGACTTCTATCAATTAATGTTAATTGTATTCAGGTGCTGTGTATCAATTGGGGTCTCTCTTGTGTCCATGTATATGAGAACTTATTGAGGGTGTGGAGTGGGTGTAATGTTGATCTCTGTGAATAAAGGCTTGGAAGCAACTGAAGACCAGGCTCCAGTATTCTATCCCTCACCATTTGGCTATCCAGTTTGTTACAACAGGAAGGGTGATTCTTATTCATATCTATTAGAATCAGGGCGCTGCGTGTTGGTGTGTCTCACGGGTCTGATCCCCCATTTTACGATCTCTGTGCTGCTGCAGGGGAACGTCCGAGTGTGTCCAGCGACCGCCCCTTGAAAGGTGGGAAGTAAACTCATTGTGGAGTGAAATCGTCCTCAACCTCCCCCTGTTGTTGCCAGTGGTCTGGGAGCAGTTGCTAATGGTCTGGGAGCAGTTGCTAATGGTCAGGGAGCAGTTGTCAGTGGTCTGGGAGCAGTTGCCAGTGGTCTGGGAGCAGTTGCTAATGGTCGGGGAGCAGTTGTCAGTGGTCTGGGAGCAGTTGCCAGTGGTCTGGGAGCAGTTGCCAGTGGTCTGGGAGCAGTTGTCAGTGGACTGGGAGCAGTTGCCAGTGGTCTGGGAGCAGTTGTCAGTGGTCTGGGAGCAGTTGTCAGTGGTCTGGGAGCAGTTGCCAGTGGTCTGCGAGCAGTCGCCAGTGGTCTGGGAGCAGTCGCCAGTGGTCTGGGAGCAGTTGCCAGTGGTCTGGGAGCAGTCGCCAGTGGTCTGGGAGGAGTCGCCATTGGTCTGGGAGCAGTCGCCAGTGGTCTGGGAGCAGTTGCCAGTGGTCTGGATAGCACGGTGAGGCAAGGGGAGGGGGCAAAAGAGGGGGGCGAATGGTAGTGAAAGAAGGAACAGAGTGAATGGCAGTGAAAGGGGGACATGTATCATGGAGAAAGGGGGAAATGGCTGTTATAGGAAGGAGGCAGAAGTTGGAAGCTGTGATTTAGAGGAGAGGGGAGGAGGGGAGGAGAATAGGAGAGGGGAGGGAAAGAAACTGGGACTGGGAAAGAAAATACATATAAGAAAATGAGGCATGTTCCAGAGATAGCTCGCTAGATCCAGCAAAAAGATTTACAAATAGCAGTGGAAACTGGCAGCAGCCCAAAACAAGACTATAATCTATGTTCTGTGACTGAGGCCCAGCATTCCACGTCAGCAGCCAGTGTCAGAGAACTCCAGAACTGCAGTTGGAAGCCTGAGGCCAGGAAAGGGGGAAAAGGACAGAAAGAAAAGTAACTCAGAAATGAAACTGTAATCAAACAGTTATTGAAGTTGCACCAGTTCGTGCTGCCTGTACCTTGTGACACGTTAAACTGTCAGCAATCTGACGGTTTCTGTGCCATGTTATATCACAAAGGGATTGTTCCTCGTTCTATCAATTTTGCCCTTTCCTTTCTCCTGAAGGTGTTTGCTGTTTGCTGGGATTTGGTTCAACAGGTGCAGGGCGGTCTCTGATACCTCAAACAAGTGGCCATTATTCACACGTGAGCACAAGCAATGAATTTCTTTGTACCTATCTCCTACAGACATGGAGTTGCATGTGCCCCTCCCCTGCCCTGGACTCCCCCTCCCCTTCCCTTCAGCGAGATCCTCCTGAAAACCTCCGCCCTATCATTTATCTGGATGCCGCTGGGCAGCCTAGGGCCGCCCGATCTCTACCTGCCTCATCACACCTGCCCAAAACCCACTCCAGGTTAGAATTGACCCCGTTGCTGCCATTACTCACATTATTACATCAGGACCCCCGTGAATGCAACAGCATTTCTCCCTATTTATCTACTCTGTCCAATCCCAAATCAACCCTCATGATACAGTGGAATTCCAGCTATGATATTTTTTGTAACCCTAATAGTGCGTGGTGTGGGTTTGTACAGTGCAGTTTGCTCTGTGGGAGGTTTAGTGAAGTGGCTGGCTGCTGGGTGCCAGTACGTCTGTTCCTGGGTCAGTCGATGACTCTGCAGCAATTGGAGCCACAGGTATTGATGCCTAGACACATCTGCAGTATGCAGTACTCCAGATGTGATCTAACCAGAGCTCTGTACAGCTGTAACGTAACTTCCACCCCTTCTTGTATTCCAGACCCCTCGAGATAAAGGCCAACATTCCATTAGCCTTTTTAATTATTTTTTGTACCAGCCCGATGGCTTTAATGATTTCTGTGCATGGAACCCTAAATCTCTCTGTTCATGCACAGTTCCTAGCTTCTCATCTGTCCTCATAATTTAACCCTTTTAGCCCCGGCATCATGAGGTTGTCCTGCAAGATATCTCCATCGCCTGTGCCAGCTCCTGACATTCCCATGCTGCTGCTGGGCACTTCCTCAGCGCAGCCCGAGATCTGCTTGGGAGCTGATCTCTGGGTAACAATCAGGCTGTTGAAGTCCTGCGTTGTTGCTGTTCTAATCTGACTCCCCAATGTGGTGAATCCCGACAGCTGAGTCTGGAGCCCAAGATTTCTGGAGCCCCAGTTATAGCGTTCTTAATAAAGCCACGGCTGGGATTAGGACTTCAGCCAATGGAGGCTCCACTGAAGGCCTTGGAATGGCCGCACTTCCCATGGTGGTCTGCAGCTCAGTCTGGCAGTCTTTGGTACGTCACAGAATGGTTGTGAACTCCTTCACTGACATCCCAAAACTGTGCAGGCTGTACGGCACATACTCAGAATGTCTGCATGAACTGTCAAACTACAGCCCCTGTTTCCTGAACTCAGCAGCTGAAGAATCTTTCGAGTTGGCCTTCCTACTGGCAAGTTGCAGCTTCCGCAGATTCACCTCCTCCTCCTCGCTTGTGCAACCCAACAACTGTCTGCCTCGGACCCCCAGCCCCACTTTTGGAGTGGGTATACCTATGTTGCAACTTGTCACTGCAGGAGTGAGTGGCACAGAGTGTGTGGGTTCCATGTCCCTCTGTTTTCCAGTGTATTCTGTTGGTCCAGCAGAAACCTCAGGAAATCCAGGGCCATTGTGTATCTGTGTCTATGGATGTCTCTCAGATAGTACATATCTCAGACAGTGAGTTTCTTTCATTTCATGATTTTTTTCTCAGACTCTTCTCCTCTTAAACGTATATGAATTAATGAAATCTGTTAGAAATGTTTAAAATTGTGCAGGTTTTGATAAGATAAATAGGAGGAAATAATTTCCTTTGGGTGATGAGTCAGGAACTAAAGGAAAGGATACTAGCAGTCAGGAGAAGAATTTAAGATTGTAGAATCATAGAGCACAGAAGGAGGCCATTCGGCCCATTGTGCCTGTGCCATCTCTTTGAAAGAGCTATCCAATTAGTCCCACTCCCGTCCTTCCCCCATAGTCCTGTAAATGTTTTTCCCTTCAAGTATTTATCCAATTCCCTTTTGAGCGTTATTATTGAATCTGTTTCCACCGCCCTTTCAGGCAGCGCATTCCAGATCGTTACAACCCGCTGCATAAAAAAGATTCTCCTCGTGTCGCCTCTGGTTCTTTTGCTGATCACCTTAAATCTGTGTCCTCTGGTTACCGACCCTTCTGCCACTGGAAACAGTTTCTCCTTATTTACTCTATCAAAACCATTCATGATTTTGAACACCTCTATCAAATCTCCCCTTAACCTTCTCTGTTCTAAGAAGAGCAATCCCAGCTTCTCCAGTCTCTCCACATAACTGAAGTCCCTCATCCCTGGCACCATTCTAGTAAATCTCTTCTGCACCCTCTCTAAGGCCTTGACATCCTTCCTAAAGTGTGGTGCCCAGAATTGAAAACAATACTACGGCAGAGGCTTAACTAGTGTTTTATAAAGGTTTAGCAAAACGTCCTTGCTTCTGTAATCTATGCCTCTGTTTATAAAGCCAAAGATCCCATATGCTTGTTTAACAGCCTTCTTAACTTGTCCTGCCACCTTCAAGTATTTGTGTATGTGCAACCCCCCCAGTCTCTCTGTTCCTGCACCCCCTTCAAAGTTGTACCATTTAGTTTATATTGCCTCTCCTCATTCTTCCTACCAAAATGTATCACCACATACTTCTCTGGGTTAAATTTCATCTGCCATGTGTCTGCCCATTTCACCAGTCTGTCTACATCCTCCTGAAGTCTGTTACTATCCACCTCACTGTTTACTACACTGTTTTGTGTCATAAGAACATAAGAAATAGGAGCAGGAGTAGGCCATACGGCCCCTCGAGCCTGCTCCACCATTCAATCAGATCATGGCTGATCTTCAACCTCAACTCCACTTTCCTATCCCTCGATTCCCCTAGAGTCCAAAAATCTATCCATCTCAGCCTTGAATATACTCAACGACTCAGCATCCACAGCCCTCTGGGGTAGAGAATTCCAAATATTCACAACCCTCTGAGTGAAGAAATTCCCCCTCATCTCAGTCTGACCCCTTATCCTGAGACTATGCCCCCTAGTTCTAGACTCTCCAACTATGGGAAACATCCTCTCAGCATCTACTCTGTCAAGCCCTCTTAGAATCTTATGTTTCAATGAGGTCACCTCTCAATCTTCTAAACTCCAGAGAGTATAGGCCCATTCTACTCAATCTTTCCTCATAGGACAGCCCTCTCATCCCAGGAATCAATCTAGTGAATCTTCATTGCACCATCTCCAAGACAAGTATATCCTTTCTTAGGTAAGGAGACCTAAATTGCACACAGTACTCCAGGTGAGGTCTCACCAAAACCCTGTACAATTGCAGCAAGACTTCCTTACTCTTGTACTCCAACCCTCTTGCAATAAGGGCCTACATACCATTTGCCTTCCTAAATGCCTGCTTTACTTACATGTTAATTTTTTGTGTTTCTTGTACGAGGACATCCAAATTTCTCTGAACACCAACATTTGTTAGTTTCTCAACGTTTAAAAAATATTCCGTTTTTCTATTCTTCCTACCAAAGTGAATATCCTCCCATTTCCCCACATTATACTCCTTCTGCCACCTTTTTGCCCACTCACTTAACCTGTTTATATCCCTTTGCAGACTCTTTATGTCCTCCTCACAGCTTACTTTCCCACCTAGCTTTGTATCGTCAGCAAACTTGGATACATTACACTCGGTCCCTTCATCTAAATCATTAATATATATTGTAAATTTGAAAACTTTGAAATTATACCCTGTATACCCAAGTCCAGGTCATTAGTGTATATCAAAAATATCAGTGGTCTTAATACTGACCCCTGGGGGACACCACTGTATACTTCCCTCCAGTCTCAAAAACCGTTCACCACAACTCTCTGCTTTCTGTCCCTTTGCCAATTTTGTATCCACACTGCCACTGCCCCTTTAATCCCATGGGCTTCAATTTTGCAACCAAGTCTATTATGTGGCACTTTATCAAATGTCTTTTGAAAGTCCATAAACACAACATCAACCGTACTACCCTCATCAACCCTCTAAACATAGAAACATAGAAAATAGGAGCAAGAGTAGGCCATTCGGCCCTTCGGGCCTGCTCCGCCATTCAAAATGATCATGGCTGATCGTCTAACTCAGTACCCTGTTCCCTCTTTTTCCCCATATCCCTTGATCCCTTTGGCATTAAGAAATATATCTATCTCCTTTTTGAATATATCTAATGACTTGGCCTCCACTGCCTTCTGTGGTAGAGAATTCCACAGGTTCACCACCCTCTGAGTGAAGAAATTTCTCCTCGTCTCTGTTCTAAATGGAATACCCCGTATCTTGAGACTGTGACCCCTGATTCTGGACTCCCCAGCCATCGGGAACATCCTCCCTGCATCTAGTCTGTCCAGTCCTGCTGGAATTTTATATGTTTCGATGAGATCACCTCTCATTCTTCTAAACTCTAGTGAATATAGGCCTAGTCGACCCAATCTCTCCTCATACGTCAGTCCTGCCATCCCAGGAATCAGTCTGGTAAACCTTTGTTGCACTCCCTCCATGGCAAGGACATCCTTCCTCAGATAAGGAGACCTAAAATGCACACAATATTCCAGATGTGGTCTCACCAAGGCCCTGTACAACTGCAGTAAGACATCCCTGCTCCTGTACTCAAATCCTCTTGCAATGATGGCCAACATACCATTCGCCTTCCTAACTGCTTGCTGCACCTGAATGCTCGCTTTCAGCGACTGGTGGACAAGGACACCCAAGTCTCGTTGCACCTCCCCTTTTCCCAATCTATCACCATTCAGATAATAATCTGTCTTTCTGTTTTTACAACCAAAGTGGATAACCTCACATTTATCCATGTTATACTGCATCTACCATGTTCTTGCCCACTCACCCAACTTGTCTAAATCACATTGGAGCCTCTTTGTATCCTCCTCACAGCTCACATTCCACCCCAGCTTTGTGTTGTCTGCAAACTTGGAAATGTTACATTTAGTTCCCTCATCCAAATCATTGATATATATTGTGAATAGCTGGGGCCCAAGCATTGATCCTTGCGGTACCCCACTAGTCACTGCCTCTGTTACTTCATCAAAGAACTCAATCAAGTTAGTCAAACATGATTTGCCTTTAATAAATCAGTGCTGGCTGTCATTTATAAACCATATTTTTCCAAGTGACAATTAATTTTGTCTCGAATTATTGTCTCTAAAAGTTTTCCCACCATCGGTGTTAGGCTGACTGGCCTGTAGTTGCCGGGTTTATCCCTCTTCCCTTTTTTGAACAGGGGTGTAACATTTGAAATCTTCCAGTCCTCTGGCACCATATCTAAGGAGGATTGAAAGATTGTGGTCAGCGCTTCTGCTATCTCAACCCTTACTTCCCTCAGCAACCTAGGATCCCGTTTGGACCAGGTGACTTTTCTGTGAGTACTTCCAACATTGAGTATTGTTACAGATGAGTACTGCCAACCTTTTAAGCACCTCCTCTTCATCTAACTATATCCTATCCAATTTCTCTACTACCTCCTCCATTGGCAGCACCCTCTTCTTTCGTAAAAACAGATGCAAAGTACTCATTTAGTACCTCAGCCATGCCCTCTGCCTCCACTAGAAGATCTCCTATTTGCTCCCAAATAGGTCCCACCCTTCCTTTGACTATTCTTTTGCTCTTTATAAAAGACTTTTGCGTTCCCTTTTATATTATCTGCTAATCTATTCTCATACACTCTATGCCCCTCTTATTTCCTTTTTCAGTTCTCCCCTGTACTTTTTGAGTTCAGCTTCATTCTCTACTGTATTATGAGGCTGGCATTTATCACAAGCCTCCTTTTTCTGTTTCATTTCAATCTCTATATCTTTAGTCATCCAGGGAGCTCTAGCTTTGGACACCCTTCCTTTCCCCCCTCGTGGGACTATGTCTACTCTGAACCTGAACTATCTCCTCTTTGAAGGCCTCCCATTGCCCATTTACTGTTTTGCCTGCCAATTTTTGATTCCAATCCACCTGGGCCAGATCCCCTTTCAACTCACCGAAATTAGCTCTCCTCTAGTTGAGTATTTTCACATTTAATTGTTCCTTGTCTTTTTCCATAACTGCTCTAAACCTAATGATATCATCACCAAAAGACATTAGGATGAAGGTTCTTATCCAGAGGATTGTTAGGACATAGGATGCCCTAAAAAAACAGTGGAAGCAGAATCCATAACCTTTATATCTTATTAAAAATCTTGTGTCCATCTGCACTTCCTGTTTACAAAGATTTATTTCTTGTTATCATGTTTTAATCAAACTTTTGTGTCAATCTTTCTCATTATAAATTCTTGTGTCAATGTTTATAATGAAACTGCCTATGTAAACGACATCCTGTAATTAAGGTGACAGCCATGGCTCGGTGGATAACATTCTCACCTGAGTCAAAACGTCATGAGTTCAAGTCCAACTCCCGAGACTTGAGCATAAAATCCAGGCTGACACTTCAGTGCAGTACTGAGGGACTGCTGCACTGTCAGAGGTGCCATCTTTCAGATGAGATGTTAAACCGAGGCCCTCTCAGGTGGACGCAAGAGATCCCATGGCACCATTTTTAAGAGCAGGGGCGTTCTCCCCAGTATCCCGGCCAATATTTATCCCTCAGCCAACATCACTAAAACTGATTATCTGGTCATTATCTCATTGATGTTTGTGGGATCTTGCTGTGTGCAAATTGGCTGCTGTGTTCCCTACATTACAACAGTGACTACACTTCAAAAGTACTTCATTGGCTGTAAAGTACTTTGGGACGTCGTGAAAGGGGCTATAGAAATGCAAGTCCTTCTTCCTAATTACAAAATCTGGCCACTGGCTGGCACTGTATTATCATTTTTCTACAAATTGCTACAAATAATTTCTGAATATTTTTGTCTAAAAATCCTTTATCTGCAATTTCTTTAGTAACTGAAATTTCTAATATCAAAAATAAAGGTTTAAACAAAATTTAAAAATTAAAAGTTTACATTTTCTCAATAACATGATTTAAACTTAACCACTGAATTGTCTTTTGTGCTTTTAATGCTTTAAGGCTTCAGTCTGTCCCAATAGCCTGGGGTCGTGGACTTAATAATTTTGACCAGCGCTGTAATGCTGAGCTGAATTTTGATTGTGCTGTATGAATACGTTCAATGTACCCAAGTTCGCACGATGCAGTCAGTACTATTCAGTCAGCTGTACAAGTGGCACGTTTTTCTTTAGCTTCTGTGTTTCAGCTAGTGGTCTTTAAAGGGACCGCTGGAGACTGCCAGCAAAACGGAAACTAAAATCTTTTTTTTACTTACTTGAATGTGGAGCCAGAAGGAGCGGGAGTGTCTAAAACTGTGGGGCGCTGCTCGGCTCCATCTCAGTCTCCCTTCCCCCTACCCCTCCCTTCCCCCTCCCCCCACCTTCATCTCCGCGGGCGGTGCTCTGCCTCTTGGGACGTTACTGGCATCCCCAGCACGCTGGTCACACATGATCACGCAAGATGATCAATTTCGTGTGGTTCTCTTGCTCATCGGTTTTGACGCGGTGGTTCCCGTTTGCTGCTAGATTCGCGCCCTAAGTTGGACGTGATCCAATTTCAAGGTCCATATTCTTCTGTTTACTATGTACATTGCCATAGGAGATCAAATAGTAGCTTTTAAAAGGGAAGAGGATAGGTCCTTCAGAGAGCCAGCACAGGTGCAATGGAGCCCCTTCCACGCTATAAAGTTCTGTGATTCTATGCCAGTCTGTGTCTGTGCAAGTATGTGTGTGTGTTTGCCTCTGGCTTTTATTGTGTGCCTGAGTGTAACTGTTTGTGTCAGGAGCAGGGAGGACAGAGACAATCTTGGACACTGTTAAATATTTCTGCTTACCTTTATTTAAAGTCTAGTGGATTTTATCTGCTTCTAAAGTAAGCAGAGTAGAGGTTAATCATTCAAAGATTTTTGATCTTTTGAAGAAAATCTATTGTTCCAAAACCTGTTATTCCCAAAAAAGACCCTCATATTTGCAGTAAATTTCACAAAACCACCTTGATTGTCAGTTTTGGTTGCATTGTGTGATTATGGGGATTTTCTCTGAGAACTCCCAAAAGGGATGAGAGAAACTCTGGAACAAGTTTTAAACCAGTTACATTTTTTTCAGAATCTGCTACATTCTGCCACAGCAGAGGGACCTTGAAATGCTTTTACTTGGTAACAATGTTCTTGTTAAAGTTATGAACAAGTAGTTGACTGTTGTTTTTTCTTCGTAAAGTGAAACAGTAGCTTTCCAGAGAAAAAAACACAGAAAATGGGAAGTTAGCATATTAATTGCTAATTTTCTTTTTACCGTATGATTGACAGATGTGAACTTTGAGCCAAATCTTGTGACTGCAAATAGAGAGAGAAAAACAACAGGAGTATAAATAGCAGAGAACAACTGGGAGCCCGATAGAAAGAGAAAACAGACCGGGGCAGGAATAAGCACTGAACAAGAAGACCCACAAACATGTAAGGACGTTACTTTTTATTCTTTGATCTTTAGACCATAAACTGGCATTGAACTATTAAAATAAGTGAGCAGCATCTAATAGTGCAAAGTAGATCAATAGTTTTACCCTGTGTTGTCGGAGTACTTGAGTTTTAATTATTTGAAAATTTGCCATGTTAAACTAAGCGTGAATAAAATAATGAAAATGATTCTTTTCCTTAATTAGTCATGTCATTCTATTTACTCAGTTGCTGCTGCTTAATGGTTGAACGTCCTACCTGCACAAGCTGAACGAGTTTTCATTGATTGGAGAGACTTGTCTAAGTTTTATATTATTAAAATTTATTTGAAGCAATGGAATAATTGAGTTGACTAATTCTGTTGTTGTATTAATTTTCAGAAGTAATTATTATGTGTCAATCTCTTACCAGTTTTCTCTTTGGTACATCTGATCCATGCTAACGTTCTTTCAGATTTAGTAGAGTTAGATTGCATTGATATTTTGATATCTGCAGAAACTATTTTTATCTGACAACATGCAAATCTATACTCTCACTGCACAATATGTATGGAAAGAGCTTTTGTTGCAGCATCACCGCAGTGATTAGCACTTAACACAGACCTCCTCATACACAGTAACTACACTACAGACGGCACAGAATTCTAGCAGTAAAACTTCACACCACTGCTCCTGCCTGTGCGACTCTCTCTTGCACAGTGTCAACACTTGGAACGTTGTCCTCATTGTACACAGAAGTCTGAATGCGAAGTCACAGTTAGTGGAGTATGCATTCGACAGTGGGGAAACCTGTTGCCAATTACAATTTTCCAACTTCATTGGTCAGAACATTGAATACAGGAGTTGGGATGTCTTGTTGAAGTTGTACAGGGCATTGGTGAGGCCACACTTGGAGTACTGTGTACAGTTCTGGTCACCCTATTATAGAAAGGATATTATTAAACTAGAAAGAGTGCAGAAAAGATTTACTAGGATGCTACCGGGACTTGATGGTTTGACTTACAGGGAGATGGTTTGACTTCCTGGGACTTTTTTCCCTGGAGAGTAGGAGGTTAAGGGGTGATCTTATAGAAGTCTATAAAATAATGAGGGGCATAGATAAGGTCGATAGTCAAAATCTTTTCCCAAAGGTAGGGGAGTCTATAACGAGGGGGCACAGATTTAAGGTGAGAGGGGAGAGATACAAAAGGGTCCAGAGGGGCAATTTTTTCACTCAAAGGGTGGTGAGTGTCTGGAACGAGCTGCCAGAGGCAGTAGTAGAGGCGGGTACAATTTTGTCTTTTAAAAAGCATTTGGACAGTTACATGGGTAAGATGGGTATAGAGGGATATGGGCCAAGTGCAGGCAATTGGGACTAGCTTAGTGGTATAAACTGGGCGACATGGACATGTTGGGCCGAAGGGCCTGTTTCCATGTTGTAACTTCTATGATTCTATGATTCTATAACTCTTTCTGTGCGCTTACTATGCATCAGAGTCCATTTTATTAATCATTTGTCTTTTTATAGTTACCTAGGTCTTACTCTGTTTCAACGCCATCTAATGCACAAAAATAAACTTTATACTTGGTAGCCATGTGCTTCAATCTATGATTGAGAGCCATTAATACTTTTTAGGAATGTTTATGCTTGGAGGACAGTCAAGTTTGCAAAGAAGATGCTACTATGATCACCTACCTGCAAACAATGAGAATACCAACAGCTTTATTTGGTAGTCCAAACTTACTGGTTACTGCAATTTTGCTATTACACACACAACCAGTCCTAGTTAATAACCGGATGCTGAACAAAGTAGGTCACAGGGCAGTGAAATGAGAAGCTGTAATGCAAAAAGATGATAGAAAGAAGACTTTGCTCAGCGGTTTATCCTATTTACATGTAAAACTGCTCCCAATTTACTTAGTTTTTATTACAATGCATCAGCATTTCAGTACAGAAGCAAAAATTAAACAGGTGGGTAGCTGGGGGTTCTGCAAACCACACTCATGCCGTTTAAAAAACAGGACATGTTGCAGGAATAGAAAATCCCCTGTTTGAGTGCTGATTATAACCAGTAGATGGAGCCTAGATCTACCATTCTACAGAGACTCATGTTTCTAGTTACAAATAGGATTAAATGACCTTGTCAATAAAAACGCCAGAGTCCATTCCACTACCATTTTCAAACTATATATACAGCGAACTTAGTACAATAAGAATAAATAAAATCCAGCTGTGCGTCTGTCCTGAACAAAGTAAATGTGGAGTTCACACCAACACACCTAGTAACTTTGTAATAGCACACAGATTTTTTAAGACGCATTTTCCCCCCATTATTTTAATATGGTCAGTAGAACAGCATGGTTAAGAACAGCTAAGCAGGACATAGGCAGGCTGGCTGGAAGTGGCATTTTTTTGACTCTCCATTGCCATTGTGTTATTTAAATGGGTCTGTTTCAACAACAGCAAGCAATTCCTCCAACTGTTTAGACCGTACATTCTGGCTGTAGAAATAAAAACAGAAAATGCTGGAAACACTCAGTAGGCCAGGCAGCATCTGTGGAGACAGAAATAGAATTAACATTTCATGTCAATGACCTTCTGATGAAAGGTCTTCGACTTGAAACGTTAACTCTGTTTCTCTCTCCACAGATGCCTCCCTGACCTGCTGAGCGTTTCCAGAATTTTCTGTTTTTATTTCAGAATTCCAGCATCCGCAGTATTTTGAATACTGGTTGTAAATTTTAGCATGCGCATTTAGCAGTTTTCATGGAGAAATGGATGAAAGAGCAGAATCCTCTTTAATAACAACTGAATTTCACTTATTTAGTTACCATAAGCTAATGGGCCTAATTATAAATGGGTGCAATCAGAGAATGCAATCTCAAAAGCACCAGCAGAAATCCTAGAATCTATATAATAAAAGTGGAATTTGTAAATCACCATAAATCAGGGGATCTACAGATGGAGTAGCAGGGCCTAATTTTCCAAAAATAATCTATTGCTCTCTGGGCCAGGTTTGTGCTAACTATGTATTTTAAGCATCTTCACACTTGCTTTAACTGCTCCAATGTCAACCAGGCAATGTGGCAATTAGGAAGTAAGAGATTACATTGAAGAACGGTGAACATTTAGGTCTGATCTTATAGTCTAGTCTCCATGAGGTGAGAAGTTAAATTGTCCAAAATACTGTTTTGTGGAGGTGTATTAAACAAAAGCACTTCCCAATCAAAACTCTTTTGCACAGCTCTGGACTGGAGTTTGACGGTGGTCTGAAGAAGCTCTACCTCTAATTCTGAAAAAAACTTTAAAACTAACATGTGCCACAGATGGATTTTAAGCACATGCAGTCACAGAACTTTGGAAACAAGATCTAACCATGCATTTAATATTTTTCTTTCAGCCAAAGCCCTGTGCATTAATGCAAAAAGAGTTGGGTGCTGCCCTGACTCTCTGCCTGCTCCTGGTGGGGTGGGTGGAGAGTCAGGGACAGTGTAACAAACCAGCAGTATGGACCATTGATGGGAAAGAACCCATGAATGACTCTCTGGGCCAAGTAACCGTGGTAGCACTGCTCCAGGCTAGCTGATATTTCTGTTTGGAGCAGGCAGCCAGGTAAGAACTGCAAATTAAGCATGTTTGATCCTAATTATGTGAGCATGAATCATTTTACATAATTTTGGGGGGTCTATCATTGTATCCCGATGAGCGGTGGAATTTTGTGTGGTTGGAGGTCATTGGGAGTGGGGAAGGGACATGAATACTGAGCCAGGGCCTGACAAGGAAAATCTTCGAGCCATCAGGCCCTTCACAAATGGTACAAAATGGCAAACTTCCAGCAGGACTGGAGATTAGAGTCATTTTTCTAAATAGCAGAGTAGTGGATATGTGGAATAGATTCCCATCAAAAGCAGCTGCCACTATGCTATTTGATTTGTCAGAAAGGACCTCAATAATTATTTGGCTAAGTGTGAGATCAAATGATTACTGTGCTGCTGGGACTTTAAACAAAGACTGGCAATTAATGATTAATAAAGTCAGTTTCCACTCCTTTATGTCTTTAAGATTTGACCTCAGGGAGCCCTCGGTGGTTTAGGCACCATTGTTTTTTACTCACTATACTTCCCATGTCCTCCCCAAGTTTTACAGAGTTTGTAGTAATCTGGTTCTGCCACTAGAGGTCCTCTGTGGCCAAGAAAAAAATACTGCTCCCTAGTGGCAGGAAGCTAGAAATGTCCCATTTCAATTTTCACCACAGGCCTGACGGACTCTATCCATTTCATTCAGGTCTCCAAGCCTCAGATATGGAATTTTACACAGCATCAGCTTTATTTTTCATTTTTCATTCATGCTACGAAAACTGTGCAAGATTCATTACTGCTTCCAGTGCTAGGTTAAAGAAATCAGTTGTAAACAATTTTACAACACCAAGTTATAGTCCAGCAATTTTATTTTAAATTCACAAGCTTTCGGAGATTTTCTCCTTCCTCAGGCAAATGTTTAAAGAAATCAGGCAATGTTGTACATTCCTTATCTCACTCCAACTGTTGATCTAAACCATTCCCTCAGTTTCCTGTCCGCTCTAACTGCGCTCAGGGACTTGTTATACATGTTTTCGATCAGACGAGTTTCTGAGGAATACCATACATCCCTTTTGGCCATACACTGCCAAAGGCCTGCTTAAAATCTATGAAGTCATTGTAAGAAGTACAGTGAATTAATGTTCTATGATTCCTTATTGTTCTATTTGTAGATGATATCTATCAATAGAATTTTATAAAAAATCATTTTTGCAACTGTATAAAACAAAAAGCCCCAGTCTGTAAATTCACTGTGTGCGCAGTACTGAGCCACAGACCAGAAGGTCCTGGATTGGCTCCCCGGTTGCTGCTGTTAGAAACAACATTGAATCCCTGAAGCTTTTGACAGAGTTTTTATAATTGACACTTTTAGGGGCTCTACCCCACCCTATCCCCTTGTTTAATCAGCTTTTCCGTGACCCTCAAAGTTATTCAAGTAAAACTAAAGACTGCTTATCAATTCCTGTATCTCACTATCAAACTCTGACCAGTTGCTTTATTTCCTCAGTCCCAGCTATATTATGTTCCATGCATATTTAATTATCTCTCTATATACCTAGCCCTATAAACTCAATCCCATTCCTGGATAGATAGTAATTAAATTATGTTGTACATAGTATATAAAGCAGCCTGTTATGGGTTTTAGGCTGGTGTCTTAGTCTGCACATAGTATCATATTATCCTAGTAGGTACAACACAGGAGGAGGCCATTCGGTCCATCATGCCTATGCCGGCTCTTTGAAAGAGCTATGCAATAGTCCTGTAAATGTTTTCCCTTCAAGTATTTATCCAATTTCCTGTTGAAAGTTACTGTGAATCTGTTTCCACCACCCTTTCAGGCAGTGTATTCCAGATCATTACAACTCGCTGCGTAAAGAAAATGTTTCCTCATGTCGCCTCTGGTTCTTTTGCCGATCTCCTTAAATCTGTGTCCTCTGGTTACCGACCCTTCTGCCACTGGAAACAGTTTCTCCTTATTTACTCTATCAAAACTGTTCATGATTTTGAACACCTCTATCAAATCTCCCCTTAACCTTCTCTGTTCTAAGGAGAACAATCCCAGCTTCTCCAGTCTCTCCACATAACTGAAGTCCCTCATTCCTGGCACCATTCTAGTAAATCTCTTCTGCACCCTCTCTAAGGCCTTCACATCTTTCCTAAAGTGTGGTGCCCAGAATTGAACACAATACTCCAGCTGAGGCTTAACCAGTGTTTATAAAGGTTTAGCATAACTTCCTTGTTTTTGTACTCTGTGCCTCTATTAATAAAGCCCAGGATCTCATATGCTTTTTTAACAGCCTTCTCAACTTGTCCTGCCACCTTCAAAGATTTGTGTTTGTTCATCCCCAGGTCTCTCTGTTCCTGCACCCCCTTTAAAATTGTACCATTTAGTTTATTTTGCCACTCCTCATTCTTCCAACCAAAATGTATCACTTCACACTTCTCTGCGTTAAATTTCATCTGCCATGTGTCTGCCCATTTCACCAGTCTGTCTCTGCCCTCCTGAAGTCTGTTACTATCTTCCACATTGTTTACTACATTTTCAAGTTTCATGTCATCTGCAAACTTTGAAATTATACGCTCTATACCCAAGTCCACTCCCTTTTTTGAGAATGAAAGTATTAGAGTCTAGTCCTCTTAATGTGAAGACGACTAATTTCAATTATCTGTTAATTTAAATTGAAATTGTGCAAAAAATTCTCCTGTGCCTCTACATTAAAACTGCTTAATTTGTATGGCTAGATAATAAATTTTAAGTGACAGAAACAGACTATTGTATCACCATAAATTTCCTTCACATTTGAGTAGGGTCTTTCTCTTTGCTAGGCCACTCTGGGGACATCAACAATGATCAGTATTCTGCCGTAGTTCCTTCACAAACATTCAGGGCCAACTTCAAACAGGTCTGAACTTCTCCCCGCTCTCACCACCAGGAAACCATGCTTCAGGCTGGGAATCTAAATTTCTGGTCTAAGAACTCCCACCCCCTCCACCCCTGCCCCATCCCAGAAAATCATGTGCAGGGCTGGAATGCAAATAATGGTGGCCTAGTGGCTATGGTACTGGATTAATAACTCAGGCATATTGAGTTCAAGTCTTCACAAGGGAATGATATGAAATTGAATTCTCTAAATCTGTGGGCTAGTACAATAGCAGAAAATTATCATGAAAGCTGCCAGGTTGTTATAAAAACCAAACTGCTTCACTAATGTCCTTCAGGAAAGGGAAGCTGCCAACTCTATCTGATCCAGCCTACAAGTGACTTCAGAACCACACTATGCCCCTTGGGGCAACTAGAGATAGACAATAAATGCTGCCCACATCCCAAGAACCATATTTTTAAGATGCTACAGCTGTGATTGCAAATTTAGTGTAGTGGTTTCTCAGGATTGGGAGCTCCTGATAAGACCATTGTATTCTTCCAGAAAAATGGGCAACATTTTGAACAAAGTTATTCCTTCTAGTTTAATCAGCAATCACTTTATTCATATAATTACTTACCTGTTATATCAGCATTCCATCTTTAGTTTGTTAATTTTTAAATCAATTTATCATTTCAGTTTGAAGCACCTGCAACAAAAACTACACGTCGATGGGCTGGTGAACATCTCCTACATGGTGATAAATCACTACGGGAAACACTCACGTGGAATGTACAATCTACTAAAAGCAAAAGTGGCAGGAGAAATTCCCGTGTATCAGCAAGACAGTAATCAGCCCGATATCTGGGAGCTGCTCGATGGCAATAAAGATGATTTCCTGATCTACGATAGGTCTGTGACTCTATTATGTGGCTATCTAATAGTTTACTTTTGAAATGAGTCAACAGCTTTTCAATATATGTACTTTACCTCACCACAAAACGGCAATGAATCTATACAATCACCCCATGTACCCTCACCGCTACTTGTATAATAAGGAGCATCTTGAAAGAATGAGTCTTTGATTTTTGTTGAGGATGTAACTATTCTTTCTCAGGTTATTTTCCCTCTTTACCCAGACCGCACTAACTGGGACTAAAAGGCAGGCCTCTGTCTCTGCACTTTGAACTTTTCACTAGTGGGTGAGTGAGAGGAATATCTATCCGATTTTCCCTCCCTCCCTATGGTGAAATGCCTGCCTTCTGTTCAGCACCTCTCCAAACTGATAGGCCTAAATTTGAGATTTCAGTGGTGAAGAATAATTATATATCCCACCGCATGTTATAGGCTGGGGCTCCAATGTGCCAGTGCATCATTTTTCAATTCAACTTTTATGTGTGGTGGATGCTGTAGCAAAGCAAGGACCAGAAAACATATTTACCACTAAAAGAACCAAGTTAATCTAAAAGTGCAGCATTTCTGTCTGCAAAGTCAAAAAGCTTCCAGGGCAGTCTCTGAAAGGACATTGCAACTTTCTCATCCCTCTCTGTCTCTGTATTCTCCTCCAGCTCTACAACACCCCAAGATCTTTGGACTCCTCCAATTCTGGCCTCTTGTGCATCCCCGATTTTAATCGCTCCACCACTGGCGGCCGTGCCTTCAGCTGCCTGGGCCCTAAGCTCTGGAATTCTCTCCCTAAACCTCTCCGCCTCTCTCTCCTCCCTTAAAACCTACTTCTTTGACTAAGCTTTTGGTCACCTGTCCTGATATTTCCTTATGTGGCTCAGTGTCAAATTTTGTTTGATAATTGCTCCTGTGAAGCGCCTTGGGAGACATTTTACTGCATTAAAGGCGCTTTATAAATGCAAGTTGTTGTTGCTTTTGTTGTGCATTAATTTTGTCAATGCCCTTTTGCCTAACAATTACTCTTCAAGTTGAATATTACAGGAGACAGACATTGCTTCTCTCTCACTAACATTGTGGGAGCTACAATATCAATGCCTACAACTTCCTCTATTTAAATTCTTAATCAACAGCTTGCCTTTTCTTTAATTAACTATAAGGAGACACTCGGTTGCTCCAGTGTCATCAACTAAAAAACCTAACAAATGTGCCCCCTTTTTAGAGGGGCACAACTAATAGAAAACTAAATCACACAAAACAAAGAAAACTTATCAAATTAAATACTATTGGCACCATCCACTGTATATTCTAGTCCTTGCGGAGCCCACCGGTCACAGAAGGCCTCAAGCGTACCAGCAGAAACCGCGCACTCCTTCTCCAGGGCCACCCGGGCGCAGACAAAGGTACGGAGGCAGGCAGAGCGACCAATTCCAGGGGCCGCATCCAACCTGGACCTGTGGATGGCATCAGGATGTGTAGAGCTAACAAATGGGTCACTTTTTTTTTAACAGGTGTGGCAAACTGACTCAACACCTGGAACTGCCGTACACCATCCTAAGCGATCCATTTGTGGAGTATGCAATTAGGCAAGCATACTGTGACGAAACCTGTGCTAACTGCTCTTTGGTGGTAAGGATCAAACCATGAATTTCATTTGCATTAATCAAATACTAGGAGATCTGTCATGACATTGCACACAGATAACCTGGGGCACGGGCTGGGGAGTGGAATAGTTGGGTGGGGAAGGAACTAAGGGCTTCAGAGCGGAGCAGTCATCTGGACTGGGCAAGACAGAAAAGCCAGATCGGATACAGCAGCTGAGCAAGCGAGGATATTAGCATGTGGTCACACTCAAAGGGGAAGGGGAAAATTCAGGACAGGGTCTGGCTGTGTGAATAAGTGAAGAGTGACAATAATCAAAAAATAGAAAGCTACAAATAAAAGTAGAAATTGTAAACACGGCTGCCTTATGTGGATCAAATAAAGGACAAAATGGCAAAAGGGAATATGAGTAGCTTAGAAAAGAGGTAAAAAAGACAGTTATGGAGGGGTGGAAGTTATGCTATAGTTATATAATGCTCTGGTTAGACCACATCTGGAGCACTGCATTCAATTCTGGACACTGCAGCTCAGGAAGGCTATATTGGCCTTGGAGAAGGTGCAGTGTAGTTTCGCCGGAATGATACTGGGGCTTAAAGGGTTAAATTATGAGGCCACGTTGCATAGACTAGGCTTGTATTACATAAGAACATAAGAAATAGGAGCAAGAGTAGGCCATACAGCCCCTCGAGCCTGCTCTACCATTCAATAAGATCATGGCTGATCTTCAACTCAACTCCACTTTCCCGCCCGATCCCCATATCCCTTGGTTCCCCGAGAGTCCAAAAATCTATCAATCTCAGCCTTGAATATACTCAATGACTCAACATCCACAGCCTTCTGGGGTAGAGAATTCTAAAAATTCACAACCCTTTGTGTGAAGAAATTCCTCCTGATCTCAGTCTTGAATGGCCGACCCCTTATCCTGAGACTATGCCCTCTAGTTCTATACTCTCCAGCCAGGGGAAACAATCTCTCAGCATCTACCCTGTCAAGCCCCCTCATAATCTTATATGTTTCAATGAGATCACCTCTCATTCTTCTAAACTCCAGAGAGTGTAGGCCCATTCTACTCAATCTCTCTTCATAGGACAACCCTCTCATCCCAGGAATTAATTTAGTGAACCTTTTTTGCACCGCCTCTAAGGCAATTATTCCCTTGAGTATAGAAGATTAAGGGGTAATATAATTGAGGTGTTTAAGATGATTAAAGGATTTGATAGGGTAGATAGAGAGAAACTATTTCCTCTGGTGGGAGAGTCCAGAACAAGGGGGCATAACCTTAAAATTAGAACTACGCCATTCAGGGGTAATGTCAGAAAGCACTTGCAGTAGATATCTGGAATTCTCTCCCCTAAAAAGCTGTTGAGGCTGGGGGTCAATTGAAAAATTTAAAAACTAAGATTTATAGATTTTTGTTCGGTAAGGGTATTAAGGGATATGGAACAAAGGCGGGTAGATGGAGTTAAGACACAGATCAGCCATGATCTAATTGAATGGCGAATCAGGCTTTATGGGCTGAATGGCCTCCTCCTGTTCCTATGAAGGAAAGAGAAAATATTAAACGAAGATATCAAAGAATATAAAAAGAAATAGTAAAGTATTTTATAGGCACATAAATAACAAAAGGACCACTGAGGGATGATCAAGATAAACACACAGGAGATGATACTGAAACGGCAGGGATAATGAATAGATTGTTTGCTTCAGTTTTCACTGAAGAGGCTAACAAAGAGGAAATGACAACAGTAGAAGAAGTCAAGAGGGATGTTGCAACAGTTGAGATAAAAAGAAATGAGGTACTAGACAAAGTAACCAAACTTAAGGAGTGGAAAGTCCGTGATCTAGATGGATTGCACCCGCGGTGCTCAAAGAAACTAGGGAGGAGATAGCATTTCCGTCCCATCGTCTCTGTCACTGACTGCTCCTTCTCCTCCCACTGCATGCATATGACAGTTGAAAGACTGGTCCCAGGTCCCCAGTCTGTTTCCCTCCCATCGGGCCCGTGTCATTGCTGCTTCCTGGGGCCCCAGTAGTGAAGGTGGCTGTGGGTCCCGGGCAAGCAGTGGAAATGTCCTGAGGTTCCCCTATGGAGAGAGAGAGGGGGGAACCTTGTTGAGGCCTCCTCATCCTCCATTTCAACCCTCAGCATTTACCTGCTGAAGACCTTGGTTTTGATTCTGATCTTCGGGATGCTTCTGCTCTTTTAATGCCACTCCCACCTCTTCTGCTGCTGCAGCATTGGCAGAATTGCTCTCTTCTGCAGGGTGAGCCGCCAATAACCATAACGTTCACAAAATAAAAAGGAGACAAAATTGCTCAGTCCTACTCCTCCAGCGGAAGCGCGGTAGGTCTGCTGGTGATCACCACTCTTGAGCCTGCTGGAGTGTCCGTGGTCAGGGTGGGGACATCTCTTTTGCACTTGTCAGGTGGGCTCTCACACCACTGTGGGTGTATTTTGGGTGCCTGCCAGAGGAGGGAGACGGGTGGAAGAAGCAGTGGCAGAAAGCTTCTCATGGGTCCAGCCTGCGGAAAAAAAAAATGTAATTTGCTGCCCAATTGATCCCTTTTTTAGTTGTGCTGCCAATGTTCTGCCGGGTGGGGACTCAGGCCCAGACCCTCCAGGGCATCCCACTTCCACCGTTTAAATGAGCAGTTCGCTGATAGAGAGGCTGGGGCCAAGGAAATTTTCAGCATGGGAATTCCTTCTGCTTGGCCCATGCCCTCTGATGTCAGTGGCCATGTTTGGGGCAGACAGGTGTTCCCCTATGCAAATTACTAATTACGAACTGGTGGGATCCCAAGCAGAGACCTGAGAGCAGATTTTAACTTGGGTCACTCGGTGTAAACGAGGCAGTAACGTCTCAAGAATTCTTACCGCCCCGTTTATACCAGCGCTCCGGCCGCCGCTATCTTCAAAGTCTGCTGGGCCCATTTCAGGCGGTGGGTCCTTTAAATATGCAAATCGGGGTGTCCACAACGTACATATGACCCTGTTTGTAATTTTTTCATACAACGGGGCCCGCCCAGTTTTACAGTAGAAGAGGCACCAAAAAGGCAAGTTTAAAATAATTTTTGTGGGTCCAAGAGGAGCAGGAGTTCACCTCCGGACGCGAATATGGGCCACGACTGCCCAGAGCTCCCCCACTCTGCGATCGCCCCCTCTCAAGCCGGACAGACCTTTCTGCCTTGTGGATCGGCCCCACCCTAGGTCACCTTGCGTCGGCCTGGAGTCAGCTTGCTGACAGCATGATAACCAGGCCCGGCCCTCCAAATGGACCAGGCCTCACGTCGGCAGCTCAGCCACCCGGAAACCTACCCCTGGGTCCCACCATAAATCCTGCATCGGTAAGACCTCCTGTGCCCGACTTCCACCACTGGAGCCGAAGGGTTTGGGCGCCAAAGTTTTCAAAAAAGAAAGCACCTTAATTAATCATGGTTCACCAACACTGGCTGAAAGGAGATCTTTAAAATCACAGGGTAGAAACTATAGTCATGTTGTGCTCATATAAGTGCTTAACAAATTCATGTCAAATTCGTCTCTGTGCCAGTTTAACACAGGTCATAGAATTATAGAAAGTTACGGCACAGCCATTTGGTCCATCCTGTCTGTGCCGGCCGAAAAAGAGCTATCCTGTCTAATCCCACTTTCCAACACTTGGTCCGTAGCCCTGTAGGTTATGGCAATTCAGGTGCTCATCCAAGTAATTTTTAAATGAGCTGAGGGTTTCTGCCTCTCCCACCCTTTCAGACAGTGAGTTCCAGACCCCCACCACCCTCTGGGTGAAAACATTTCTCCTCAGCTCCCCTCTAATCCTTCTACCAATTACTTTAAATCTATGCCCCTTGGTCACTGACCCCTCTGCTAAGGGAAATAGTTCCTCCCTATTCACTCTATCTAGGCCCCTCATAATTTTATACACCTCAAGTAAATCTCCCCTCAGCCTCCTTTGTTCCAAAGAAAACAACCCCAGCCTATCCAATCTTTCCTCATAGCTAAAATTCTCCAGCCCTGGCAACATCCTCGTAAATCTCCTCTGTATCCTCTCTAGTGCAATCATAAGAACATAAGAAATAGGAGCAGGAGTAGGCCAATCGGCCCCTCGAGCCTGCTCCGCCATTCAATAAGATCATGGCTGATCTGATCCTAACCTCAAATCTAAATTCATGTCCAATTTCCTGCCTGCTCCCTGTAACCCCTAATTCCCTTTACTTCTAGGAAACTGTCTATTTCTGTTTTAAATGTATTTAATGATATAGCTTCCACAGCTTCCTGGGGCAGCAAATTCCACAGACCTACTACCCTCTGAGTGAAGAAGTTTCTCCTCATCTCAGTTTTGAAAGAGCAGCCCCTTATTCTAAGATTATGCCCCCTAGTTCTAGTTTCACCCATCCTTGGGAACATCCTTACTGCATCCACCCGATCAAGCCCCTTCACAATCTTATATGTTTCAATAAGATCGCCTCTCATTCTTCTGAACTCCAATGAGTAGAGTCCCAATCTACTCAACCTCTCCTCATATGTCTGCCCCCTCATCCCCGGGATTAACCGAGTGAACCTTCTTTGTACTGCCTCGAGAGCAAGTATGTCTTTTCTTAAGTATGGAGACCAAAACTGTATGCAGTATTCCAGGTCTCACCAATACCTTTCTTGTAATGTGGCGACCAGAACTGTACGCAGTACTCAAGCTGTGGCCTAACCAATGTTTTATACAGTTATATTCTATGCAGATGTTAATGCACTTAAAATAAATTGCTGCATTAAAATAGCATGGTGCTATATTTGGTATGAATGCATTAGGCTTTCATATGGGAACAGCGTGGATTATAATTTCTACACTCATGTTATATGTAGATATCTGCACACTGTATCTAAACTTAATGCAATTAGAAATGTGGGTCGGCTTTACACTGATTGAAATATCCTGTCCTTGCACCTGCAGCCCCATCTTCCAGCATGTAGTGCAAGAAATGTAACAGAAGAAATAAAAACTAAAGAAAGCGAACTTCACAGAAAGCAACATAATTCACATCTGAACAGCCATTACAATGTCCAGGTACCAGGTAATGAGGAACAAGCAAGAGACCAACTTCACCATAATCTGACAGATCAACCGCACTTAGAACAAGGTGAACACAAAACGCATAGGCACCATAAGCACAGTGGTCACCACCAACATCTAGCTAGCCCAGATGAGAATGCAGCAGACAGCAGCCCAGAGCAGCAGAGAAGTCTGTGAAAAAACAGATCGAACTGCAAGAAAGCTTTCAAATGAAAACCCAATGGCATGTCAGAGCTAGCAGGGATCAGCTGATGATGATACTGCCGTCAGCTGTTTAGTGTCAACTCCTCCGATGAGGTGACTTGACACTGCGGGAGACGGTCATCATCCTGACAGTGACAGAGACAGCTGGCCGAGGACAGCCTCTCTGAATCCTGACAGTGACGCACGCTCCCTGCTCTCTGACCACACCTTGATGGGCTGAGGCGTCGCAAATGAGAACCTGGCCAAGGCAGTGGAACCTGAGAACGACAAAATGGGCAGCAGTAGACAATCTGGTTGGAATGTAAACTGCTGTCTTCTTTCACAAAGCTTTGAAAGCACCATGATTAGATTTCAGCTTCAAGGTTCCATGCAAGCCCTCTTTTCCATCTGCTACCAAACAGGCCGATCAGTATAAAGTTCCGATTAGTCCTTGTCGCTGTTGCTTTTTTCCCCAATCTTTGTGGTTGCATCTATGAGGACAGCAGCACAAACTATTCTGTAGGAGCTGCTATCTGATATAAGGCAAGCACAAAGTGAAGTAAAGTAAAGCGGAGAAGCTAATCTGCATAACGTACAACAACTTTACATGATGTGCTTATCGAGATTGATGTATTTCTATTTTTGATCCATCAATTTTTATTCCTATAATAATTTTGAGAAAAAGAGAATTCTACTTTTTGTTTTCCTCTGAAATATTCTTTCATTTCAATTAAAACAAGCAAGAACATTTTTTATGAACAATTAGTAAATAACACCCACATTTTCTGGAATTAGATGCAACCAGTGGTTGGACATGCTCTACTCTTTAATTTGAGATATAGACAACCAAAGTAATCCTTTGAAAAGTTTGCAAATCGCTAACCAGTAGACTACTTTTTTCTTTGTGGAGCAGGCTCGAGGGGCCGTGTGGCCTACTCCTGCTCCTATTTCATATGGTCTATGTTCTTTCTGTTTTATTTAGTGAAAACAAATGACGTGATTATGAAGAAACACAAGACCATTTATAGTTTGTTTGGAAGCAGGCACCATATTTCTTGATGGTTACTAGGGAAACCACTGACCCTAGTTGACCTGAATCCCTGTATGGTAAATGTTGACAAATTAGATTTCCTGGAAAGTCTGTAATGCACTGGAAGTATTCTGTAAGAAAATTTCAATAAACATTCTGATCTGAACACCTCTGTTGGCGCAGTCTTTTGTGTCTGTGATGAGATCCATCCATGGTCACGTTGTGTTTAATATTGGTATTAGAAAGATGCTGAATTGCTTTAAACGTTTAAGACACCACACTGCACTTCAGTTGCATTTACACTACAAAGATTTTGTTTTGCACTTACGCTAAAGTTTTGTGGTGCAAATCTGGAGTTAGGGTTTGACTTGATTCTAGATTGCAGCAGGATGAGAGTCTCTCCTCCAGGAGTCTGAATTTGCTTCTTCCATATTCCACGACCTGGACTTGGGGATAATTTCAACGTTTGCAGATGTCACGAAACTCGGAAATGTAGTAAACAATGAGGAGAATAGTAACACACTTCAGGAGGACAGAGACAGACTGCTGAAATGGGCATATGGCAGATGAAATTTAATGCAGAGAAGTGTGAAGTGATGCATTTTGGTAGGAAGAATGAGGAGAGGCAATATAAACAAAATGGTACAATTTTGAAGGGGATGCGGGAAAAGAGAGACCTGGGGGTGCACATACACAAATCTTTGAAGGCGGCGGGACAAATTGAGAAGGCTGTTAAAAAAGCATGAGAGATCTTTGGCTTTATATCAGCAAAAGAGCCAGAGGCGACATGAGGAAACATTTTTTTGCACAGCGAGTTGTAATGATCTGTAATGCACTGCCTGAAAGGGTGGTGGAAACAGATTCAATAGTAACTTTCAAAAGGGAATTGGATAAATACTTGAAGGGAAAAAATTTACAGGCCTATGGGGAAAGAGCAGTGGAATAGAAATAATTGGATAGCTCTTTCAAAGGGCTGCCTCAGGCACGATGGGCTGAATGGCTTCCTCCAGTGCTATAACAACTATGATACTATGATAAATAGAGGCATAGAGTACAAAAGCAAGGAAGTTATGCTAAACCTTTATAAATCACTGGTTAGGCCCCAGCTGGAGTATTGTGTTCAATTCTGGGCACCACACTTTAGGAAGGATGTGAAGGCTTTGGAGAGGGTGCAGAAGAGATTTACTAGAATGGTACCAGGGATGAGGGACTTCAGTTACATGCACAGACTGGAGAAGCTGGGCTTATTCTCCTTAGAGCAGAGAAGATTAAGGAGAGATTTAATAGAGGTGTCCAAAATCATGAAGGGTTTTGTTGGAAAGAAAGACTTCCATTTATATAACACCTTTCACGACGTCCCAAAGTACTTTACAGCCAGTGAAGTACTTTTGAAGTATGATCACTGTTGTAATGTAGGAAACGTGGCAGCCAATTTGCGGACAGCAAAGTCCCACAAACAGCAATGTGATAATGACCAGATCATCTGTTTTAATGATGTTGGATGAGGGATAAATATTGGGCAGGACACCGGGGAGAATTCCCCTGCTTTTCTTCAAAATAGGACCATGGGATCTTTTACATCCACCTGAGAAGGCAGATGGGGCCCTGGTATGACAGTGAAGTACTCAAGTCTCTGGAGTAGATGAAATTGAATGCAGAAAAGTGTGAAATAAAAATTTCGGTAGTAAAAACGAGGAGAGGCAATATAAACTAAAGGGCACAACTCTAAAGGGGGTGCAGGAACAGAGAGACCTGGGCATATATGTGCACAAATTGCTGAAGATGTCAGGGCAGGCTGAGAAAGTGGTTAAAAAGCATATGGGATCCTGGGCTTTATAAATAGAGGCATAGAGTACAAAAATGAGGAAGTTATGATGAACCTTTATAAAACACTGGTTCGGCCGCAACTGGAGTATTGTGTCCAGTTCTGGACACCTCACTTTAGGAAAGATGTGAAGGCTTTAGAGAGGGTGCAGAAGAGATTTACTAGAATGATTCCAGGGATGAGGGACTTTAGTTGCATGGATAGACTGGAGAAGCTGGGGTTGTTCTCCTTGGAACAGAGAAGGTTGCGAGACGATTTGATAGAGGTATTCAAAATCATGAAGGGTCCAGACAGAGTAGATAGAGAGAAACTGTTCCCACTGGCGGAAGGGTCAAGAACCAGAGGGCATAGATTTAAGGTGATTGGCAAAGGAACCAAAAGTGACATGAGGAAAAACCTTTTTACACAGCGAGTGGTAAGGATCTGGAATGCACTGCACGAGGGAGTGGTGGAGGCAG
Organism: Heptranchias perlo; assembly: GCF_035084215.1. Lineage (NCBI taxonomy): Eukaryota > Metazoa > Chordata > Chondrichthyes > Hexanchiformes > Hexanchidae > Heptranchias > Heptranchias perlo. The sequence continues at coordinate 1,421,256 of NC_090328.1, forward strand.
ATTCAATCATGGCCTTCAAAAGGGAATTGGATAAGTACTTGAAAGGAAAAAAACTTGCAGGGCTACTGGGATAGGGTGGGGAAGTAGGACTAGCTGGATAGCTCTTGCATAGAGCCGGCACGGACTCGATGGGCCGAATTGTCTCCTTCCGTGTTGTAACCTTTCTATGATTCTATGTGGTCTACTGCAGAAAGCCTAGAGGAGTATAGAAAGTACAGGGATGACGTAAAAAAGGAAATAAGGAAAGCAAAGAGAGGGCATGAAAAAATATTAGCGAGTAAAATTGAAGAAAACCCAAAGGTGTTTTATCAGTACATTAAGAACAAGAGGATAGCCAAGGAAAAGGTGGGACCTATCAGGGATGATAAGGGTAACTTGTGTGTAGAAGCAGAGGATGTGGTTAGGGTTTTAAATGAATATTTTGTCTCTGTATTCACAAAGGAAAGGAATGATCCGGACGTAGTAGTTAAAGAGGAGAGGTGTGAAATATTGGATAAGGTAAACATAACAAGAGAGGAAGTACTAGAGGGACTGGAATCCATGAAAGTTGATAAGTCACCAGGGCCGGATGGATTGTTTCCTAGGCTATTGAAGTAAGCCAGGGAGGAAATAGCGGATGCTCTGAGGGTCATTTTCCAATCCTCACTAGATACAGGGGAGGTACCGGAGGACTGGAAGACTGCAAACGTAGTACCATTGTTTAAAATGGGTACGAGGGAAAGGCCGAAGAATTGTAGGCCGGTCAGTCCTACCTCGGTGATGGGCAAACTATTAGAATCAATACTGAGAGACAGGATAAACTGTCACTTGGAAAGGCATGGTTTAATCAGGGATAGTCAGCATGGATTTGTTCAGCGAAGGTCATGCCTTACAAATCTCATTAAATTCTTTGAGGAAGTGACAAGGAGGATTGATGAGGGTAGTGCAGTGGATGTTGTCTACATGGATATTAGTAAGGAATTTGAAAAGGTCCCACATGGCAGAATGGTCAGAAAGGTAAAAGTCCATGAGATACAGGGAAATGTGGTGAATTGGATCCAAAATTGGCTCAGTAACAGGAAACAAAGGGTAAAAGTCGATGAATGTCTTTGCGAATGGAAATCCGTTTCCAGTGGTGTGCCACAGGGCTCAGTGTTGGGTCCCTTGCTGTTTGTGGTATATATTAATGATTTGGACTTGAATGTAGGGGGCAAGATTGGCAAATTTGCAGACAACACAAAAATTGACCGTGTAGTTGATAGTGAAGAGGATAGCTGTAGACTCCAAGAAGATATCAATCATAGAATCATAGAAGTTACAACATGGAAACAGGCCCTTCGGCCCAACATGTCCATGTCGCCCAGTTTATACCACTAAGCTAGTCCCAATTTCCTGCACTTGGCCCATATCCCTCTATACCCATCTTACCCATGTAACTGTCCAAATGCTTTTTAAAAGACAAAATTGTACCCGCCTCTACTACTGCCTCTGGCAGCTCGTTCCAGACACTCACCACCCTTTGAGTGAAAAAACTGCCCCTCTGGACCCTTTTGTATCTCTCCCCTCTCACCTTAAATCTATGCCCCCTCGTTATAGACTCCCCTACCTTTCATAGAATCATAGAATCATAGAAGTTACAACATGGAAACAGGCTCTTCGGCCCAACATGTCCATGTCGCCCAGTTTATACCACTAAGCTAGTCCCAATTGCCTGCACTTGGCCCATATCCCTCTATACCCATCTTACCCATGTAACTGTCCAAAACTGGGAAAAGATTTTGACGATCGACCTTATCTATGCCCCTCATTATTTTATAGACTTCTATAAGATCACCCCGAAACCTCCTACTCTCCAGGGAAAAAAGTCCCAGTCTGTCTAACCTCTCCCTATAAGTCAAACCATCAAGTCCCGGTAGCATCCTAGTAAATCTTTTCTGCACTCTTTCTAGTTTAATAATATCCTTTCCATAATAGCGTGACCAGAACTGTACATCGTATTTCAAGTGTGGCCTCACCAATGCCCTGTACAACTTCAACAAGACATCCCAACTCCTGCATTCAATGTTCTGACCAATGAAACCAAGCATGCTGAATGCCTTCTTCACCACCCTATCCACCTGTGACTCCACTTTCAAGGAGCTATGAACCTGTACTCCTAGATCTCTTTGTTCTATAACTCTCCCCAACGCCCTACCATTAACAGAGTAGGTCCTGGCCCGATTTGATCTACCAAAATGCATCACCTCACATTTATCTAAATTAAACTCCATCTGCCATTCATCGGCCCACTGGCCCAATTTATCAAGATCCCGTTGCAATCCTAGATAACCTTCTTCACTGTCCACAATGCCACCAATCTTGGTGTCATCTGCAAACTTACTAACCATGCCTCCTAAATTCTCATCCAAATCATTAATATAAATAACAAATAACAGCGGACCCAGCACCGATCCCTGAGGCACACCGCTGGACACAGGCATCCAGTTTGAAAAACAACCCTCTACAACCACCCTCTGTCTTCTGTCGTCAATCCAATTTTGTATCCAATTGGCTACCTCACCTTGGATCCCATGGGTTGGTGGAGTGGGCGAAAAAGTGGCAAATGGAGTTCAACCCGGAGAAGTGTGAGGTAATGCACTTAGGGAGGGCAAACAGTAAAAGGGAATACGCAGTAAACGGGAATATATTGAGAGGGGTAGAGGAAGTGAAAGACCTTGGAGTGCATGTGCACGGGTCCCTGAAGGTGGCAGTACATGTAGATAAGGTTGTGAAGAAGGCATACGGAATGCTCTCCGTTATTAGCCGAGGTATAGAATACAAAAGCAGGGATGTAATGATGGAAGTGTATAAAACGCTGGTAAGGCCACAGCTGGAGTATTGTGCGCAGTTCTGGTCACCACATTACAGGAAGGACATAATTGCTCTGGAGAGAGTGTAGAGAAGATTTACAAGAATGTTGCCAGGGCTTGAAAATTGCAGCTACGAGGAGAGATTGGATAGGTTGGGGTTGTTTTCCTTGGAGCAGAGGAGGCTGAGGGGAGACTTGATTGAGGTGTACAAAATTATGAGGTACCCAGATAGAGTAGACAGGAAGTACCTGTTTCTCCGAGCGGAGAGTTCAAGAACTAGAGGATATAGATTTAAGCTGATTGGCGGAAGGATTACAGGGGACATGAGGAAAAACTTTTTTACCCAGTGGGTGGTGGGTGTATGGAATTCGCTGCCCGAATTGTTGGTCGAGGCAAGGACCCTCAGCTCTTTTAAAAAGTACCTGGACCTGCACCTAAAGTTCTGTAAGCTGCAGGGCTACGGACCGGGTGCTGGAAGGTGGGATTAGAATGGGCACCTGGTTGTTCTTCGAGCCGGCGCGGACACGATGGGCTGAATGGCCCCTTTCTGTGCTGTATCTTTTCTATTGTTCTATGGTCTTGCCATGTTAAATTGGACGGAAGCTCCGGGTCCCCGGCCTTGCTGGGTTTTCCCCGAGTTACCGCACTCCCCCGCCACCCCATAAATGTCGGGGCCATTCTCTCCGGTTTTAGCTATTCCATCAAAGTAATTTGAAAGCTGCCCCACCTGGAGAGTAACGTTTATTTTCTGATTTCTAATTGAGTTAACTGAGAGCCCCTCACCTTTCGCCGGCATTAGGCAACATACAGAAATGTCACCATAGTATCAGAGGTGTTTCACATCCATTTTTGGACCTGAACCTCAAACGGCGCTGTTTTAAAACCTTAGCACAAGTTCAGCACACAGCACTTCTGAGCTAGTACTGAATTCAAGAACCACTGACACCTCCAGAGTTCCAGAGAGAAGAGTTCTGCGGCTCGAAATTGGGCCGCGTAGCGCCCGTTTTTCTACGCACCATGCGGCCTCCTAAGGTCCCAAAATGACGTCCAGAATGCATGCACACGCTTCTAATGTGACGTGCGCGGACGCCATCTTGGTAAAGGCGTTTGCGCAAGTGCAGATTACGAATGCCAGTACCATATAAAGTACGGAGAATGTGCATTCGATCAGTGTGCAACGCTGATTTAAAGGGCTAGATACCGTTTTAACCACGAACAGCTGAACATATCTTGAATGGCCTGGCGGATCCCCACCAGCGCTATTTAAAGGGACCAAGGAGGATTTACAGGTTAGTTGTTGGATTATTGCTTCTGGCTGCTGATGTATTTGTAACTGTTTTTGGAGGTCTCCTGTACTTGAATACTAGGACACAGGGACATGGCCTAACATTTAGAGCCAGGACTTGCAAGAGTGAAATTAGGTAGAAGTTTGGAACACTCTTCTGCAAATGGCAGTTGATGCTAGCTCAATTATTAATTTTAAATCTAAGATTGGTAGATTTTGTTAACCAAAGGTATTAAGGGAAATGGGGCTAAGGTGGGAATAGGGAGTTAGGTCACAGATCAACCATGATCTCATTAAATGGTGGAACAGGCTCGAGAGGTTAAATGCCACTGCCACTTGCTGCCTCCTGTTATGCACCACCTTCTCCTGCAAGAAAGCGGGACTTATATTGGTCAGTGTCCTGCAGGATGTTTGGGTGATGTGCCTGTCATGGTTGAATAGCTGCCAGTGTGTCTGACCTGTGAGTTGTGGGCGTGCTTGCAACAGTAGTAATGTGTGAGAGTGAGAGGAAGCATCTGATTGGAAGAGTTGAGTACTGATTGAAAGAGTTTGTTGGTAGGTGGGTGATGGGGAGCGTAGTGTGTGGAGCAGTGGGTGCGACCAGTAGTGCAGTTGGTAGGAGGTGTCACTTGACAGTTGACCTCACTCACCTTGACCACTCGTGTCAAAGCATTGAACTTCTTCCTGCACTGCATCCATGTTTGTGACCGGCATTGACTTCGTCCCCTACTGCCTCCCACTGCCTCTTGAGCATATGTCTGGAGGGTCTCTTGCCCCCCTGCGGATATAGGATGTCCTCCTTCTGTCCACCTCTTGCACCAAGACCTCTAGTGCATTATCAGAGATCCTTGGTGCACGCACTCTCGCAGGTCTGGTTCAAACTCAGATTGGCGGATTGGCGAGGTCTGGTGCAGATTGGAGGATATGGGATTTAGAAGTGCCCAACCTTTATTCAATGTTTTAACGTAACTGCATCTGTGTTTTACGTGTGCGAAGTCTGATCTCCGCTCAGACTCTGTGCGGACCCGTATCTTATTTTTTGCAAATAAGAGGTGCAGGCTGCCTTTAAGAGGTGTGAGCAACTCACGCGATATCGGGGCCCCCATACTGGTGAGAACACTGAACAACGCAGCTAGGCCTGGCAGCTGTGCTGCAATCAGGTAAATGAGGAGGCAGCACGAATCTCACCTGCTGCCTGCAAGTGACTGGGCACGGGTTAATCACGCACCTTTACCCCCGCGCCCAGATTCAGGGGTTATCGAATTTAACTCCCATGATCTCTACAATACAGGGCAGTCCTCTGCTATTATCAGTTCAACTGGTCTCCAGTGGCCATCAGACTCAAAATGTTGGATCTTAATGAGGCTGCCAAAAGCAGTTCAAAAGGAAGAATTCTAAAATGATTTCAGTACAACTATTAATTATGGTCAATCGCTCCATCCTTCTTAACTTTCTCTTTTAGCTGCCCGACTATCTGAATGTGTATTACAAGCACTTTAACAGAATTACAGTATTTATTTATAATTCACTCGAACAATCAATGAGAGGATACAGAACCTTTTAGAAGCTGAATCCTGGGGCCAAAAATAGCGTTTCTCCACTCCCAGCATAGATGCCCATAAAACACAAGCGTGGGTCAGAGACAGGACGGCAATACTGCAGCCTCAATTCACGCCTCATGCTCATGTCTAGCAAGGCTCTGCATCAAAATGTGTTGATACTAAAACCTTCGTCGTTTAAGGTGTGAGCCCTGATTGCAGTCTAGCTGCTGTTCGAGCTCACGAACGGTCCGGCGAAGGCCTGCAATCTCTCGGTTTTTCTCCTCTTGCAAATGCTGTAGCTTCTATCACAAAGAGAAACAAACTGACAGTCAACATCCTATAGCCAAGTCAATCCTTTCACCTGTCTCACAATAGCTGTTAAGACATAATGCCCCTGCCAATTTTATTTCTGTGATATGGTTAGAGGGTACTGTCTTTGTGAGCTAATGTTTGGGGAGGCAAAGACTCAGAGCTCCTCTGTGCCATTTTCATGTGGTGACATCACACACAAGTGACAGGTTTCTTGACCCCCTTGAGTCCAGAACAAGGGGACATAACCTTAAAATTAGAGCTAGGCCATTCAGGGGTGATGTCAGGAAACACTTCTTCACACAAAGGATAGTGGAACTCTGGAACTCTTTTCCCCCAAAAAGCTGTTGAGGCTGGGGGTCAACTGAAGTATTTCAAGACTGAGATCGATTGATTTTTGTTAGGTGAGGGTAATAAGCAATATGGAGCAAAGTGAGGTAAATGGAGTTAAGCTGCAGTTCAGGCATGATCTAACTCAATGGCGGGACAGGCTCGAGGGGCTGAATGCCCTACTCCTGTTCCGATGTGACTTATTTCATTGCACCACATGATTATAAACAAATAAAAAAAGGTTTGCCAAATACTTTTTCATGAAAACTGTAGTCAGACAGCTCCCGAAGTACAGGACTAAAATTCCCAACCCCATTGTCATAAGTTCAAACTCCAGCTTGATCAGAACACAAACATTTTTGGGAACAGGACACAACAAACCTGTCCGTTTCTGGTAGGTCTCAACCTCACCCACCCATATATTTGTATTTTCCAACAGACACCAATGAAAGGTAATCAGGAGTAAAAATCCCGGCAACAAAGAAAAACTTTTGTAGAACAACAGTAGCAAAGATTGAGACAGACAGACAGACAAGAAGTCCTCTAAGTGAAAGCAACATCCCACTACCCTTCAAAAAACTGATATAAATAAATTAGGCACTTTTAGTACCAAGTCTGAACGGAAAACTGATTTGTTTGGGAACTCACCCTCTTGAAGATATTCTGAGGCAATGCAGAAGAATCCTGATGTGGTGATTTCATTGACGTGCTCTGGATCTTCACAAGCTTGGTGTTAAACTGCATGAATGGAATTACAGGCTTTAATCATTATGAAATGTAATATAAATAATATTAAAAATATTTCCTTTTTCTATCCTTGAAATTGTAAGAATGTAAGAAATTTTAGAAACAGGAAAAAGCTATTAGGCCCAACAAGCCAATCCTTTTTTCAACCCTACCTGCCCATCTACTCATCATAACCCTCAATCTATTCTTTCTCTAGAAACACATCTAATTGTCTCTTGAACTCATCTATGCAGTTTGCATCAGTTTTCTTCCTTGATAATTTATTATCTTGATTATCCTTTAGAGAAAAAAGTTCCCCTTGGTTTCCCTTCTTTAACTGTTGTCCCCTGGTAATTGAACACTTCAAAAATAGAATGTCTGCTGGACCTGCCAGTTGTATATTCCAGCAGAATCCAGGTGGATTCACTGCATCTGGGCTTCTCAAGTCAGGGGCACACGGGCCCCCTCGTATCCACTTGTATAATGGTGGATATGGTGTAAAATGAACTCAAAACGGCTGCTACCTGCATTTGGTGCAGTATCAGACACAAGAACCAAACTTCTTACATGATTCGGCTCTAATGGTCTGTGAATCCCTGAATATTGATGGAATGGAACTGTTTTGTATTCATATAGACCATGGAGTTGTAGCTAGAAGCTTGGATGATCACTTACTTGCCATGAATGAAGCCCTGCACTCTTGGAAAACCTGCCATCTAAAGTCCAGTACCCTCTTATGCTATCACTTCCTATCCACGAGGAGAATAAATGCCCATGACATAAAGGCAGCATTAGTTCAAGTATGGCACCAAGGAGCCCTCGCAAAATTTAGGTCAATGGATGACAAGGGGAATATCCTCCAGTGGTTACAGTCATGGCTGACTCAACTGAAGATGATTGTAGTTGCTGGAACTCAATCAAAGCAGCCCCAGTATGTTGCTGCGGGAGTTCCTCAAGGCAGCATCCTTGACCTAACCATCTTTATTTCATTTCATCTCATTTGCGACCCTATCTCTACCATAAGTCAAGACTCGAGCTGTTCACTGATGATTCCATGGTGTCCAGCTCCATTAACAGCTCCTCTAACAATGAAGTAGCCCATGTCAACCTACAGCGTGACCTGGACAATATCCAGGCTTGGATTGACAAGTGGCATATAACACCTGTGCCACATAAGTGCCAAGCAACGACCGTCTCTAACAAGAAAAGGCCCAACCACCTCCTCTAACCTACAACGGCATCAGCGTTGCTAAATTCTTCACTATCTACATCTTGGAGTCACCATTAACCAATAGCTTTTTTTTAATTCGTTCATGGGATGTGGGCTTCGCTGGCGAGGCCGGCATATATTGCCCATCCCTAATTGCCCTTGAGAAGGTGGTGGTGAGCTGCCTTCTTGAACTGCTGCAGTCCATGTGGTGAAGGTTCTCCCACAGTGCTGTTAGGAAGGGAGTTCCAGGATTTTGACCCAGTGATGATGAAGGAACGATATATTTCCAAGTCGGGATGGTGTGTGACTTGGAGGGGAACGTGCAGGTGGTGTTGTTCCCATGTGCCTGCTGCTCTTGTCCTTCTAGGTGGTAGAGGTCGCGGGTTTGGGAGGTGCTGTTGAAGAAGCCTTGGCGAGTTGCTGCAGTGCATCCTGTGGGTGGTACACACTGCAGCCACTGTGCGCCGATGATGAAGGAAGTGAATGTTTAGGGTGGTGGATAGGGTGCCAATCAAGCAGGCTGCTTTGTCCTGGATGGTGTCGAGCTTCTTGAGTGTTGTTGGAGCTACACTCATCCAGGCAAGTGGAGAGTATTCCATCACACTCCTGACTTGTGCCTTGTAGATGGTGGAAAGGCTTTGGGGAGTCAGGAAGTGAGTCACTCGCCGCAGAATACCCAGCCTCTGACCTGCTTTTGTAGCCACATTATTTATGTGTCTGGTCCAGTTAAGTTTCTGGTCAATGGTGACCCCCAGGATGTTGATGGTGGGAGATTCGGCGATGGTAATGCCACTGAATGTCAAGGGGAGGTGGTCAGACTCTCTCTTGTTGGAGGTGGTCATTGCCTGGCACTTGTCTGGCGCGAATGTTACTTGCCACTTATCAGCCCAAGCCTGGATGTTGTCCAGGTCTTGCTGCATGCGGGCACGGACTGCTTCATTATCTGAGGGGTTGCGAACGGAACTGAACACTGTGAAATCATCAGCGAACATCCCCATTTCTGACCTTATGATGGAGGGAAGGTCATTGATGAAGCAGCTGAAGATGGTTGGGCCTAGGACACTGCCCTGAGAAACTCCTGCAGCAATGTCCTGGGGCTGAGATGATTGGCCTCCAACAACCACTACCATCTTCCTTTGTGCTAGGTATGACTCCAGCCACTGGAGAGTTTTCCCCCTGATTCCCATTGATTTCAATTTTACTAGAGCTCCTTGGTGCCACACTCGGTCAAATGCTGAACGTGGGTAGCCAAATTAACACCATGGCTGCAAGAGCAGGATAGAGGTTGGGTAATCTGCAATGAGTGGCTCACCTCTTAATCCCTCAAAGCCATTCCACCAGGTTCAAGTCAGGCGAATTCGCCATCCAGGCAAATATACATCTTTCGACTGGATGGCTGCAATAATATTCAAGAAGTGGAACACCATCCAGGACAGAGCTGAATGTGTGATTTCCACCACTGTCATTGGACTCAATATCAACCCCCTCCACCACTATAGGCGCAGTATGTACAGAATGCACTGCAGAAACTCACCAAGGTTACTTCAATATCACCGCCCTCCCTCATGACCTCTACCCACTAGAAGGACGTGAGCATCAAGATTTTAGCAACACCTTTACATTGAAGGCATGCACCATCTTGACTTGGGCATATATTGCAGTTCTTTCATCACCACTGGCTCAGAATCCTGGAATTTCCTACCTAACACCATCGTGACCAGTCCGCAGTGGTTCATAGAGAAAGCCCACCACCACCTTCTCAGGGCAATTAGGGATGGACAATAAATGCAGCCTTGCCAGTGTTGCCCACATCCTGAGAACAAATTGTTTTAAAAGTCATAGAGAGCATACTGGGCAGATTGACCAAGATGAAACCAGGGATAGGAAACTATTGTCACGAGGTGAGACTTGAGGTGCAGGGACAATTTTTACTGGAGCAGAGAATGCTAAGAGGAGATTTAATAGAGGATTTTAAAATTATGAAGGGTTTTGATAGACTATTTCCTCTAATTGGGGAGTTAGTGGCCAGGAGTCTTCAATTTAAAATTGATACTAAGAGCGTGAGTAGAGATGTTAGGAGAAATATTTTTATGCTGAGAGTTGTTGTGGCATAGAATGAATGCTCTGCCACAGGGAGTGATTGAAGCAAACATCAAACTTGCTGTGGAGATACGTATCCCATTAGGTATCTATAACCGAATTAGGTTCTTGTGATTCTGTAATTTAGGAGCACCTTAGGTTAGTAGAACAACACACTTGAAAACACATTTGTGAGACATTTCAGTCATAACTGTAATGACATCCTTGGGCAAAAGGTCTTCTTCTAAGAGTAAATTTTATGAGGTAAGGTTTCAGGCACAGAGCTGCAGTCGACGGGAATGTGTATCAGAGAACTGGGTGTGGCGGTCTGATTCTCCGATCCACATTTCCATCAAACCAGGCTCTGTGCTGGGAACAAAGCCTCAGAACATTTCAACCTTTCACATCTGATGTGCTGGTACTATTATGGTAAATAAAATTGACATTAAATAAATATTAGTAGCACTCGAATTGGCTTTCATTAGTTATCTTATATTAATATTCTGGGGAAATAATTATTTTTGATGAGAATAGTGTTTTCTCTGCAATTATAGCGTGCTGTGAATATATTCTAAGAATAAAGCATGCTGTGTATTTTCTAAGAATGACTAATACAATTCATTTTTAAGGGAACACTGATTTACACACACATCTTATGGAAATATTTGAGGGGAAATTTTAACTCCCGGGCGATTTTAACAGCTGGGCCTATTTTATATCCAGCTGGCCAGCTGCCTGCCTAAAACAGATAGCTAGCTAGCTGCTGGAAGTGAAGATCAGGTGGCCCGGAGGCCAGCCACTCGGCATTTGTGGGGGAGGGTTCGGCAGGGTCTTGCAGGTGGTAGGGGGTGAAGCCCAGGACAGCAGAGGCCCAGACTTGTGGGGCCTGGGAGGAGCACACCTACCCCTTCTGGCTCTACAAAGGAAAGTTTAACACTTAACCTCTTCTTCCTGCTTACGAGGTGTCATTGAGTGGGGCAGCTGTGGCGGACTTCTGACTACTGACCCCGCCAGAGTTCCCGGGGTCAGCTCATTAGAATATTTGTGGGTTGACCAGGAACACAAGTTCCGCTTCACACAATAAAGTTACTTCAAGGAGGATGGGGAGGCCAAAATTAATTGGTGTAAAAACCTGTAGCACCCTCCCGAAGGAATGTCCCTCAAATTACTTGGATGTGGACCTAGAGTTCTTTTGGAAAACGATGCCAAAGAGCCATGATCTCATGGCCAAGGAGCCCATGAAGTCGGTGGCATGAACCGCATAGAGGGAGGTGGTCTCTTAAGCGACAGATGTTTAATGATTTGATGGGGGCATGCAAGGTAAGAGCACTGTGCCCCTCACTCTCCCTGAAAGTACTATACCACAATGTGTAAGCATCCACTCCTCACCCTCACAGTATTAATAGGCTGTAACAGTCATTCAGTGCCCACTGTGATTCTCTTGCACTCTCACTGTTTCAGCTAGCTCCTGCAGATGAACCTTCCCTCACAAGCCTCACAATATTTCAATGATCTGCTCTGTCAGAAAATTGCCCAACTACACTGAGCATCCAGGATTGCAAGGCAACAATGACAGTAGCTCAGTGATGTGTGACTGTGATGATGAGCCACAAATGATGGACCATCTGTTCTGCTGCCATCTCCTACCTGAGTCCTCTAATGCTGTTGACCTTGCTTAATACAATCATAATGCCAAGGCATGTGGAGCCTTGTGGCAGGAAAAAGTGTGAAGATACGATATGACGGTGTCGTCACATTTTCTGTCACACACTTTTATATCAGCGTTTTGCACTATAAATTCCTATGTCCAAAATTATAATGGAAAAACACTGGCCCGTAAATTGCTCTGAGTGGTGAACCAGCAGTGGTCGCCGCTCGTTGGATTGAAATTTGCCCACAAAGTTGCCGTGTTGTTTTTGGCGGCAACTTCTTTGAACTGCGAGTTCAAATAACATCGGCGTTCTTTCCTGGCTGTGTGAGTGGTGAAAGGATCGCCAAGACCCCTCAACCAATCAGTTTGAAGCAAGACACGCTGTGAGAAGAAGGAAGTGGAGTTCGTTCACAAACCGTGCAAAGTAAAAACCCAGATGCGCCTGATAAGGTGGTATAAAATGACATAGAGAAAGCGAAATAAAGAGAGGATCAAATTAAAGGACTGAGATTAAAGAGAAAAAGTTTTTTTTTTAAAATGTAATTTTTTTAATTAAAAAAATATTTTTTTAAATGCCCAAAAACTATTAAAATCAGGAGTAATGAGACTTCACATTTTAAAAGTTAATTTTTAGTGCCAGAGAGGTTGTTTGGCAGTCATTAAGACTTACCACACTGTTAAAAGCTCAGTTCAGACTTAAAAAACTGAGTGTTCCTGTTTTGTGGCGTGATTAGTTCATTTCCAGCTGGGCAGGAGAGAAAGTTGGCGCTGGTCAGTTGATTCCATTGACTGTAGTCGGCAAGGTCCCTTTAAGGTGAATCTGTCATATCGCTGGAAAACCAGGAAGAGCAAGTTCCAGATTTCCGTGTTTGACTGAGCACATGTGGTCGCTGGAGCTTGCTCTTCGATTTTGCCCTTAATAACCGTGAGCGCTGTTTGGCTCACCATTATTTTAAAAGCAATTTCAGGGCCGTTATGTAAACTGGCTTCTGTCGCTATGTAATTACAGGCTATGTGATGCTGTGATATCCACAAATACTTTCTGACAACTTTTCAACTGCCATTTTTCTCAAATATTTAAATTTCTAATATCCAATATAAGAGTTTAAACAAAATTTTAAAAATCAAAAAAATTACATATTTCACAATAACATGATCGAATTTGCCCACTGAATTACATTTCTGTTGCGACCTTCATTTAAATTTCAACTTCAAGACCTCTGCCTGTCTCAAAGGCCTGGACTTCGACAGACAGGATATTTTTACTCATAATAGTTAAGAGGGAGCTTCTAAAAATATATCAGCATTCTGAGCATATACAATTTCCCAACATGCGTTCTGCACATTTGGAGTATGTACAGCTTGCAGAATTTCCCAGTATGCAATCTATGCTGCATCATTAGTTGAATGGCAGGAGGGTATGTTCCCGTATCCTGTGAGGATTGGAGAATTTCTTAGTTTTTTCCAAACTTTGAAAAAAAATAGAAATTAATTCTCAAAGCTTTTAATTCAGGCAAGTGAGGAATTTAAATAATATATTACAATTAAAGTTTTCTGTCACTAACTCACAGAAAAATAGAGGCAGTGCATGTGAACAGCGGCAGATGTTATCCCGCGAGAGGCAGCAATAGTGATGTTTGTGGGAGATGTAGCAAGTGAACAGTAACAGTTGTTCTTATGGGTTCTTTATTGAAGGGTAGAAAAGATTGGCCCTGAAAGTGTATATCGACTCTTGCTATAATTCTGTCAGGAATCTGTTGGACAGCCACAAACTCAGCCAGACTCAGCTATGCCATGAACCAGCCTTGCACCAGTGTTCCCAACTTAACCTGGACCCACAGTCAGGACCTGGCGTATGAGCAGTATGGGTATGCCTGGTCTCACCTGGCCATAAGTGGGACCAAACTGAGGGTTCAGGCTGCGGTTGAGGGCTGGACTCCCTAAGATGAGGGGCCAGAGAATGTTGGGGAGGTTGAAGTAGCCCCTTTGTAAGGGGCCACTCTAGCCACCTCAATAGTACTGCTGGGGAGAACTTAGCATCCCCACTGAACCAGCCAGCTACCAGTGGCATTTCCAGGGTCTTCAGTGGGCGAGAGGATTACCACAGATGTGCCTTCACATCACTGAAGGCCCATCCCTGCTGGGAACGTGCCCGTGTGGATTTTTGAGGGTGATTGTTTATAGAGAAGAGATTTTTTTTAGTCCATTATCCCGTTCGGTTGTACATATTTCTTTAAAAAATCTCTTGAACCATTTTCATGGCTTAACAATATTTATTAATGTGAACATTTGCGTATTGCATAAATGATGAACTTTAAGTGTTTTAATTAGGTAATTTTTATCTGTTTATGGAAACTTAAGCTTATTAAAGACTGCATAAGTCAGCAAACTTACTAATAGCATGATCGTGGCACATGCCAGGAATGAATTTCAGGACTTGTTTCCACTTATTTTTGGCATGTGGTCAAAGGTGGCAAGAAAAGCTTTATTGTCCATGCCTAGCTGCCTTGAAAAGGTGGTGGTGACCCTTCTTTTTGAACTGCAATCTCTGTGTTGATGGTGTTCTCACAATGGTGTTAGATAGCAAATTCCAAATATTAACCCAGTGATAATGAAGGAACAGCGATATATGTCCAAGTCAGGATTATATGTGGCTTGGGTTGGAACTTGGAGCTGATGTGTTCCCTGCTCTTGTCCTTCTTGTTGGTGGAGGTTGCAGGGGAGGTACGGGCTGTTTAAATTACCTTGGTGAGTTACTGCTGTGGATAGCACGTATGCAGCCACATCGCACCCGTGATAGAGGGGTGAATATTAGGGGAGGTTTTTCTCGATCTGTGTATAAGTGCTTTGGATCACCAAGGTTAGCAAGTATCAGAGAGTCGGGTGGGTCAGAGCATACACCTAGAAAGGTACCTGCACAATTTTCCTTCCATTCATTTACTGAGTTCAATGGAAGTGGTGCCAATCAAGCAAACTGCTCTGTCCTGGATGGTGTTGAGTTTCTTGAATGTTGCTGTAGCTGCACACATTGAGGTGAGTAGTGACTATTCTATCACACTCTTATAGATGGTAGAGAGGGTTTAACAGGGCAGGAGGTGAGCCATTAATCCCAGTGTACCCAACCACATCCCGAGAATGAATTTTTAAAAGTCATGATTAAACGGAATGGCCAAATCATGCTGCTGTCTTGTTGTCATGGCAAACTGGATGAATTCCCCAGCTCTCCTAAAATGTGTGTCAGTTACCTGATGAATATATGCCTGGAAGCCACCCTAGGTGATGTTACACAGATACCCTGTGGCTGCTTGAAATGAGCCTGTGGCATAAAAGTTATACAGAAAACACATAATTTGTACTGAAGTCAGTCCATTTATACAGGAGACATACATGTTGGCCATGATATTCCTCCTCACTCTTGCTGGGGTATGGTTCCACAAATGCCTGAAACATGCCAGAACCTGAGTACCCATTCTTCATGTGTGAGCTTAGGTAAGGAATACAAGCAGACTATTCAACAGTGAGGGGCATAACAACCGAGCCCAATCCAGGCCTAACATCATATTCACACAAATATATTCTCAGCAGGGACCATGGAATGACAATCAGCTGTGGGAACGCTGGCTGATTTTCCTTTCCCTAGACCAGGGCCAATTCTAGTAAGTCTACTGCCACCCTGGCTGAGATAAGCTAACTCGGTGCAAATCAGGAATCAAATAAGGGGCCTTCTAATTTATATGGTTGAGTTACGCACTATCTTTACCGATTAAGGGGAGAGGGGTAAACCCGGCAATTACAGGCCAGTCAGCCTAACATCGTTGGTGGGGAAATTTTCAGAAACAATAATTCGGGACAAAATATATTGGCACTTGGAAAACTATGGGCTAATAAATGAAAGTCAGCTCGGATTTGTTAACGGAAAATCGTGTTTGACTAACTTGATTGAGTTCTTTGATGAAGTAACGGAGAGGGGTGATGAGGGAGTGGGGTTGATGTTGTGTATATGGACTTTCAAAAGGCACTTTATAAAGTACCACATAATAGACTTGTTAGAAAAATTAAAGCCCATGGGACTAAAGAGACAGTGGCAGCGTGGATACAAAAATTGGCTAGGGGACAGAAAGCAGAGAGTGGTGGTGAACGGTTGTTTTTCAGACAGGACGAAGTATACAGTGGTGTTCCCCAGGGGTCAGTATTAGCACCACTGCTCTTTTTGATATATATTAATGACCAGGATTTGGGTATAGAGGGTATAATTTCAAAGTTTGCAGATGACGTGAAATTTGGAAATGTAGTAAACAATGTGGAGGATGGTAACAGACTTCAGGAGGATATAGGCAGACTGGTACAATGGACAGACACACGGCAGATGAAATTTAATGCAGAGAAGTGTGAAGTGATACATTATGGTTGGGAGAATGAGAAGAGGCAATATAAACTAAATGGTACAATTTTAAAGGGGGTGCAGGAACAGAGAGACCTGGGGGTTGCACATACACAAATCTTTGAAGGTGGCAAGACAAGTTGAGAAGGCTGTTAAAAAAGCATATGGGATCCTGGGCTTCATTAATAGAGGCATAGAGTACAAAAGCAAGGAAGTTATGCTAAACCTTTATAAAACATTGGTTAGGCCTCAACTGGAGTATTGTGTTCAATTCTGGGCACCACACTTTAGGAAGGATGTGAAGGCCTTAGAGAGGGTGCAGAAGAGATTTACTAGAATGGTTCCAGGGATGAGGGACTTCAGTTATATGAAGAAATTGGAGAAGCTGGGATTGTTCTCTTTAGAACAGAGAAGGTTAAGGGGAGATTTGATAGAGGTGTTCAAAATCACTAACAGTTTAGACAGAGTAAATAGAGAGAAACTGTTTCCAGTGGCAGGAGGGTCAGTAATCAGAGGACACAGATTTAAGGTGATCGACAAAAGAGCCAGAGGCAACATGAGGAAACATTTTTTACGCAGTAAGTTGTAATGATCTGGAATGCACTGCCTGAAAGGGTGGTGGAAACAGATTCAATAATAACTTTCAAAAGTGAATTAGATAAATACTTGAAGGAAAAAAAATGACAGGGCTATTGGGAAAGAGCAGGGGAGTGGGACTAATTGGATGGCTCTTTCGAAGACCCAGCACAGGCACGAAGGGCCGAATGGCCTCCTCCTGTGCTGTACCATACTATGGTACTGTGATTAAGCCATAGGGAAGCCTGAATCCCCCTCCTTCAAAGGCTGGCTTAATCCTCTAGGGAGAGTAGCCCCTGTCCTTACCTCCATCTGCAGTTTGATGATCTCACTTTGCTTCTCCCTCTCCTGAGAACATATCTGTCTATTCAGTAGTTGAATCTCTGTTTCCTTTTTGTCAACAATTCCGTTGAGCTCTGCCTCCTTTATTTCAACTGGCAAATAATTTTACCAAATGTTAATACAGCAGAAGTAGAATTAACAAAATTAAATGTAAAACTCAATGAAGGCCAAAATTCCATGGGGGACCAATTCTGACGTAAATCCGCTGGAAACGCTGAGGAAATTCACCTCCATAACATAAAAAAATGTCATTCGCCATTCCAGGGGCAGTACAACTTTAAGGCCTGCCTTCTGCTCCAACTATTTATGGTACACTTGGGTGATATGCTAATGGCACAGAGCAACGAATTTCCAGGGCAAATGACAAATGCTCCCAAAATGCCTCCAATACATATATTAATGAGGCGTGTGGCTCAGAGCAAGTCTTTTCTTCATCAGCTGGTGCAAAACCAGCACAGGTGCAAAATTCCCAGTTTTCAGCCCCTTTCATGCCTGGTGTGCCAAAACCACCGGCAAGTGAGAGTAGAATTTCTGCCTCAATATTTTAACTGCAGCTTAACCAATAATTTATAGTTGTAAACAATTTTACAACACCAAGTTATAGTCCAGCAATTTTATTTTAAATTCACAAGCTTTCGGAGGCTTCCCCCTTCGTCAGGTGAACGATTTCACATCGTTCACCTGACGAAGGGGGAAGCCTCCGAAAGCTTGTGAATTTAAAATAAAATTGCTGGACTATAACTTGGTGTTGTAAAATTGTTTACAATTGTCAACCCCAGTCCATCACCGGCATCTCCACACAATAATTTATAGGTTTAACATTATTCTTTGTTTTTGTCTCTATTTTTGTTTCCATTTATAAAAATTTTTTTTTTAACAAATTGCACTCTCACTTTTAAATATTTGTGTATCTGAACCCCCTGCTCTTACACTCCTTTTAATTTTATTATTTAGCATAGTCTTCCTCCCAATATGTGTTACCTCACATTTCTCGACATTCATTTTCATCTGACAATGATCTGTCCAATCTGCTAATCTGTCGATAGTCTCCTGAAGTTGATTTCACTTCTCTTCATAGTTAGCCATATTCCTTATTGACTGCAAATTTTCATATTATGCTCCTTATGCCCAAGGCAAGATCATAGCCCTGGAATTGCACAAATGCGGATGGGGCAGCACGTGGAGTGTTTTTCTGGTGGGGGGGCCGTATGAACGGGTCAATGAGGGCAGCCAGGCAGGTGCATGATTGAAAATTACAGTGTGGCTTAAGAATAGGGTGTAGGCTAGGACAGAATAGAACATTTAGTACTAGATATCAGAATGTGGGTGGCAGACTCAGCAAACTAGATTAACCCAAGCAAACTAAATCAATTCAAATAAACATGAGAAATTAGGGGTGAACCTGAGTGAGAGTGTTACTCAACTCTGGACCAGCCACCAAGAAGGTCATTCTCTGGAACTCCCGATGGGTATCCCACTTTTGAGTATCTAGCTAATATTTATTGGTGTCTGCTTACTTGGTCGCCTAATAAAGATCCGATTTGACTCATTCTAGTCTTTGAACCTTATCTGGACGCGTAGTCCAGCACCGTAACTTGGGGCAAAACTCCAGACCTGCTGGTTTTCTGCCCCATTGATTGAATATTGAATGCTATCAAACAGCACTGGGGGCGGGTGGGGGGGGGGGGGGGTGGTTGGGAGTGCTTCTTCTGCCCACAACCATTACATCTCACTGACAGTTTGGAGGCATATCAGGGGGCATTCCCCTAGAATTTTGCTTGAAGGACCTGTTATTCCCAGTGGGAACTGAGTCTGCATAGGTTGCATTATGTACCTAAAGTGGGGCCTTCAGGGCATTTCAAAGTCATCTGCCTCAAAAGTAAAAAAAAAAGTGGCCCTTTGTCTTTATCTTGATCTGGACCTGGGGCACACGCTCTCGGAGCGGTAAAGTGCTGTGCTAAGATCCACTGCTCCCTTAGGGCCAAAGTCTGTGTTCCACCACAATAAGTACAGGCGCCTACCCCAACTACTGCAAACAGTAACATCCCTCCTATTTGGGACAGGGTCAGCAACGGGAAGAGGTCTCCCCTACACTGCACTTCCAGCACCTCAAATGAGTCTATGGAATTTCTACCCTTATTTACATATGTTGAGAAGAGCCATCGTTCTAGCACTGACCCCTGGGGAACACCACTTCTTACATCCCTCCAGTCCATTAAGCACTACTTCATTTTTTTCCTTTAGCCAACTTCCTATCCATGTCACCACATTCCCTCTGATACTGTGCACCTTAAAATTTAATAAACAAGCCTCTTAGTGGCACCTTGCCAAATGGTTTTGAAAATCTATATGCAAAACATCCACTGCATTTCCTTTATCAATGCTCCTCAAAAAGCTCTATTAAATTTGTCAGACACAACTTGCTTTTTACAAATCCGTGCTGGCTGTCTTTAATTAAGCCATGTCTTTCTAGGTGATCATTAATTTTAACCCATAATATGGTCTCTAGAGCTTTACCCCCTATGGATGTTAAGATGACTGGTTACAGACATTCTGGCCAGGTCTTTCCACTATTGTGCTCAGTAGCCCGTGATTATTTGCCTATTAAAGTGAATGGGAGGAGAAGTGTGGCTGGCGAGTGCGGAAGCAGAAAACCCTGACCTTTCTGTCTATTGACGACAGTATGCTGACAAAGTACTTACATTTCCTGCTCAGGACCTGCTGAACCTCTGCACACTCCACCTTGTGCTCCTGTTCCATTGTTTTCACCTCTAACAGCAGCTTTTCAACGTATCCTTTATGTTCCTGCAAATATACTGCAGTGAGATTCAGCGTCTTACATTTACTTTTGACACCTTTGCGAAATAAATTCTGGCATAGATTTTCCAACTTTTTGTCAGTGGTGCAAATCTCTGCCTTAAAATTGCCGAGTCCCCTACCATCAACATCCTGGGGGTGACCTTTAGCCAGAAACTCAAATAGACCATACACATAAATGCCCTGACAATAGAGCAGGTCAAAGGCTGGGTATTTTGTGGCGAGTCACTCACCTACTGACTCCTCTATACCACTGCAAGGCGCATGTCAGGAGAGTGATGGAATACTCTCCACTTGCTGCAACAACACTCAAGAATCTAGACATTAACAAGGACAAACAAGTCCGCTTGATCGGCACCCCATCCACTAGCGTAAACATCCACCCCTCTATCACCGGTGTACCATGGCTACAATCTACAGGATGCATCACAGCAAGTTGCCAAGGCTTCAATGACACCTTCCAAACCCGCCGCCACCGAGGAGGAATAGGAGTCAACGTAGATAAGTGTGAAGTGGTGCATTTCGGTAGGAAGAATAAGGAAGCCACATTCTGCTTGGATAATAAGGGGTCGATTTTTGGATGTCTGAGCGGGTGGATTTGTGGCGGGGGGGCTGCTAAAATTCAGGATTCCCGGGGAGGGTCTGGACCCCGGCTCCAACCCGCCCACTTCTGGGTTCCCCAATGATGTGCTAAGATACGCGCGCAGCCCCCGCATGTGGGACTCCCACTGGCAATTAAAGCCAGCGGGATCCCACTTAAACCAATTAATTAGATAGTTCAGGTCGTTTGCAGACCTGATTGGGAGGATATTTTAGGAGGGGTGGGATTTTCATCTCAACTGAGCGTGTTTCCCGTACTGGGGGAAACACTCCCAGTTGAAACAGACGTGTTGCAGCCACCAGCCTGTGGGAGCTGCAAAGGTCCATTTGACAGGTGGGGGTGGGGGGGGGGGAGACCCTCACTCATTGCAGGAGGCCACTCTGTCACTTTGGACAAAGTTTGGCCTCCACCACCCTCCTCCTAACACAAAAATTCACAAACTTGGAACCTCAACTCCGGTGTGCAGACACATTTACCTACCTTGCGGACCCCTTCAAACGTACATCTTGCAGATGGGGGCCGCCATAGCTGCAGTCATGACCTCATCGGAGGACGAACAGCCTCACCGGCCACGCCGTCCACCTCTGTGACGGGGAGCTGCACAACACAGTGCTGTGACACATCCACCTGCACAGCAGGAGGGAGGGCAACCGCAGAGAGATATGCGTCACTAAAGGCACTACCCTCGCCACAGGGTCTACAGACCGAGGCTCAGCTTCCTGGACCTCTCTCAGGAGCAGTGCACACAGAGGCTCAGAGTCACTCAACATGTAGTCGTGGACATCTGCAGCCTCCTTGATGCCAAGCTGCTCCCAGCTGGCCCGAGCACCATCTTCTTACCTGTTGCTGTCAAAGTCACCACTGCCCTCAACAACTTCTCCTCCGGATCCTTCCAGGGTGCCACCGGGGACATCGCCAGCGTCTCTCAGTCGTCTGCACAAACGAGCCCTGCAAATACACCTACACCCACTCTGCAGTGACACAATGGGTGGCATCAAGTGTGGATCTTCATGGTGATCCTCAGGAAGGGGAATTATTGCACAAACCAGACAAGATTACGTGGCAGTAGTGGTGATAACAAATTTTAATGTGGTTGGCAAAACAAACAAAACTAAATGAAAAACATGACATTCTGTCATACACCCTTGTGCATCGCCTTTGTGCTCACAAAAGCTTAGCCTTACATTTACGAGAACCCCTACGTGGTGCTACCCCTGTGGCTTCAGCAGAGGTAGTGGCAGGACGCTCTTTTCCATGCCCTGACCGATAAGATGCTTTGGGCGGACACCCTCGGGGTTTCGGTGCCCGTGAGGGCCCCTCCAAACACTGCTTCACCTGCACCTGTGCAGGGGCAGACTCAGCCACCTGGAGAGGAGGCAGCATTGCGGTTATCAGTTGAGAGGGGGGCAACGGGTGAGACGTGGGAGCGCTTTAAGTGGTGTCCCCACTTCCATGTCCCCTTTCGCCATCATCCCTCTCCTGGGCCTTCTGGCATCTCTTCTCCTATCAAGGCAAAACACAGAGCGGCGTGATTGAGTGATGGTTGCATAGTGACCCGCTGCATGCATTGGTGTGGGTGGGGGTGACCGTGAGGGAGATGCATGGGAGGGTGCGTGTGAGATATAGCCTTGAGATTGAATGAGGATTGGGTTGCGTGTTAGTGTTCGAATGGGAACTGGGACGGTGAGTAAGTGCAGTCGAGGTGAGGATGATGGTTGAGTGGATGTGAGGAGTGATGCGAGAGCGTTGTGGTGGCAGTGCAGAAGGAGTTGTGTGGTGGTGGAAGTGATGTGGAAGACGGAGTGTGGGAGAATGCATAAGTATACTCATTTTGGCTGACCTGGTTAGGTTATTAAAGTGCTTCCTGCACTGGACCCAGGTTTGGGAGATGTTACCTCCTCTGCCACCTCGAGCCAGACCTTCTTGGTGGCAGAGGCAGGCCACTTCCTCCCGTCCGCTGGGAAAAACATTTCCCTCCTCCTCCTGACCCCATCGAGCAGCACCTGGAGTAAGGAGTCTGAGAACCTTGGAGCAGCCTTGCCTCTGGGCTGCTTCATGCTGCCAATTTGGTTCTTTGCTGCAGGAGGAGCATTGGAGGACTGCCCCTTTAAATAGGGCTCCTCCTGCTGACAGCCTGTGATGCGGGTGCGCAGTGTGCCCGCTGCGCAGGTCTGGAACAGGCAACCCGGAAGCATTTCACTGGGTGCTGGGATAGAGGAGCAAATGGATCTAGGGGTACGGATACACAAATCATTAAAAGTAGTGACACAGGTAAATAAGGCCATAAAAAAGGCAAATCAAGCACTGGGGTTCAATTCTAGAGGGATAGAATTGAAAAGCAGAGAAGTTATATTAAACTTATATAGAACCTTGGTTAGACCACACTTGGAGTACTGTGAACAGTTCTGGTCTCCATATTATAAAAAGGAGGTAGAGGCATTGGAGAGGGAGAGAAAAAGATTCAAAAGCATGACACCAGAAATGAGAGCATATTCATATCAGGAAAGGCTGAACAGACTGGGGCTCTTTTCTGTAGAATCACAGAAAGGTTACAGCACAGGAGGCAATTCAGGGCATCGAGTCCGTGCCAGCTCTCTGCAAGAGTAATCCAGATAGTCCCACTCCCTTGCCCTTTCTCCGTAGACCTGCAGATTTTTTCCCTTCAAGTAATTCTCCAATTCCTTTTTGAAAGCCACGATTGAAACTGCCCCCAACACCCTTTCAGGCAGCGTATTCCAGGTCATAACCACACGCTGCTTAAAAAAGTCTTTCCTCATGTTGCATTTGGTTCTTTTGCCAATCATCTTAAATCTATGTCCTCTGGTTCTTGACCCTTCCGCCAATGGGAACAGTTTCTCTCTATCTACTCTGTCTAGAGCCCTCATGATTTTGTACACCTCTATCAAATCTCCTCTCAACCTCCTCTGTTCTAAAGAGAACAACCCCCGCTGCTCTAGTCTATCCAGGTAATTGAAGTCCCTCATCCCCCGAACCATTCTAGTAAATCTTTTCTGCATCTTCTCTAAGGCCTTCACATTCTTCCTAAAGTGAGGTGTCCAGAATTGGACACAATACTCCAGTTGTGGCTGACCCAGTGTTTTACAAAGGTTCATCATAACCTCCTTGCTTTTGTACTCTATGCCTCTATTTATAAAGCCCAGGATCCTGTATGCTTTTTTAAACCACTTTTTCAACCTGCCCTGCCACCTTCAACAAACTGAGCACATATACCCCCAGATCTCTCTGTTCCCGCAAACCCTTTAGAATTGTACCCTTTAGATTATAATGCCTCTCCTCGTTCTTTCTACCAAAATGTATCCCTTCACACTTCTCTGCGTTAAATTTCATCTGCCACGTGTCTGCCCATTTCACCAGCCTGTCTATGTCCTCTACAAGTCTATCACTATATGTCCTCTAGAAGTCTATCACTATCCTCCTCACTGTTCACTACACTTCCAAGTTTTGTGTCATCTGCAAATTTTGAAATTGTGCCCTGTACACCTAAGTCCAAATCATTAATATATATCAAGAAAAGCAGTGGTCCTAATACCGACCCCTGGGGAACAACACTGTGTACCATCCTCCAGTCCGAAAAACAACTGTTCACCATTACTCTCTGTTTCCTGTCTCTTAGCCAATTTCATATCCATGTTGCCACTGCCCCTTTTATTCCATGGGCTTCAACTTTGCTCACAAGCCTATTATTTGGCACTTCATCAAACGCCTTTTGGAAGTCCATATACACCACATAAACTGCATTGCCCTCATCAACCCTCTCTGTTACCTCAACAAAAAACTCAATCAAGATAGTTAAACACGATTTGCCTTTAATAAATCCATGCTGGCTTTCCTTAATTAATCCACACTTGTTCAACTGACTGTTAATTTTGTCACAGATTATCGTTTCTAAAAGCCTCTCCACCACCGAAGTTAAACTGACTGGCCTGTAGTTGCTGCATTTTTCCGTACACCCTTTTTTTTCAGTCCTCAGGCACCACCCCTGTATCAAAGGATGATTGGAAGATTATGGCTCTGCAATTTCCACCCTTAATTCCCTCAGCAATCTAGGATGCATCCCATCCGGACCTGGTGACTTATCTACTTTAACTACAGCCAACCTTTCTAGTACCTCTTCTTTATCAATTTTTAGCTCATCCAGTATCTCAACTACCTCCTCTTTTACTGTGACTTTGGCAGTATCTTCTTCCTTGGTAAAGACAGATGCAAAGTACTCATTTAGTACCTCGGCCATGCCCTCTGCCTCCATGAGTAGGTCTCCTTTTTGGTCCCTAATCGGCCCCGCCTCTCCTCTTACTACCTGTTTACTATTTATATGCCTAGAGAAGACTTATGGATTCCCCTTTTTGTTAGTTGCCAGTCTATTCTCATACTCTCTCTTTGCCCCTCTTACTTCCTTTTTCACTTCCTCTCTGAACTTTCTATATTCAGCCTGGTTCTCACTTGTACTATCAACCTGACATCTGTCATTCACCCCCTTTATCTGCTTCATCTTACTCGCTATCTCTTCCGTCATCCAGGGAGCTTTGGCTTTGGTTGCCCTACATTTCCCCTTCGTGGGAATGTACCTAGATTGTACCTAAACCATCTCCTCTTTAAAGGCCAATCTTTGTTCGATTACAGTTTTACCTGCCAATCTTTGATTCCAATTTACCTAGGCCAGATCCGTTCTCAACCCACTGAAATTGGCCCTCCTCCAATTAAGTATTTTTACTCTAGATTGCTTCTTGTCCTTTTCCATAGCTAATCTAAACTTTATACTATGATCACTGTTCCCTAGATGTTCCCCCACTGACACTTGCTCCACTTGACCCACCTCATTCCCCAGAACCAGATCCAGCAATGCCTCCTTCCTTGTTGGGCCAGAAAAGTACTGATCAAGGAAGTTCTCCTGAACACACTTCAGAAATTCTTCCCTCTCTCTACCCTTTACACTATTACTATCCCAGTAAAAATTAGGATAGTTGAAGTCCCCATTATCACTACTCTATGGTTCTTGCAGCTCTTTGTAATTTCCCTTCAAATTTGTTGATCTATATCCTTCCCACTAGTTGTTGGCCTATATAATACAATAGTAGTGTAATGGCACCTTTATTGTTTCTTAACTCTAACCAAATAGATTCTGTCCTTGACCCCTCCAGGACATCCTCTCTCTCCAGCACTGCACTATTCTCCTTAATCATTACTGCCACCCCCTCCCTCCTTTCTTTCCTTCCCTATCTTTCCTGAACACCTTGTATCCAGGAATATTTAGTACCCAATTCTGCCCTTTTTTGAGCCGGGTCTCCGTTATCGCCACTACATCATATTCCCATGTGGCTATTTGCGCCTGCAGATCACCAACCTTATTTACCACGCTTCGTGCATTTACACACATACACTGTAAATCTATCTTAGACCTTCTTGTATTCTCTTAGTCTGATCCCACCTAAAACCGTACTATTTCTTACTCTAGTGCTATCTGTCTCTCCCAATCCTTTGTGCACCTTGTTTCTCCTTTCCAATGCTACATCCTGGTGCCCATCCCCCTGCCAAATTAGTTTAAACCCTCACCCACAGCACTAGTGAACCTCCCCGCGAGGACATTGGTCCCAGCTCTGTTGAGGAGCAACCCGTCCGGCCTGTACATGTCCCACCTTCCCCAGAACCGGTCCCAATGCCTCAGGAATCTAAAATTCTCCCTCCCGCACCATCTCTCCAGCCACGCATTCATCTGCTCCATTCTCCTATTTCTATACTCACTGGCGCGTGGCACCAGGAGTAATCCTGAGATTACCAACTTTGAGGTCCTGCTTATTAATCTCTTTCCTAGCTCCCTAACATCTGGCTGCAGGACCTCATCCCTCTTTCTACCTACATTTTTGGTACAGATATGGACCACGACCTCTGGCTGTTCACCCTCCCCCTTCAGAATGTTCTGCAGCTGCTCATTGACATCTTTGACCCTGGCACCAGGGAGCCAATGTACTATCCTGGAATCACATCTTCAGCCGCAGAAATGCCTGTCTGTTCCCCTAACTATTGAATCTTCTATCACTATTGCTTTCCTGACATTCTCTCTCCCCCCTGTACAGCTGAGCCACCGTGGTGTCGTGGGCTTGGCTCTGGCTGTACTCCCCAGATGAACCATCACCATCACCATACCGGTTAGAGAGCGAGATGTACTCGGGCAAATCCTGCACAATGGTGAGAAACTATCAAATGTTGATGTTCAGAGAAACTTGGGTGTCCTCGTACAAGAAACATAAAAAGTTAGTATGCAGGTACAGCAAGCAATTAGGAAGATAAATAACATGTTGGCCTTTATTGCAAGGGGGTTGGAGTACAAGAATAAGGATGTTTTACTACAGTTGTACAGGGCATTGCTGAGACATGACCTGGAGTACTGCGTTCAGTTTTGGTCTCCATTTCTAAGGAAGGATATACTTGCCTTAGTGGCGGTTCAATGAAGGTTCACTAGATTAATTCCAGGGATGAGAGAGTTGTCCTATGAGGAGAGGTTGAATAGAATGGGCCTATAGTTTAGAAGAATGAGAGGTGATCTCACTGAAATATATAAGATTATGAGGGGGCTTGAAAGGGTAGATGCTGAGAGATTGTTTCCCCTGGCTAGAGAGTCTAGAACTAGGGGGCATAGTCGCAGGATAAGGGGTCGGCCATTCAAGATTGAGACGAGAAGGAATTTCTTCACGCAGAGAATTGTGAATCTTTGAAATTCTCTACCCCAGAGTGCTGTGGATTCTGAGTCATTGATTATATTCAAGGCTGAGATGGATAGATTTTTGGACTCTAGGGGAATCAAGGGATATGGGGATCGGGCGGGAAAGTGGAGTTGAGTTCGAAGATCAGCCATGATCTGATTGAATGGCGGAGCAGGCTCGAGGGGCCATATGGCCTACTCCTGCTCCTATTTCTTACGTTCTTATGCTCTACCTGCCTGGTCCTCCTTGTCTGTCCGGCAGTCACCCAGTCCCTCTCCGCCTGCACTCTCTTAAGCTGCAGGGTGACCACCTTCTGATAGGTGCTATCCACATAGCTGTCAGCCTCGCAGATACACTGCAGTGATGCCAGCCATTGCTCAAGCTCCGAAAGCCAGAGCTCCAGCTCCTCCAGCAGATGACACTTCCTGCACATGTGGCCATACATGTGCAGGACATGTGGGAAGCAGGACCCGAGAAGGGTCCTGGACTTCCCACATGGCACAGGATGTGCATTCGACGCGATTGAGGTGCCCCACCTTGCCTCTATTTATTTAGTAAAGAGAAGGCTGAGGAGTGACTGGATAGAAGTCTTTAAGATTATACAGGGTTTCATATGGTAGATGTAGAGAAATTGTTTCCATTTTGTGTGGCAGTCCAAAACTAGAGGTCAATAAACTCAGCAATTTCTTGTTAAAATTTAGTGGGAGAGAATATTCTCATATCAGCTATTACTGTATTTTGAGAGTGTAAGTTTTTCGGGCCATCGGGCAAACAAAGGACGGACTCATTGTTGATGAAACTTTATTATTAACAACTTTCTTGCTGACAGCTGCCTGCCAAGTTCCAACCAAAGATTTTTGGAGCTCACAGCATTAAATATTATTGCTATATTTTGATTTATGTATGTTTTGGCACCATTTCTTTGTTGTGTCATACAAATCGGTTCTGGATCAGTGATTTAGCAAATGGAATCTGAAAAGAACAATCACACTTCTGAGGCACAGCTTATGACTTGAATTCTAAATGAGCCTGTTTCTCATCTACATGCTGTCCCTCGGCGACATCATCTGAAAACACGACATCAGGTTCCACATGTACGCTGACAACACCCGGCTCTACCACACCGCCATTTCCCTCGACCCCTTCACTGTCTCTGATTTGTCGCACAGCTTGTCCAACATCCAGTACTGGATGAGCAAAAATTTCCTCCAAGTAAATATTGGGAAGGCCAAAGCCATTGTCTTCAGTCCTCGCCACAAACTCCATACCCTAGCCAATGATTCCATCTCTCTCCTGACCAGTCTGAGGCTGAACCAGACCATTCGCAACCTTGGCGTCCTATTTGACCCTGAGATGAGCTTCCGACCACATATTTGCTCCATCACCAGGACCGACTACTTCCACCTCCGTAACATTGGCCAACTCTGCCCCTGCCTTAGCTCATCTGCTACTCAAATCCTCATCCATACCTTTGTTACCACTAGATTTGACTATTTCAATGCTCTCGTGGCCGGCCTCCTATCTTCCACCCTCCATAAACTTGAGTTCATCCAAAACTCTGCTGCTCATATCCTAACTCGCATCAAGTCTCATTCACCCATCACTCCTGTGCTCGCTGATCTACATTACTTCCCAGTCCGGGAATGCCCCTCGATTTTAAAATTCTCATCCTTGTTTTCAAATCCCTCCACGGCCTCACCCCTCCCTATCTCTGTAACCTCCTCAAGCCCTACAATCCTTTGAGATCTCTGCACTCTTTCAATTTTTTTGCTTCTTGTGCATCGTCGATTTTAATTGCTCTGCCATTGGCGGCCATGCCTTGAGCTGCCTCGTCCCTAAGCTCTGCAATTCCCTTCCTAAACCTCTCTCTTCTCCTTTAAGGTGCTCCCTAAAACCTACCTCTTTGACCAAGTTTTGGGTCACCTGTCCTAATATCTCCTTATGTGGCTCGGTGTCAAATTTTGTTTGATTACACTACTGTGAAGCTCCTTGGGACATTTTACCATGTCAAAGGCACTATATAAATGCAAGTAGTAGTTGTTGTAATGAGTTATTGCAAGCACAAGGAGCTGAAACAGAGAAGTGCAGGATCTAGATTCTTGTGGTCTAGCATAGCATATTACTGCACTTGTAATGCAGTGAGTTCTCTCTCGTACTGTCCTGCTATACTTCTGCATTCTGGCTCCCTATTTATTTTAGAGTTTATGTTGTGAAATGCTCTGACAGAGTAAGCCATCCTTGGCCCTCGTAAGGAAAAAGAAAAGACTTGCATTTATAAAATGCCTGATCACATCTCTCAGAAACATTCCCAAACGCTTTTTAAAAATTCATTCATAGGGTGTGGGCATCGCTGGCATGGCCAACATTTATTGCACATCCCTAATTACCCTTGAGGAGGTGGTGGTGAGCCGTCTTCTTGAACCGCTGCAGTCTGTGTGGTGAAGGTACTCCCACATTGCTGTTAGGTAGGGAGTTCCAGGATTTTGACCCAGCGACGATATATTTCCAAGTCAGAATGCTGTGTGACTTGGAGGGGAAAGTGCAGGTGGTGGTGTTCCCATGCACCTGCTGCCCTTCTCCTTCTAGGTGGTAGAGGTCGCGAGTTTGGGAGGTGCTGTCGAAGAAACCTTGGTGAGTTGCTGCAGTGCATCTTGTAGATGGTACACACTGCAGCCACGGTGCGCTGGTGGTGGAGGGATTGAATAGTTAAGGTGGTGGATGGGGTGCCAATCAAGCGGGTTGCTTTGTCCTGGATGGTGTTGAGCTTCTTGAGTGTTGTTGGAGCTGCACTCATCCAGGCAAGTGGAGAGTATTCCATCACATTCCTGAAAAGTGCCTTGTAGATGGTGGAAAGGCTTTGGGGAGTCAAGAGGTGAGTCACTCGCCGCAGAATACCCAGCCTCTGACTTGCTCTAGTAGCCACAGTATTTATATGGTTGGTCCAATTAAGTTTCTGGTCAATGGTGACCCCCAGGATGGAGATGGTGGGGGATTTGGCAATGGTAATCCTGTTTGAATGTCAAGGGGAGGTGGTTAGACTCTCTTGTTGGAGACGGTCATTGCCTGACACTTGTGTGACGCATATGTTACTTGCCACTTATGAGCCCAAGCCTGGATGTTGTCCAGGTCTTGCTGCATGCAGGCACGGACTGCTTCATTATCTGAGGGGTTGCAAATGGAGCTGAACACTGTGCAATCATCTGCGAACATCCCCATTTCTGACCTTATGATGGAGGGAAGGTCATTGATGAAGCAGCTGAAGATAGTTGGGCCTACGACACTGCCCTGAGGAACTCCTGCAGCAATGTCCTGGAGCTAAGATGATTGGCCTCCATCAACCACTGCCATGTTCCTTTGCGCTTCACATGCAATGACTGAAGTGAAGTGGTGCTAAGCAAACAGGGCGGTATTGAATTTGACAGGATTTTGATCCAGCGACAATGAAGGAATGGTGATATATGTCCAAGTCGGGATGGTGACTTGGAGGGGAACTTGGAGGTGATGCTGTTCCCATGCACCTGCTGCCCTTGTCCTTGTAGGTGGTGGAGGTTGTGGGTTTGGGGGGTACTGCCGAAGAAGCCGTGGTGACTTGCTGGATTGCATCCTGTAGATAGGACACACTGCAGCCATGGTAGGCCAGTGATGGAGCGGGTGGAGGTTTAGACCAGTGGATGAGGTGCCGATCAAACAAACTGCTTTGTCCTGGATGGTGTCGAGCTTCTTGAGTGCCCCATCCAGGCAAGTGAAGAATATTCCATCACACTCCTGACCTGTGCCTTGTAGGTGTTAGAGAGGCTTTGGGAAGTCAGAAGGTGAGCCACTTGTCACAGAACACCTAACCCCTGGCATGTTCCAGTTGCATTCATCCAGGGCATTCATGTGGCTCGACCGGTTAAGTTTCTGGTCAATGGTGATCCTCAGGATGTTCAGGATGGGGATTCTGCAATGGTAATACCATTGAATGCTGAGGGGCGGTGATTAGGCTCTCTCTTGTTGGAGATGGTCATTCTCTAGCACTTACGTGCCACGAACATTTCTTGGCACTGATCAGCCCAAGCCTGTTGTGACCCAGATGTTGCACTTAAAGGCAAGGACTGCTTCATTATCTGAGGAATTGCGAATGGAGATGAACATTATGCAAAACAGCGAATAGCCCCACTTCTGACCTTATGATGGAGGGAATGTCATTGATGAAGCAGCTGAAGATAGCTGGGCCTAAAATGCTGCCTGAGGAACTCCTGCAGCGATGTCCTGGGGCTGAGATGATTGGGCTCCAAGAACCACATCCATCTTCCTTTGTGCCAGCCACTGGAGAGTTTTCCCCCTGATCTCCATTGACCAATTTTACCAGGGCCCCTTGATGCCGCATGCTGCCTTGATGTCATTTATGTTGAGCTACCACCCGCCCTGTTGCCCCCGGGAGGTTGCATGAGTGGAGACAGTAAAGTAAAGCGTAGTGCAGTTGCATAAAGAGCAAGTGAATACTGCTTTTTTTTGCTGGCAATATGGTGTCTGAATTTATTATTTGTATAATGTGAAGTATAGATATTTCAGGCAATAAATGTGCTAATTGAAAGTCTCATTCATATATTAATTGAACAAAAGATTCACACAATGGGGTAGATTTTTGTTGACGGTTTCCATCGGGCAGGAGGTGGTGAAGAGGGTTCACCGGATGGCACAATGGAAGTGGTCAGAAGCTCAAACCATTTTCATGGTGGCCAGAATGGGGCAGTAAGTGCTCCGCCGCAATATTCAACGTGCTGGAATCCAGCTTTAAGAAAGTTGTAGCAGGGCACTTAGAAAATCATAATATGATTGGGCAGAGTCAACACTGTTTTTATGAAAGGGAAATCGTGTTCAACATTTGTTAGAGTTCTTTGAGGATGTAACTACCAGGGTAGATAAAGGGGAACCAGTACAGTGTATTTGGATTTTCAAAAGGCATTCGATAAGGTGCCACATAAAAGATTGCTACGCAAGATAAGGGCTCATGGGGTTGGGGGTAATATATTAGCATGGATAGAGGATTGGTTAACGGACAGAAAACAGAGAGTAGGGATAAACGGGTCATTCTCAGGTTGGCAGGCTGTAACTAGTGGGCTACTGCAAAGATCAGTGCTTGGGCTTCAGCTATTTACAATCCATATTAACGACTTAGATGAAAGGACCGAGTGTAATGTATCCAAGTTTGCTGATGATACAAAGCGAGGTGGGAAAGTAAGCTGTGAGGAGGACACAAAAAGTTTCTGCGAAGGGATACAGACAGGTTAAGTGAGTGGGCAAGAAGGTGGCAGATGGAGTATAATGTGAGGAAATGTGAGGTTATTCACTTTGGTAGGAAGAATAGAAAAACAGAATATTTTTTAAATGGTGAGAAACTATTAAATGTTGGTGTTCAGAAAGACTTGGGAGTCCTCGTACAAGAAACACAAAAAGTTAACATTCAGGTACAGCAATTAGGAAGGCAAATGGCATATAGATCTTTATTGCAAGGGGGTTGGAGTACAAGAGTAAGGAAGTCTTACTACAATTGTACAGAGCTTTGGTGAGACCTCACCTGGAGTACTGCATACAGTTTTGGTCTCCTTATCTAAGGAAGGATACACTTGCCTTAGAAGCGGTGCAGCTAGATTAATTCCTGGGATGAGAGGGTTGTCCTATGAGGAGAGGTTGAGTAGAATGGGCCTATACTTTCTGGAGTTTAGAAGACTGAGAGGTGATCTCATTGAAACATATAAGATTCTGAGGAGGCTTGACAGGGTAGATGCTGAGAAGTTGTTTCCCCTGGCTGGAGAGTCTAGAACTAGGGGACATAGTCTCAGGATAAGGGGTCTGCCATTTAAGACTGAGATGAGGAAGAATTTCTTCACTCAGAGGGTTGTGAATCTTTGGAATTCTGTACTCCAGAGGGCTGTGGATGCTGAGTCGTTGAGTATATTCAAGGCTGAGATAGATAGATTTTTGGACTCTAGGGGAATCAAGGGCTAGCGGGATCAGGCAGGAATGTGAATTAGAGGTCGAAGATCAGCCACGATCTCATTGAATGGCGGAGCAGGCTTGAGGGGCTGTATGGCCTACTCCTGCTCCTATTTCTTATGTTCTACCACCCCATTCCCACGTGACACAGCTGCGCAGTACTTGGTGGTACAGAATTCCACAGGTTCACCACCCTCTGAATGCAGAAATTTCTCCTCATCTCAGTCCTAAATGTCCTACCCCGTATCCTGAGACTGTGACCCCTCGTTCTAGACCCCCCAGCCAGGGGAAACATCCTCCCTGCATCCAGTCTGTCTAGCCCTGTCAGAATTTGATATGTTTCAATGAGATCCCCTCTCATTCTTCTAAACTCGAGTGAATACGCGCCGAGTCGACCCAATCTCTCCTCATATGACAGTCCTGCCATCCCAGGGATCAGTCTGGTGAACCTTTGCTGCACTCCCTCTATGGCAAGTATGTCCTTTCTTAGACCACACTTGGAGTATTGTCTGCAGTTTTGGTCTCCTGACCTACAAGTATGTAAAAAGAAAAAGATTAGTGAAGACAAATGTAGGTCCCTTACAGTCAGAAAAGGGAGGATTTATAATGGGGAACAGGGAAATGGCAGAGCTGCCTCTGCATGTTTGCTTTCAGTAACTGGTGTACAAGGACACCCAGGGCCCTTTGTACATCAACATTCCCCAATCTATCACCATTTAAATAATACTTTGCCTTTCTGTCTATCCTTCTGAAGTGGATAGCTTCACATTTATCCACATTATACTACTCTGCCATGTATTTGCCCACTCACTCAACTTGTCTAAATTGCCTTGAAACCTCTTTGCATCCTCCTCACAACTCACGATCTCACCTAGTTTTGTGCCATCAGCAAACTTGGAAATATTACATTTGGTTCCCTCATCCAAATCATTGATATATATTGTGAATAGCTGGGGCCCAAGCACTGATCCCTGCGGTACCCCACTGGTCACTGCCTGCCACCCCGCAAAAGACCCATTTACTCCTACTCTCTGTTTCCTGTCTGTTAACCAATTCTCAGTCCAGGCCAGTATATTACCACCAATCCCAGGTTATGTGGAACTTTATCAAAGGCCAAAAGAAAATCCAAATAAACCACATCCACTGGTTCTCCCTTATCATCCTCAAAAAACTCCAGTCGGTTTGTCAAACATGATTTCCCTTTCATAAATCCATGTTCACTTTGTCTATTCCCGTTGATATTTTCGAAGTGTCCTGTTATCACATCCTTTATAATAGACTCTTGCATCTTCCCTACTATTGATGTTCGGCTAACCAGTCTGTAGTTCCCTGTTTTCTCTCTCCCTCCTTTTTTAAATAGTGGGGTTACATTTGCCACCCTCTAATCTGCAGGAACTGTTCCATAATCTATAGAATTTTGGAAGATGGCGACTAATGCATCTACTATTTCCATGGCTACCTCTTTTAGTACTCTGGGATGCAGATTATCAGGCCTTGGGCATTTATCGGCTTTCAGTCCCATTAATTTCTCCAGCACTATTTTTTTACTGACACTAATTTCCTTTAATTCCTCCTTCTCACCAGTCGCTTGGTTCCCTAGCATTTCTGGGAAGTTATTTGTGTCCTCTTTCCATGAAGACAGAACCAAAGTATTTGTTTAATTGCTCTGCCATTTCCCTGTTCCCCATTATAAATTCTCCCTTTTCTGACTGTAAGGGACCTACATTTGTCTTCACTAATCTTTTTCTTTTTACATACTTGTAGAAGCTTTTACAGTCCACTTTTATGTTCCTTGCAAGTTTACTCTCATACTCTATTTATCCCCTCTTAATCAATCTCTTGGTTCTTTTTTGCTGAATTCTAAACTGCTCCCAATCCTCAGGCTTGCTACTTTTTCTGGCAACTTTATGACTCCTCTTTGGATCTAATACTATCCTTAATTTCTTTTGTTAGCCATGGTTGGGCCGCAGCTCCAACAACACTCAAGAAGCTCGACACCATCCAGGACAAAGCGGCCCGCTTGATTGGCACCCCATCCACCACCCTAAACATTCACTCCCTCCACCACCGGCACACTGTGGCTGCAGTGTGTACCATCCACAGCCAAGGCTTCTTCGACAGCACCTCCCAAACTCACGACCTCTACCACCTAGAAGGACAAGGGCAGCAGGCACATGGGAACAACACCACCTGTACGTTCCCCTCCAAGTCACACATCATCCCAACTTGGAAATATATCGCCGTTCCGTCATCGTCGCTGGGTCAAAATCCTGGAACTCCCTTCCTAACAGCACTGTGGGCGAACCTTCACCATACGGACTGCAGCGGTTCAAGAAGGCGGCTCACCACCACCTTCTCAAGGGCAATTAGGAATGGGCAATAAATGCTGGCCTTGCCAGCGACGCCCACATCCCATGAACGAATAAAAAAAAATTTCCTTTTGTGTTTTTGCGCCAGAAAGGAATGTATAATTGTCCCCCTCTTCACTCCCGATCTTCCCCTCTCCCCCCCGCCGAACTTCCATTCCAGCGCCGGATGATATCTCACCCTCTCTTTCTCTTCCCCTGCCCCCCTCGTGTTGCAGCTCCTGATGGCAGCCAGCCTAAGCTTTGTTCATGCGGGTTTGCCACGCGCACCTTCACCCCCTCGCTGCTAACCCGCCACCATTGCAAAATCGACCCCTTTGTATCCTCCTTGCAACGTGCTTTTCCACCTATCTTTGTATCATCAGCAAATTTGGCCACAAGACACTCTGTTCCTTCATCCAAGTCATTGATATATATTGCAAATAGTTGAGGCGCCAGCACTGATCCCTGCGGCACCCAACTAGTTACATTTTGAAAATGACCCTTTTATCCCGACTCTTTGTTTTCTGTTAGTTAGCCAATCCTCTATCCATGCCAGTATATTACCCCCAACACCATGAGCTCTTATCTTGTGCAATAATCTTTTATGTGGCACCTTATCGAATGCCTTTTGGAAATCCAAATATACTGCATCCATTGGTTCCCCTTTATCCACCCTGCCCGTTACTTCCTCAAAGAACTCTAATAAATATTTCAGACACGATTTCCCCTTCATAAAACCATGTTGACTCTCCTTGATTGTATTATGAGTCTCCAAATGTCCTGCTACTACTTCCTTAATAATGAATTCTAGCATTTTCCCAGTGACAGATGTTAGGGTAACTGGTCTATAGTTACCTGCTTTCTGTCTCACTCCCTTCTTGAATAGGGGTGTTACGTTTGCGGTTTTCCAATCCGCCGGGACATTTCCAGAATCTAGTGAATTCTGGAAGATTACAACCAATGCATCCATTATCTCTGTAGCCACTTCCTTTAAGACCCTCTGATGCAAGCCATCAGGTCAAGGGGGCTTGTCAGCCTTTAGACCCATTAGTTTACCTAGTACTTTTTCTCTAGTGATAGTGATTGTTTTTAGTTCCTCCCTCCACTTTGCCCCTTGATTTTCTACTATTATTGGTATGTTATTAGTGTCTTCCACTGTGAAGACAGATACAAAATATCTGTTCAATTCCTCTGCCATTTCCTTGTTTTCCATTATTATTTCCCCAGTCTCATCCTTGAAGGGACCAATGTTTACTTTAGCTACCCTCTTCCTTTTTATATACTTGTAGAAGCTTTTACTGTCAGTTTTTATATTTCTTGCTAGTTTACTCTCATCATTTATTTTCTCCCTCTTTATTCTTCTTTTAGTCATCCTTTGCTGGTTTTTAAAGTTTTCCCAATCTTCGGGCTTACCAGTAATCTTTGCCATGTTGTATGCTTTTTCTTTTAACCTGATACCGTAGCCTTCTGGTTTAGTGCACATCAAAGTACTTTTTAAATGAGTTGAGGGTTTCTGCCTCTACCACCCTTTCAGACAGTGAGTTCCAGACCCCCACCACCCTCTGGGAGAAAAGGTTTCTCCTCAGCTCCCCTCTAATCCTTCTACCAATTACTTTAAATCTATGCCCCCTGGTTATTGACCCCTCTGCTAAGGGAAATAGGTCCTCCCTATCCACTCTATGTAGACCCCTCATAATTTTATACACGTCTATTAAATCACTCCTCAGCCTCTTCTGTTCGAAGGAAAACAACCCCAGCCTATCCAATCTTTCCTCATAGCTAAAATTCTAAAGTCCTTGCAATATCCTCGTAAATCTCCTCTGCACCCTCTCTAGTGCAATCACATCTTTCCTGTAATGTGGTGACCAGAACTGTACACAGTACTGAAGCTGTGGCGTAACTAGTATTTTATACAGTTCTAGGATAACCTCCCTGCTCTTATATTTATGCCTCGGCTAGAAAAGGAAAGTTTCCTGTATAACTTTTTAACCACCTTATCTACCTGTCCTGTTACCTTCAGGGATCTGCGGACATGCACTCCAAGGTCTCTCTGTTCCTCTACACTTCTCAGTATCCTCCCATTTATTGTGTATTCCCTTGCCTTGATTGCCCTCCCCAAATGCATTACCTCACACTTCTCCGGATTGCATTCCATTTGCCACTTTTCTGCCCACCTGACCAGTCCATTGATATCTTCCTGCAGCCTGTAGCTTTCCTCCTCACTATCAACCACACGGCCAATTTTTATATAATTTGCAAACTTCTTAATCATGCCCCCTACATTTAAGTCTAAATCATTTACACCACAAAAAGCAAGGGACCTAGTACTGAGCCCTGAGGAACCCCATTGGAAACAGTTTCCAGTCACAAAAACACCGTCGACCATTACCCTTTGCTTCCTGCCACTGAGCCAATTTTGGATCCAACTTGCCACTTTCCCTCGGATCCCCTAGGCTTTTACTTTTCTGACCAGTCTGCCATGTGGGACTTTGTTAAAAGCCTTGCCAAAATCCATGTGGACTACATCAAATGTACTACCCTCATCAACCCTCCTTGTTACCTCCTCAAAAAATTAATTCAAGTTAGTCAGACACGACCTTCCCTTAACAAATCCATGCTGACTGTCCTTGATTAATCTGTGCCTTTCTAAATGACGATTGATACTGTCCCTCAGAATTGTTTCCAATAATTTGCCCACCATCGAGGTTAGGCTGACTGGCCTGTAATTACTCGATCTATCCTTTTCTCCCTTTTTAAATAACTTTACAAGAGTAGCAGTCCTCCAATCCCTCGGCACCATGCCTGTAGCCAGAGAGGATTGGAAAATGATGGTCAGAGCCTCCACTATTTCCTCCCTTGCTTCTCTTAACAGCCTGGGATACATTTCATCCAGGACTGGCGATTTATCTACTTTCAAAAATGCTAATCCCCTTAATATTTGCTCCTTCACTATGTTTACCCCAACCAATATTTCACACTCCTCCTCCTTAACTACAATGTCTGCATGGGAACAGAGCAAAACCTGTCCTGTTCCCATATCCCGTTTCCTTGGACGGAGTGGATATTGAGTTCAGTGGCAGGTGCGCTAATCAAGTGAAATGCTTTGTCCCGGATAATTTCGAGCATCTTGAGTATTGTTGCAGCTGCACCCAGCCAGTTAGTATTCAATCACTCACCTTGTAGATGGTGGAGAGGTTTTGAGGGGTTAGGAGGTAAGCCACTCTTTGTAGAGTACCCTTTGTAGTGCTCTTGTAGCCATGGGGTTGATATGGCTGGTCCAGTTAAGCTTGTGGTCAAAGGGGCAATTTTTCAGATGTTAATGGTGGGGACTCAGCGACAGGGGTGCTGTTGAAGGTCCGGGGAGATGTCTTGGCTTTCTCTTGATACACGATGACATCAATGCTAAAAAAAAATGACTGTAACAAAGTCACTGTAGGTTGATCAGGTGATAATCTGTATTTGGTTTCCAGCCAGTAACATAACCAGAGTAAATATACATTATATATTTAAGTGTCAGATTATTGATGTTAAAATCACAACAGTAGAAATTTGATAGTCAACTGCGCCAGTTAAGAAACAGTGTATAGTCTAATGTAAAGTTGCAATCTGCAGATTTGGATAAGTCTTACCTGTTCAACTACTTTTAACTTCTCTTCTAGAACCTGGATACATTTTTTAAAATGTTCATTTTCATCTTTAAAAGTAGAAATTTTAAAAAATGGATTAATTTAGCTGAACAATAATTTTAAAATAAAAGCATAAATCATAGCAACTTGTGATGCATAGAACATCTCACAATGAAAACAACAAACTAAGCTATTAACTGCAAAGCAAAATAAGGGGAGATTTTCCACACAGATTTTCCAGCACAGAAACAGGCCATTCGGCCCAAATGGTCTATACCAGTGTTTATATTCCGCATGAGCTTCCTCCCACTCTAATTGTCTCCTCCCACCGTGCCCCGCTATGCCTCTATTCCCTTTTTCCTCATGTGTGCATCAAGCCTCCCCTTAAATGTGTTAATACTATCTGCTTCAACCACTCCATGTGGCAGCGAATTCCACATTCTCACCACTCTGTGTAAAGAAATTCCTCCTAAATTCTCCATATGATTTGTCAGTGGTTATCTTATATTTATATCCCCTTGTTCTGGACTCATTCACAAATGGAAACAGTTTCTCCACATCCACCCTATAGAACCCCTTCATAACATTAAAGACATTTATCAGGTCTCCTCTTAGTCTTCTCTTTTCCAGTTAAAAGAGCCCAAGCCTGTTCAATCCTTCCTGATTGTAGCATCCACTCAATTCTATTAACATCCTTGAAAATCTTTTTTGCACTTTCTCCATTACTTCAATATCCTTTTTGTAATATGGAGACCAGAACTGCTCACAGTACTCTAAGTGTGGTGTAATCAAGGTTCTATATAAATTTAACATTGCCTCCCTGCTTTTCTATTTCGTGCCTCTAGAAATAAACCCCAGCACTTTGTTTGCACTCTTTATGGTCTTATCAATTTGCATTGCTACTTTTAGCAATTTATGTAGCTGTATTTCCAGATCTCTACACCTCTATGCCATTTAGTTTCTTATCTCCAAGGAATAAGTGGCCTCTTTGTTCGTCCAACCAAAATGAACCACCTCAGACTCCACTATATTGTAGGAACAGGAGTAGGCCATTCAGCCCCTCGTGCCTGCTCCACCATTTGATAAGATCATGGCTGATCTGTGATCTAACTCCATATACCTGCCTTTGGCCCATATCCCTTAATACCTTTGGTTGCTAAAAAGCTATCTATCTCACATTTAATTTTAGCAATTGAGCTAGTATCAATTGCCGTTTGCGGAAGAGAGTTCCAAACTTCTACCACCCTTTGTGTGTAGAAATGTTTTCTAATCTCACTCCTGAAAGGTCTCGCTCTAATTTTTAGACTGTGCCCCCTACTCCTAGAATCCCCAACCAGCGGAAATAGTTTCTCTCTATCCACCCTATCCGTTCCCCTTAATATCTTATAAACTTCGATCAGATCACCCCTTAACCTTCGAAACTCCAGAGAATACAACCCCAATTTGTGTAATCTCTCCTCGTAACTTAACCCTTGAAGTCCGGGTATCATTCTAGTAAACCTACGCTGCACTCCCTCCAAGGCCAATATGTCCTTCTGAAGGTGCGGTGCCCAGAACTGCTCACAGTACTCCAGGTGCGGTCTAACCAGGGTTTTGTATAGCTGCAGCATAACTTCTGCCCCCTTGTACTCCAGTCCTCTAGATATAAAGGCCAGCATTCCATTAGCCTTCTTGATTATTTTCTGTACCTGTTCATGACACTTCAATGATCTATGTACCTGAACACCTAAGTCCCTTTGGACATCCACTGTTTTTAACTTTTTACCATTTAGAAAGTACCCTGTTCTATCCTTTTTTGATCCAAAGTGGATGACCTCACATTTGTCTACATTGAATTCCATTTGCCACAGTTTTGCCCATTCACCTAATCTATCAATATCGCTTTGTAATTTTATGTTTAATTTCATTTATCATTTATCTGCCCACTCTGTAAGCCTCTTTATGTTTTCCTGTATTTTAGTGCAGTCCTCCACATTGTTAGTTATACCCCCAAATTTGGCATCATCTCCATGATTTTAGCATGGCGGAGGGAACTCAGCGGGTGGGTAATTAGTCGCATAGGAAACCCGGAAAAAATTTTAGCGCGCGGTTTGAGAGATCGCAACTGAATTGAAAGTACCTTATGTTCTTATTCAGGCCCTGACAACGGCTGTGCAGACTCAGGGTGACCAACTTCTGCTGCCTTAAACAGGCAAACAAATACATTTGCAGTGGCCTTACAAGGCATCACACATGTGGAGGACATGTTGTCAGAGTGGTAGGAGTGATGTGGCCCTGGCCGAGAAGAAGGATGATGACGTCTCAACCGCCGTTCCCCACAACCCCCCCTCAACCAGTACCCACAATGCTGCCTCCTCTCCAGATGGCCGAGTCTGCCCCTGCACAGGTGCAGGTGGAGCGGTCTTTGGCGAAGCCCTCATGGGCTCCAAAACCCAGAGGGCATAGGCCAAGAGTATCTCAGTAGTATGGGCAGGGACCTGAGCACCCCGTAGAAGTAGTAGGAAGAGGAAGGGAAAGTTTTTGTGATCACCAAGGGTATGCACAAGGGTGTCTGACCGAATGTCATGTTTTTCATTTCTCTTTTGTTTTTTTATATATTCAAAATTAATGTCATACTTGTCACCAACACTGCCACATCTTGTCCATTCTTGAGTCCCTTTTGTGAAAGCGCCCTTGCTTGTCCATCATCATGAATGGTGAGACTGGATGTCACCCATTGGGTGCGTTTGCAATGAGTGTATATGTGGGACCTTATTTTTTTTTTTTTTTTTATTCGTTCACGGGATGTGGGCGTCGCTGGCAAGGCCGGCATTTATTGCCCATCCCTAATTGCCCTTGAGAAGGTGGTGGTGAGCCGCCTTCTTGAA
Organism: Heptranchias perlo; assembly: GCF_035084215.1. Lineage (NCBI taxonomy): Eukaryota > Metazoa > Chordata > Chondrichthyes > Hexanchiformes > Hexanchidae > Heptranchias > Heptranchias perlo. The sequence goes on from NC_090328.1 coordinate 1,463,471, forward strand.
CCGCTGCAGTCCGTGTGGTGACGGTTCTCCCACAGTGCTGTTAGGAAGGGAGTTCCAGGATTTTGACCCAGCGACAATGAAGGAATGGCGATATATTTCCAAGTCGGGATGGTGTGTGACTTGGAGGGGAACGTGCAGGTGGTGTTGTTCCCATGCGCCTGCTGCCCTTGTCCTTCTAGGTGGTAGAGGTCGCGGGTTTGGGAGGTGCTGTCGAAGAAGCCTTGGCGAGTTGCTGCAGTGCATCCTGTGGATGGTGCACACTGCAGCCACAGTGCGCCGGTGGTGAAGGGAGTGAATGTTTAGGGTGGTGGATGGGGTGCCAATCAAGCGGGCTGCTTTATCTTGGATGGTGTCGAGCTTCTTGAGTGTTGTTGGAGCTGCACTCATCCAGGCAAGTGGAGAGTATTCCATCACACTCCTGACTTGTGCCTTGTAGATGGTGGAAAGGCTTTGGGGAGTCAGGAGGTGAGTCACTCGCCGCAGAATACCCAGCCTCTGACCTGCTCTCGTAGCCACAGTATTTATATGGCTGATCCAGTTAAGTTTCTGGTCAATGGTGACCCCCAGGATGTTGATGGTGGGGGATTCGGCGATGGTAATGCCGTTGAATGTCAAGGGGAGGTGGTTAGACTCTCTCTTGTTGGAGATGGTCATTGCCTGGCACTTATCTGGCGCGAATGTTACTTGCCACTTATCAGCCCAAGCCTGGATGTTGTCCAGGTCTTGCTGCATGCAGGCTCGGACTGCTTCATTATCTGAGGGGTTGCGAATGGAACTGAACACTGTGCAGTCATCAGTGAACATCCCCATTTCTGACCTTATGATGGAGGGAAGGTCATTGATGAAGCAGCTGAAGATGGTTGGGCCAAGGACTGCCCTGAGGAACTCCTGCAGCAATGCCCTGGGGCTGAGATGATTGGCCTCCAACAACCACTACCATCTTCCTTTGTGCTCGGTATGACTCCAGCCACTGGAGAGTTTTCCCCCTGATTCCCATTGACTTCAATTTTACTAGGGCTCCTTGGTGCCACACTCGGTCAAATGCTGCCTTGATGTCAAGGGCAGTCACTCTCACCTCACCTCTGGAATTCAGCTCTTTTGTCCATGTTTGGACCAAGGCTGTAATGAGGTCTGGAGCCGAGTGGTCCTGGCGGAACCCAAACTGAGCATCGGTGAGCAGGTTATTGGTGAGTAAGTGCCGCTTGATAGCACTGTCGACGACACCTTCCATCACTTTGCTGATGATTGAGAGTAGACTGATGGGGCGGTAATTGGCCGGATTGGATTTGTCCTGCTTTTTGTGGACAGGACATACCTGGGCAATTTTCCACATTGTCGGGTGGATGCCAGTGTTGTCGCTGTACTGGAACAGCTTGGCTAGAGGCGCAGCTAGTTCTGGAGCACAAGTCTTCAGCACTACAGCTGGGATGTTGTCGGGGCCCATAGCCTTTGCTGTATCCAGTGCACTCAGCCGTTTCTTGATATCACGTGGAGTGAATCGAATTGGCCGAAGACTGGCTTCCGTGATGGTGGGGATATCGGGAGGAGGCTGAGATGGATCATCCACTCGGCACTTCTGGCTGAAGATGGTTGCAAACGCTTCAGCCTTGTCTTTTGCACTCACGTGCTGGACTCCGCCATCATTGAGAATGGGGATGTTTGCAGAGCCTCCTCCTCCCGTTAGTTGTTTAATTGTCCACCACCATTCACGACTGGATGTGGCAGGACTGCAGAGCTTTGATCTGATCCGTTGGTTGTGGAATCGCTTAGCTCTGTCTATAGCATGTTGCTTCCGCTGTTTAGCATGCATGTAGTCCTGAGTTGTAGCTTCACCAGGTTGGCACCTCATTTTTAGGTACGCCTGGTGCTGCTCCTGGCATGCTCTTCTACACTCTTCATTGAACCAGGGTTGATCCCCTGGCTTGTTGGTAATTGTAGAGTGAGGAATATGCCGGGCCATGAGGTTACAGATTGTGCTGGAATACAATTCTGCTGCTGCTGATGGCCCACAGCGCCTCATGGATGCCCAGTTTTGAGCTGCTAGATCTGTTCTGAATCTATCCCATTTAGCACGGTGGTAGTGCCACACAACACGTTGGATGGTGTCCTCAGTGCGAAGACGGGATTTCATCTCCACGAGGACTGTGCGGTGGTCACTCCTACCAATACTGTCATGGACAGATGCATTTGCGACAGGTAGATTGGTGAGGACGAGGTCAAAGTAAGTTTTTCCCTCGTGTTGGTTCGCTCACCACCTGCCGCAGGCCCAGTCTAGCAGCTATGTCTTTCAGGACTCGGCCAGCTCGGTCAGTAGTGGTGCTACCGAGCCACTCTTGGTGATGGACATTGAAGTCCCACACCCAGAGTACATTTTGTGCCCTTGCTGCCCTCAGTGCTTCCTCCAAGTGGTGTTCAACATGGAGGAGGACTGATTCATCAGCTGAGGGAGGACAGTAGGTGGTAATCAGCAGGAGGTTTCCTTACCCATGTTTGACCTGATGCCATGAGATTTCATGGGGTCCAGAGTCAATGTTGAGGACTCCCAGGGCCACTCCCTCCTGACTGTATATCACTGTACCGCCACCTCTGGTCGGTCTGTCCTGCCAGTGGGACAGGACATACCCAGGGATGGTGATGGAAGAGTCTGGGACGTTGGCTGAAAGATATGATTCTGTGAGTATGGCGATGTCAGGCTGTTGCTTGACTCGTCTGTGGGACAGCTCTCCCAATTTTGGTACAAGTCCCCAGATGTTAATAAGGAGGACCTTGCAGGGTCGACTGGGCTTGGTGTTTTGCCGTTGTCGTGTCCGGTGCCTCGTGGTCCGATGCCGGGTGGTCCGTCCGGTTTTATTCTTATTATGACTTTTCGTAGCGAGATTTTACAACTGAGTGTCTTGCTCGGCCATTTCAGAGGGCAATTAAGAATCAACCACATTGCTGTGGGTCTGGAGTCACATATTGGCCAGACCGGGTAAGGGCGGCAGGCTTCCTTCCCTAAAGGACATTCGTGAACCAGATGGGTTTTTACGACAATCCGGTAGTTTCATGGCCATCATTACTGATACTAGTATTTTAATTCCAGATTTTATTTTAATTAATTGAATTTAAATTCGCCAGCTGCCGTGGCGGGATTTGAACTCATGACTCTGGATTTTAGTCCAGGCCTCTGGATTACTAGCCCAGTAACATAACCACTATGCTACCGTACCTTATGCGAATCTATCAAATGTGAGTGACTCCCTGGCATCACGAGCAGCCAGGTGTGCCGATGGGTTGCCCATCCTCCTCCTCCTCCTCCTCTTCTTCTTCAATGTTGATGGCAAGTGCAGATGCTTCATGAGCGCATGGGACTCATCCACCTGTAATCCTCCATGTTGAGCGATGTTGTGCAGGATGCAACACACAACTATTATTCTATACACCCTCACTGTTGAGTACTGAAGGGATCCCCCAGGTCGATCCAGGTACCTGAAGCACATCTTGAGAATTCCGATGGTTTGTTCAATGACAGACCTGGTGGTGATGTGACTGTTGTTGTACCGCTGCTGTGCCTCGCTGGTGGGTTTCTCAGAGGTCTCACGTCTGCAGGGGGTATCCCTTGTCTCCAAGGAGCCAGCCCTTAAGTCTGTTTTGTGTGTGGAAGAGGGCCGGGATGTTGGATTCGCGCAAAGTGAAGGAATCATGGCAGCTGCCAGGGAATTTGTCACACACCTGCAGGAACCTCTTCCGGTGGTATTAAAAGCGCATTGATGGAATGATATTCCTTTCGTTTGATGAACAGTCCTGGCTCATGTGCAGGTCCTTGGATTGCTACATGTGTGCAATCAATTGCACCCTGTATCCGTGGGAAGCCAGCCAGATAGTGGAAACCCACTGCCCTCTCAGTCTGGATGATGTCGTCGATGGGGAAGTTGATGTAGTCGGATGCCCTGCCAAACAAGCCATCCATGACCGGTCATATACATTTATGTGGAGATGACTGAGAGATCCTGGTGTTGTCACCAGTGGTGCCCTGGAAGGATCCAAAGGTGAAGAAATTGAGGGCAGTGGTGACTTTAACTGCGACGGACAATGCGTGGCCACCAGACCCAGCCGGGAGCAGCTCTGTATGAAGCAGCCTGCAGATGTCTGCGACCACTTGGCGACTCAATCTGAGCCTTTGTAGGCACTGCTCCTCAGAGAGGTCCAGAAAGCTCAGCCTCTGTCCGTAGACCCTCTCATGAGAGTAGTGCCTCCTGTGACCTTGGCCCCTCCGTTGGTCCCTTTTCTGCTCTTCTGCAGGTCCTTGTGACACACCTCTGCCTTGTGGAGCTGCAACTCCTCGAACTGCATGACATGCCTGCCACGGATAGTGATATGCCTCCTCCTCAGATGTACTGCTGAATAAATCCATTGCGCACCCCCATCCATGAGGGTGTCCAAAAAGTAGGTAAATATGTTTGGACACAAGAATTCTGAGTGCGAACAAAGAAATCTCAGTCTAAACACAAAGAACTCCCAGCCAAAGTTTTGTCTGAGAGAACTGATTGTCTTGCTGCAAAAACTCATCTTTTATCCCCATGTGTTAATCACTGGTTTAAAGGTCCAAATGGGTGCCGGCTGCAACTCGCCTCCGTTTCCATGGCGCGTTTCAGAGGCCAAGAGAGACACGTTTAGAAACTGTTGATATGGCTGGTGTAACTCAATACACAAAAATTTAACATCCTTAAGTAGTTTAAATAGCTGAATTGTCCCTTTAAATATCGTCGCACCGTATACTGGTGAAACTTCCGGGTTTCAGAAGCGCGCACACACCCAGATGCGTCTGGGTCAAACCTGGAAGTCGGCGTGTTGGAGCCGGGATTCAGTCCCGTTCCCAAAACCCACAATTTTCACTGCCCATCCACCCCCAACCCACCCGTTCTTTGGGGTTAAAATTTACACCCATACCTCCAATTCCTGAATCCAAATCATTTATGTATGTGGTAAACAACAGTGGTCCTAACACAGATCTCTGAAGGACACCAATGACTCCATACATCCTTACTTTTGTCAAGAGTCTCTTATGTGGCACCTTATCAAAGGCTTCTGAAAGTCCATGCACACCGCATCCACTGCATTGCTCTTGTCTACTCTTTCTGTAACTTCAAAGAATTCAATGATTGGTTAAACACTGTACTTTACATATGCCTTTTTCTTTAGATTCAATTTGATCCTTGCCTCTTTATTTATCCATGGTGTCCCATTCTTGTCTAGTTTGTTCGTATTTTTTAGTGGACTATATTTCTCCTGAAATCTATCAATCTCTCCTTTGTTGTTGCCCATTGTTGTTCTATCTCCTGATCAATATTTTTTCTCCAGTACCATCCTCATTTCCTCATAACTGTCTTTTCCCCAAATCTATTGCATTGGTCTTTCTATTATCTTTATTATTACCACACGGACTGCAGCAGTTCAAGAAGGCGGCTCACCACCACCTTCTTAAGGGCAATTAGGGATGGACAATAAATGTCGGCCTCGCCAGTGACGCCCACATCCCATGAACGAATAAAAAAAAAATCTTTATCTCTCTCAATCATCATCTTAAACATTATATTGTGATCACTACTATATCATTGAGAACCAACAAAAGCTGTAGCAGGTGTGTAATCAGTATAATGCGTCATTTATCCGTCTCCCACACACACACACACACATAGCCTTCCTGTTTACAAAGAACACACACAATATGATTTTTACCTGAATAAAGCTTTTGAAATTTCTCCCTAGCTTTTCTTCAAATGATTGTGATAAACAACCAAATAGATTTTGTTAAGAGACTGAGAGACACATTCTGTCTTTCAGGTAGCTTAAATGCAACTAATGTATCATATTCCAAGTCATGCATAATATTAAAATTCCAGGTTTGCTTTCAGCTAAAAAAAGTCAGAGTTCTGGCCAAAAATATCCAAGCCTTATTTTTTGGGGAGAGGTAGAGGCTTAAATTAAAAACTTTAATGAAGGTATTAAAAGACACAAAAGACAATTCAATGGATACATTTAATTGTGTTATTACAAAATATATAATTTTTTGAATATTCTATTTTGTTTAAATCATTATTTTGGACATTCAATTAATAAGAAAAAAAATTGACAGCCAATTTTTTTTCAGAAAGCATTTTGAATGAATCAGCTGGTTCAGCAACACCCAGCAAAATGTTGAACGTGTTGGTTACAGGGTTTTCCCATAAAAATGTTTACACTGGCAGTTTCAATTTTAAATATTGACATAAGCGGCATGACTCAGAATCATGATCTATCCATCTAGAATGGAAATGCCTTGGAATAATGGTAGGACTCTAGACTGGTGTAGAATAAATGCATTGGAGCAACTTCCAGGATACCTCCCATTCTAATTATCTTTCTTAAAAATTCTTCAGCTTATGGGCATCACTGGCAAGGCTGGCATTTATTGCCTATCCCCAGTTGTTTTTGAGAAGGTGGTGATGTGCCTTCTTCTTGAACCTCTGCAGTCCGTGTGGTGATGGTGCTGCCATGATGCTGTTAGGGAGAGCGTTTCAGGATTTTGCCCAGCAACAATGAAGGAACAGTGATGTATGTCCAAATCAGGATGATGTGTGACTTGGAGAGGTGATGCCGTTCCTATGTGCCATCTTGAGTGTTGTTTCATCTGCCCCCATCCAGGCAAGTGGCGAATAGTCCCTCACTCCTGACTTGTACTTTGTAGGTGGTGGAGAGGCTTTGGGGAGTCAAGAGGTGCAGAATACCCAGCCTCTAACCTGCTCTTGCAGCCACAGCATTTAATTTGGCTGGTCCAGTTAAGCTTCTGGTCAATGGTAACCCCCAGGATGTTGATGGTGGGGATTCGGCGATGGTAATGCCGTTGAATGTCAAGAGGAGGTGGTTAGACTCTCTCTTGTTGGAGATGGTCATTGGACTTGTGTGGCATGAATGTTACTTGCCACTTAACATCCCAAGCCTGGATGTTATCTAGGTGTTGCTGCCTGCATGCATGGACTGCTTTATTATCTACCCCTCCCTATCTCTGTAACCTCCTCCAGCCCTACAACCTTCCGAGATCTCTACGCTCTTCCAAGTCATGCCTCTTGCGCATCTCTGATTTTAATTGCTCCACCTTTGGCGGCCGTGCCTTCAGCTGCCTAGGTCCTAAGCTCTGGAATTCCCTCCCTAAACCTCTCCTTCTCTCTACCTCTCTCTCCCCTTTTAAGACTCTCCTTAAAGCCTACCTCTTTGACCAAGCTTATGGTCACCTGTCCTAATATCTCCTTATGTGGCTCGGTATCAAATTTTATTTGCTAATCGCTCCTGTGAAGCACCTTGGGACGTTTTACTACGTTAAGGGTGTTACATATATACAAGTTGTTGTGGTTGTTGAATTGCGAATGGAGCTGAACACTGTGCAATCATCAGTGAACACCCCCACTTCTGAACTTATGATGGAGGGAAGGTTATTGATGAAGCAGCGGAAGATAGTTGGACCTAAAATGCTGCCCTGAGGAACTTCTGTAAGGAATCTTACAACACCAGGTTATAGTCCAACAGTTTTATTTGAAAATCACAAGCTTTCGGAGGCATTCTCCTTAGTCAGGTGACGAAGGAGAAAGCCTCCGAAAGCTTGCGATTTTCAAATAAAACTGTTGGACTATAACCTGGTGTTGTAAGATTCCTTACATTTGTCCACCCCAGTCCATCACTGGCATCTCCACATCTGAGGAACTTCTGCAGTGATGTCCTGGGGCTGAGATGATAGGCCTCCAACGACCACAACCATCTTCCTTTGTGTCAAGTATGACTCCAGCCAAGGGAGAATTTTCCCTCTGATCCCTATTGACCTCAGTTTTACTCAGGCACTTGGTGCCACACACGGCCGAATGCTGCCTTGATGTCAAGGGTAGTCACTCTTACCTCACCCGCACGATTTAGTTGTGATAGTCACATATAAACAGGATATTCATAGAATGGAAGCCCTGCCTATTCATGAATTCTATAGCATTGATGAAAGGAGCCCGTGTAAGAACATAAGAAGATAAGAAATAGGAGCAGGAGTAGGCCATACGGCCCCTCGAGCCTGCTCCCCATTCAATCAGATCATGGCTGAACTTCGACCTCAACTCCACTTTCCTGCCCGATCCCGATATCCCTTGATTCCCCTAGAGTCCAAAAATCTATCCATCTCAGCCTTGAACATACTCAACGGCTCAGTATCCACAGCCCTCTGGGGTAGAGAATTCCAAAGATTCACAACCTCTGAGTGAAGAAATTCCTCCTCATCTCAGTCTTAAATGGCTGACCCCTTATCATGTGACTATGCCCACTCGCCAGCCAGGGGAAATAACCTTTCAGCATCTACCCTGTCAAGCCCCCTCAAAATCTTATATGTTTCAATGAGATCACCTTTCATTCTTCTAACTCCAGAGAGTATAGGCCCATTCTACTCAATCTCTCCTCATAGGACAACCCTCTCATCCCAGGAATCAATCTAGTAACCCTTTGTTGCACCGCCTCTAAGGCAAGTATATCCTTCCTTAGATAAGGAGACCAAAACTGTATGCAGTACTCCAGGTGAGGTCTCACCAAAGCCCTGTACAATTGTAGTAAGACTTCCTTACTCTTGCACTCCTACCCCCTTGCAATAAAGGCCAACATGGCTACATGGGTTCCATCATTGAGGCCCTGCACTTCTATGAAGCTGGACACGCTGAAAAAATGAACAGACCTCTGGTCATTGTCTTTGGGAAAAGTGATGAAGCATTTGGTCCTGACAAACAATGCATCAATGTCCTGATGTATGTCGTGGTGCACAGCAGACTGGCTGATTTGAGAGATGTCTTCCAAGCTGGCTTGAAAGAAGCCAGTGTCATATATGATCCACGACACTCAGGGAGAAAGTTTGGGTACCTGATTACACCAGACAGCAAAGGTCCAATACTACCACTCTGGTGAAGCATAAGTGGCGACAACAAAGTTCATCAGACATGCCCAAGTAACAGTGGCATCATCTGTACACTTGCATTGGTGCAAGTCTGCTCCTCCGATGCAGGTGCATCTGACAGCTGATGCCTAAGGAATGCCTCCTCAGCCTCTAGCTCACTGATGGCAAGGGGAATTACCAAGAGGAATTATCATCCAATACAGAGGGATGGTTTCTAGGAAGAGACTAACACCCCATAATGGTAGCAGTATGTACAAATAAATAATTCAAAATCAGGATTAAATTCAGAACTGACCTAAAAAAATCAATGAAAAGTACAGAAAGGCAGCAATAAATAATCAGATGGTTCAGTTTTTATTTTTGTGGACCTAGGAGAAACAGGAGTATTCCTCATGCGCCCTCAAAAGAACTTCGGCCCAATCGAGGCCCCGGAATTTCCTCCTCCCGCCCCCACTTCCCTCTCTCCCCCCTCCCCCTACCTCTCCCCCGCAACACTCAGTGTAGGAGCTCGCTGATTTCCCACCCCCCCTGACCAGCGAGCTGCAGTGTGGCGTGCAGAGTGATCGCTCCACCGGCTTTGCACCCGTTTTTGGCACAAGTTCAAACTTCTACCCCATTGTGACTAAAGCTGTAGTATCCCTATTAGCCTACAGGTGGTACTGATGGCTATTTGAAATTGTGATTCCCTGCATCAGTGCCAGCAGGAATATGCAGCCCACAAACTGACAACTGCACCATGATGTTGATCCCATTTTTAAAAATGATTATGAATATAGAGATTTGAGCAGCTGTGGTATAAATTCTACCAAGGTTATACAGTTCAATGCATTCACACAATCACTTACTATGGACTCAAAGGCACTTACAGCGGTGGTGGGCAGAGGGATCACACCGCCTGCCGGATGGCCCCAGTGACAGACCTTAATCGTTCAGAATCATAGAAAGGTTACAGCACGGAAGGAGGCCATTTGGTCCATCGAATCCGTACTGGCTCTATGCAAGAGCAATCCAGCTAGTCCCACTCCCCCGCCCTCTCCCCGCAAATTTTTTCCTTTCAAGTACTTATCCAGTTCCCTTTTGAAGGCCATGATTGAATCTGCCTCCACCACCCCCTGAGACAGTGCACTCCTGATCCTAACCACTCGCTGTGTAAAAAAGTTTTTCCTTTGGTTCTTTTGCCAATCACCTTAAATCTATGCCCTCTGGTTCTTGACCCTTCCGCCAATGGGAACAGTTTCTCTCTATCTACTCTGTCTAGACCCTTCATGATTTTGAATACCTCTATCAAATCTCCTTGCAACCATCTCTGTTCCAAGGAGAACATCCCGAGCTTCTCCAGTCTATCCATGTAACTAAAGTCCCTCATTCCTGGAATCAGTCTTGTAAATCTCTTCTGCACCCTTTCTAAGGCCTTCACATCTTTCCTGAAGTGCATTGCCGAGAACTGGACATAATACTCCAGTTGTAGCTGAACCAGTGTTTTATAAAGGTTCATCATGACATCCATACTTTTGTACTCTATGCCTCTATTTATAAAGCCCAGGATCCCGTATGCCACTTTCTCAACCAGCCCTGCTACCTTCAACGATTTGTGCACGTATACCCCCAGATGTCTCTATTCCTGTGCTCCTTTTAGAGTTGTGCCCTCTAGTTTATATTGCCTCTCCTTGTTTTTCCTACCAAAATGTCTCACTTCGCATCTTTCTGCGACAAATTTCATCCGCCACATGTCTGTCCATGCCACCAGCCTGTCTATAACCTCTTGAAGTCTATCACTATCCTCCTCACTGTTTACCAACCGTTCATGTTTTGTGTCATCTGCAAATTTTGAAATTGTGCCCTGTACACCCAAGTCCAAGTTATTAATATATATCAAGAAAAGCAGTGGTCCCAGCACCGACCCCTGGGGAACACCACTGTACACCTCCCTCCAGTCCGAAAAACAACCGTTCAACACTACTCTCTGCTTCCTGTCCCTTAGCAAATTCTGTATCCATGTTGCTACTGCCCCCTTTATTCCATGGACCGCAATCTTGATGATAAGCCTACCGTGTGGCACTTTATCAAACGCCTTTTTAAACTCCATATACACCACATCAACTGCATTTCCCTCATCTACCCTCTCTGTTACCTCATCAAAAAACTCAATCAAGTTAGTTAAACACGATTTGCCTTTAACAAATCCTTGCTGGCTTTCCCTAATCAATCTACCCTTGTCCAAGTGACTGTTAATTCTGTCCCGGAATATTGTTTTTAAAAGTTTCCCCACCACTGAGATTAAACTGACTGGCCTATAGTTGCTGGGTTTATCCTTACACCCTTTTTTGAACAAGGGTGTAACATTTGCAATTCTCCAGTCCTCTGGCACCACCCCCCTATCTACGGATGTTTGGAAGATTATGGCCAGTACCTCCGCAATTTCCACCCATACTTCCCACAGCAACCGAGGATGCATCCCATCCGGACCGGGTGACTTATCTACTTTAAGTACAGCTAGCCTTTCAAGCACCTCTTCTTTATCAATTTTTAGCCCATCCAGTATCTCAACTATATCTTCCTTTACTGAGACTCAGGCAGTATCTTCTTCCTTGATAAAGACAGATGCAAAGTACTCATTTAGTACCTCGACCATTCCCCCTGCCTCCATGAGTAGATATCCTTTATGGTCCCTAATCGGTCCCACCCCTCCTCTTACTACCCGTTTACTGTTTACATGCCTGTAGAAGACTTTTGGATTCCCTTCTATGTTGGACACCAGTCTATTCTCATACTCTCTCTTTGCCCCTCTTATTTTCTTTCTCACTTCCCCTCTGAACTTTCTATATTCTGCCTGGTTCTCACTTGCGTTATCAACCTGACATCTGTCATACGTCCCTTTTTTCCATTTCAACTTACTCACTATCTCTTTTGTCATCCAGGACTGTACCCGAACCATCTCCTCCTTAAAGGCCGTCCACTGTTCAATTACAGTTTTGCCTGCCAATCTTTGATTCCAGTTTACCTGGGCCAGATCTGTTCTCGTCCTATTTAAATTGGCCCTCCTCCAATTGAATATTTTTACTTTAGAGTAGTCCGTGTCCTTTTCCATAGCTATTCTAAACCTTATGATACTATGATTGCTGCTCCCCAAATGCTCTCCCACTGACACTTGCTCCACTTGGCCCACCTCATAACCCATGGTCGGGCCTCATTCAAATACTTTCAACAAGCTGCCAGAGCTGAACAAGCACTGACAGGCAATTTGTCGGTTGGTGGAATCCAGAATCAATCCTGAGGGAGGAGGACATAGAGGGACCAGGAGTGAGTGGAAACATTTTTGTCGGATCAGAGGAACATTCACAAAAATTATTGCAAAACTTTCCTGCAATTTTTCCGGTGTGGCCTCAAGCGGTCACTGTAAGGACCACTGGTTATGCCCTTGAATGTTCTTTTTAACTGAGCTCTGCCCAGTGGAACACCAAAATTGTATCGGGGTCCTACAGATGATGTAGGACTACCATTTGCATATTTGAGTAGGCTCGTGCCTGTTTCCCGGTCCGCTGCAAAATTGTGGGAATGAGGTTGTAATTAGTACACTGTGATTTTCAGCCATTACTGAAATGGTCATCCTGCTCGAAAATGGTGATGCAAGTCACACCAGTATTCTTTGCGCATTTTATTTTTGCTCTATACTCTCTAGGTGGTGTGTGAATAGGGTCCATGGTGACGGACTTTCTTCACGATTTTCCATCCACCTCTAAGAAGCATTAATCAACATCTCAAGATGGCTTAGCCAAGATCAGGAAAATAATCACGTTAGGAGTTCCTGTGCCAACCTGCGGCCTGTTTCATGGTACACAATGAACAGAATGCTGTTACTCCGATACTCACTTTTATTAAATGTTCTACAACAAATGCTGTGGGCAGTGTTAATTGTGTATAAATGAATTGCAACAATTGATGGATGATTGGGTTCAGGTGCATGAGCAACTCGGAACTCTCTGGCTCCTGTATATAAGGGGGTAGGCTTGGGGAGAGGTTGTGGGGTTGTGTGAGGGATGCATTGGATGCAATGGATATCCCAACAAATAAAGTTTAGAAGCAACTAAAAGTATTCAGTCCTTCACTCCTGGCTATCCATTTTTGACAAGCAGTCTGAAAATAATGAACAAGGTTTGAAGATGCCCTGTGTGCGATCTCTTCCAGTGTTGTTACTCGCCACAGCCGTGACTCTCCCCCTGCCCATGATGGCCAGTACGTTTTCTTCCACAGAGGAGAGTGTGTGCAGGCGGTCTTGGCCTCCTCTGATATATGGAGTTGCACATGACTTTCTCCTGGCAGTGACAGTCTTGTGGGGTGTTTTGAGAATGTGCATGTCATGGTTGAATAGTTAATATGTAGTATGTAAGATGTGAGGTGTGGGGAAGGGTGGGTTTCAATAGTGTTGAAAGTAGGAATTGCAGAGCCTGTAAGTAGGTGTCGTGAAGAGTGGTGCAGTGATTGTCGAAGAGTGAAGGGAAGCGAGGTGGAGAGTATTGTGAGAAGTCAGGCTGAATGTGGTGCAGATGTGAGCAGAGAGTAATGGAGCAGTATTACCATGACAACTCTGGTGAGGTCACTGGACTTTTTTCTACATTGCAGACTTGTCCTGGGAGCTAAGTTCTTGGCATTAGCCTCCTGAGTGACCCCTTCCCACTGAAGGCGGAGGTGCTGCCCGAAGGGCTTTCTGTCCCCCGGGGGAAACATGATCTCCCTCCTACTGTCTGCCGCCTGAACCAGGGTCTGCAATGCTGCATCAGAGAGAACCTGGGTGCCCTCTCCAGATCTCCTGCAGCTCTTTTCCCCTCCCTAGCCCAGTTCATTGAACCCAATTGTAGCACCCCCAACTGCTGCCCCAGCTGAGATCAGCTAACTCAATCGACTGGCGATTGAACCTTGGACTCACCTGGTCTGTATGGCTCAGCTATTCACTAGATAAATTCACTGAATATTCAGAACAGCTGTATCACTCAGAAGCGTCATTTAGAATCGTCAGTAGGAAGTACTTCTCGAGGGCAATTAGGGATGGGCAATAAATGCTGGCCTCGCCAGCGACGCCCACATCCCGTGAACGAATAAAAAAAAATTCTAATGATATTACTGTAGTCCAAGATTACTGAAAAATACACTATTTGTGAAGCCGTTGCAATATCTGTGCACCATTTCACCCATAGTTCTTCTCAGTTCTCTTCTCCTTGCATATTGAAACCTCTGTTGGTCTTGGTGGTGGTCAGCAAAAGACTTCCCTCAAATGCACACGCACAAACACAAAGATATGCGCACACATATGCAGACACACCCGCACAAAACACATGCACATGCACACACACACCTGCACAAAACACAAACATATGCACACACATGCAGACATGTGCACCCACACAAAACACATGCACATACACACGCACCCGCACAAAACACAAACTTATGTACACACACACACACAGACATGTGCACCTGCACAAAACAAACACATGCACACACACGTAGACACACGCACACATGGGCACCTGCACAAAACACAAACACATGCACACGTACAGACACACACAAACACACGTATTGATACGCACACACACACCCACATAAACACAGGCACAAACACGCGCAGACACACACATGCTACATGCATAAAATACGCACACAAAAACATGCACACACACGTAGACACGTGCACACACAAACACATACACATGTATAGACACAAGCACAAACACATGCATACGCACGTGTACAGACATGTGCACACACAAGCACGCACAAAACACAAACGGACAAATACATGCATGTGTACACGTGCATGTAATTAACAGCATGCTTATGCTCAACTATACAAATGCTTGGCCAGGTTGAGCAGAAGTCCGAGAAGATTGGCAATGATCTCATTCAGGGACATAGGCTTCTGTTTATTTTATACAAGATATAAGAATGTTCCCTGCCTCCGCAGTTCAATTCTCATTCTGTGCTGAGCTTGCTGATCTGAGCCTGGGCAACAGTAGAGGAAACTGTAAATGAAAACAACACCCTGGATTGTGCGGGAAGGTCCATGTGTACTGATAGATTCAAGATCAGTTATAATGCCCTCCTAAGATTCAATAACCTACAAACACCAACTGTCTAGGGTCACATATGAAGAATGGTCACTTGGTTGAGATACCTGAGAGTGCCTGCAACATGTGGAATCTTCACAAGTGGAAGCGAGAAAGGAAAGAAAATTGGAAAAAAAGATGTTTCTTGGCAAACTGATAAGTGATGCCTAACTATTATTATACTGCTGGAAAAATGGGGGGCGGCGGTGGGGGGGGGGGGGGGGGTTAAAAGTGCCTTAATGTAAATTTGTTTCCACACTGCTAGAACACTGGACTTTCACCCGGGAGCCATCAATTCAAATCCCAATCTCAAAACCCATTCCGACACAACCTTTGCTGAATCAGTGAGCTTTCCAGCTTTTGTTGGAAGAGGAAGAGAAAACTGAGCAAGAAGAGGAATGAGCAGGAAAAATAGCTAAATCAGAGGAAAAAAACTTGATTATTTCCATAAGCTAATGAAGTTTCTCCATCTAATTTACCATGCACTCTTACCTCTCATATCACATTGTTTTTGGATGGTACCCTGCAGTCCCGCTATCATTCCATGCAGCAAAACACATTCTGAAAAGCAGAAATACACAGCACTTTACTTATTAAAAAGATTTCTAATAATAGAATCATAGAAAAGTTACAGCACGGAATGAGGCCATTCGGCCCATCGAGTCCGTGCCGGCTCTTTGCAAGAGCAATCCTGCTAGTCCCACTCCCCGGCCCTATCCCCATAGCCCTGCAAGTTTTTTCCTTTCAAGTACTTATCCAGTTCCCTTTTGAAAGCATAGCTTGTTTAGAAATTATCAGTCTGTGCTGCTGGGACCAGTTGTGCTGGTAAGGGACAGAATATTTTACTTGATCATCCTTGAGGATCAAAGATATTTATGCAAAACTTTTCCTCAGGAGATTCAGTGGGTTAGATAGAGTCCATGATCAGATAAAATAATCTCTGTAGGTAAATGTGAATTAATACAATTTGGGAAAAAGAGCAGAGAATGGAAACATACCGTACAGGGTATAATTCTCAAAAGAGTGAAGGAACAGAGAAATCTAGGGATGTCTTTACACTAAAACTGTAGCATGGTTGCGAAGCAATTTATGCTTAGAATCATACAGCACAGAAGGAGGCTATTCAGAAGGGCCATTTGAAAGCGCTATGCAATTAGTCCCACTCCCCTGCTCTTTCCCCATAGCCTTGCAAATTTTTCCTTTTCAAGTACATATCCAATTCCCTTTTGAAAGTTACCACTGAATTTTCTTCCACCACCCTTCCAAGCAGTGCATTCTAGATCATCATAACTTGCCATGTAAAAAAAATTCTTCTCATCTCCCCTCTGGTTCTTTTGCCAATTACCTTAAATCTGTTTCCTCTGGTTACCGACCCTCCTGCCAATGGCAATAGTTTCTCCCTATTTGCTCTATCAAAGCCCCTCATAATTTTCAACACCTCTATTAAATATCCCCTTCAACTTCTTTGCTCTAAGGAGAAAAATCCCAGATTCTCCAGTCTCTCTACGTAACTGAAGTCCCTCATCCCTGGCATCATTCTAGTAAATCTCCTCTGCACCCTCTCCAAGGCCTTGACATACTTCCTAAAGTGTGGTGCCCAGAATTGGACACAATATTGAAGCTGAGGCCTAAGTAATGATTTATAAAGGTTCACCATAATTTCTTTGCTATTGTACTCTATGCCTTTATTTATAAAGCCAAGGATCCCATGTACTTTTAACAGCCTTATCAACATTCATGTCAATACTAAAGTTGCAGTATAAATTTAAGGTCAGTGCCTAGCCTGACTCTGGGGAGAAGTGATATGAGACTCCCAGGAGAAGGAGGAGGAGCTTCACATGGCTTTGCTTTGACACTGCATGCAATGCAACAACAAGAAATATATTAACAGAAGCTGCCAAAAGCTGAACAATGCTGCATTACTCAGCATTTAAGAATGCACCAAGACTTAAAAATGAAGACTGAAGGGAGTAATTTTATGACTTTCCATGCATCTGAATTTTCGATACGCACAGCTGGCAGGTGAGGCTCTCCATCAGAAACGCAAAGTTGGAAAATGATCCTGATTGCTGAGATCTCAAGATATCAGATTGCATAGCTTACCGAATCCCACGCTGTGTTGGAGAGGAAGAACAAGTACATATAGGGATAGCTTTTCTGCAATGGTCGTGGGCTTTGTGTCTGCTCCAGTAGCACATAGGTGACCACAGAGAATATCTGGTGTTGTCCCAAATAACATATTAATGATCTCTCAGGATGTCATTTGCTAGTCATAGGAAGCTCACAA
Source organism: Heptranchias perlo (assembly GCF_035084215.1). Taxonomy (NCBI): domain Eukaryota; kingdom Metazoa; phylum Chordata; class Chondrichthyes; order Hexanchiformes; family Hexanchidae; genus Heptranchias; species Heptranchias perlo. The sequence goes on from NC_090328.1 coordinate 1,480,797, forward strand.
ACTCGGGGGTGGGAAAACTAGCACAGCTGTAGCCATTTAAAGGCCGTTTATGGGAAGGTGCTATTTTGTAGTCAAGTGTGAAGAAACTGTTGTATTTTGCCTACAGCAATAGAGATTCTTTTGCAACAAATGGGGAAAGGAGAGCTACTGTGTTTGAAACTGCGAGATACCTTCCCTACAGGATTGTGGTACAGAGTGCCTTGACAGGAGGTAGTGCAACATACTGACTGCTGCCCCATACAAAGACTTCCTTACAGCCTGTTGAATGCATACCATGATGCCCAGACTGCAGCAGGACACCAATACTGGCTGAATTACCACTGAAACTCTTGACATACTGTTAAAAGGGACTCACATAACAAATCCTTCTAAGAAAACCTAGCTGCATAATATATGTACTCACAAACACAACAGGCTGCAGCAGAGGCATGTGAGCATCAGCATCACTTAAAGCACTTCCAAAATCCCTGGATTTTCCTCTGCTATCCCAATCAGGCTGGATAGCAGCAGAAAATGGGGCAAAATTGGATGGTGAGGCCTAGTGCTGCGTTCCCACCCAAGCTCAATTTCCATTCTCCAGCCACCACCGGGATGGCACAGGCCGGCCCTTCCCCACCTGCTGCACGTAAGTGCTGGTGGGGAGATGAGGCCCTGCAAACAGGCCCATTCTTCTTCTTAGTCTGCCAACCCCAGGGACAGTCAGGAGAACGGTGGGGGCATCTTCTGCTGGCTCCTGGAGAGATCCAAAAGGATTAAATGTTTTAATGCGGTGGTCACCTCTACTTTCACTGACAGCACAATCCAGATGTTGCTTCATGTTTTCAGCTCTGGATGCAAGTGCTCACACAGGTCCGGGATTACTTTCTGTCAGGGTGTATCCTCCTCAATGTATCCAGGTAGATGGCACATTGGAAGTACTCAGAATGCACCAGGTAGCAGTGAGTCTTGAAGATTCACCTCCTATACCATTGAAAGTGTCAAGCTCTCGTCTTCCGCTGTTCTTGCTCCTCCAAAGTGTCTATGAGAAAGAAACTCAATGCTATATCCATGCTGCTGTGTTCATAGAAAGATTTCTCTTTGACTAGTTCTGTAAGCTTTCTCCTGCTCTGCTCACTCCTTGAATTCTTCCAACTCCCTCTGCTGTTTTAACACTAATTTCAAATTTGCAAAATTAAGATGCTGTGTAAATCAAGCAAATCCTAAGTAAATTTGTGCATGTCCTGTGAATTGCTAGTTACCAAGCATTTAATAATAGGCAAAAAAATGTTAATGCCAGGGCAGTTAATAAACGTGTGTTGCAGTTGTTTACAGGAACAATTTTAAGAGTGTGGGCAAATGTTAACACCCACTCTATTAACACTAATAACATTACTGCACCTTAATGCACAATTAGCATGCACACCAGCTCTAAGACTCAGAGCAAATTTAACCCATTGGTAGTTTACACAAGATAATTCATCCCTTCAAAGATTTACATAGAATTACATGGAACATGCAGCAAAGAAACAGGCCATTCGGCCCAACTGGTCCATGCCAGTGATTATGCTTCACAAGAGCCTCCTCCCACACCTCTTCATCTAAACCTATAACCTTCCATTCCTTTCTTCCTCATGTGTTTATCTAGCTTTCCCTTAAATGCAACTATGCTAGTCGCCTCAACTACTCCTTGTGGTAGTGAGTTCCACATTCTAATCACTCTCTGGGTAAAGAAGTTTCTCCTGAATTCCCTTTTGGATTTATTGGTGACTATCTTATATTGATGGTCTCTAGTTTTGGACTACCCCACAAGTGGAAACATTTTCTCTACGTCTACCTGATCAAATCCTTTCATAATCTTAAAGACCTCTATCAGGTCACCACATAGTCTTCTCTTCTCTAGAGAAAAGAGTCCCAACCTGTTCAGTCTTTCCTGATGGGTATACCCTCTTGGTTCTGGTATCATCCTTGTAAATCTTTTTTGCACCTTCTCCCGTGCCTCCATATCCTTTTTATAATATGGAGACCAGAACCGTGCACAGTATTCCAAGTGTGGTCTAACCAAGGTTCTATATAAGTTTAACATAACTTCACTACTTTTCAATCCTATCCCTCCAGAAATGAACCCCAGTGCCTGATTTGCTTTTTTTTTGTATCTGTACACTGAGAACCCTTTGCTCCTCTACTCCATTTCGACTCTTATTTTTCAAGCAGTATGTGGCCCCCTTATTCTTCCTACAAAAATGCACCATCTCACACTTACTTTTATTGAAATTAAATTGCCAATCACATGCCCATTCTGCAATTTTAGAATTTAAACAAGTTCAGTCGAGTCCGCAATAGTGAAAACTACATGATCAGTTGGAACTGGCGAACCTGATGAGTTGAATAGGCTTTTCCTGTTGAATGCTTTCATTTTAATTTATTTTCTTCCCCCCACTCCTAAAAGTACTGAGTCTTACTAGAATACAATTCAATAAGTGCCAAGAGCCTCGCAGTATCTCTCACAAGTGGCCATCATAGTAGAATCATAGAATCATTATAGCACAGAAGGAGGCCTATGGCTGTGCCAGCTCTTTGTAAGAGCAATCCAGTTAGTCCCATTCCCCCACTCTTTCACCATAGCCCTGCAAATGTTTTCCCTTCAAGTATTTATCCAATTGCTTTTTGAAAGCCACGATTGAATCTGCCTCTTTCAGGCAGTGCATTCCAGATCATAACTACTCGCTGCGTAAAGAAGTTTGTCCTCACCTCTGGTTCTTTTACCAATCACCTTAAACCTGTGTCCTCTGGTTCTTGACCCTTCCGCCAACGGGAACAGTTTCTCTTTATTTACATTATCTAAACCCTTAATTATTTTGAACACTTCTATCAAATCTCCGCTCAACTTTCTCTTTCTTTTTATTTGTTCATGGGATGTGGGTGTTGCTGGTGAGGCCAGCATTTATTGCCCATCCCTAATTGCCCTTGAGAAGGTGGTAGTGAGCTGCCTTCTTGAACAACTGAGTGGCTTGCTCAGCCATTTCAGAGGGCAATTGAGAGTCAGCCACATTGCTGTGGGTCTGGAGTCATATAAAGGCTAGACCAGGTAAGGATAGCAGGTTTCCATCCCTAAAGGACGTCAATAAACCAGATGGGTTTTTACAACAATCCAATAGTTTCATGGCTATATTACTAATACGAGTTTTTTATTTCAGATTTCATTTAATTAATTGAATTTAAATTCCCCAGCTGCCATAGCAGGATTTGAACTCATAACTCCAGATTATTAGTCCAGTAACATAACCACTATGCTACCGTACCCGATGCTTACTCAGGTAAGTGATTAAAGGGGAGGCGAACGGGTCGGGAAGAGGGGCGATCTGGTCAGGTAGTAGCAGTGGCCTGGGGGAGGAGGTAGCGGCAATGATCAGCTGAGCAGTGGCCGGCAGAAGCCCACATTCCATGAATGTGGGGTCAGGAGGAGCACGCCTGCACTCAGGTAATAATATTTTAAATATTACCTTGTTAGTTCTGGGAAATGAGGAGGGTCAAGTGGAGCAAGTGTCAGTGGGGGGACATTTAGGGAACAGTGATCATAGTATCATACGGTTTAGATTAGTTATGGAAAAGGACAAGAAGCAATCTAGAGTAAAAATACTTAATTGGAGGAGGGCCAATTTCAGTGGGTTGAGAACGGATCTGGCCCGGGTAAATTGGAATCAAAGATTGGCAGGCAAAGCTGTAATAGAACAATGGGTGGACTTTAAAGAGGAGATGGTTCAGGTACAGTCTAGGTACATTCCCACAAGGGGGAAAGGTACGGCAACCAAAACCAGAGCTCCCTGGATGACGAAAGAGATAGAGAGTAAGATGAAGCAGAAATCGGGGTGCATGCCAGATGTCAGGTTGATAATACAAGTGAGAACCAGGCTGAATATAGAAAGATTGGACAGAATATAAAAAAACAGCAAAGAATGACTAAAAGAATAATAAGGAGGAAGAAATTAGAGTACAAGAGAAAGCTAAAAACAGATAGTAAAAGTTTCTACAGGTATTTAAAAAGGAAAAGAGTAAGTAAAGTGAGCTTTGGTCCTCTTGAGAGTGAGTTTGGGGAATTAATAATGGAGAATAAGGAAATGGTGGATGAATTGAACAGATATTTTGCATCCCTCTTCACTGCAGAGGATACAAATAACACGCCAGAAATAATTGTGAATCAAGAGGTGAAAGGAAGGGAGGAACTTAAAGCATTTACAATCACCAGGGAAAGGGTTCTGAAAAAAATATCGGAACTAAAAGCTGACAAGTCCCCAGGTCCTGACGGACTTCATCCTGGGGTTAAAGAAGTAGTGGGAGAGATAGTAGATTTTCCAAAATTCCCGAGATACCGGAAGGGTCCCATCAGATTGGAAAATAGTGAATGTACCTCCTCTATTCAAGAAAGGAGGGAGACAGAAAGCAGGAAACTACAGGCCAGTTAGCTTAACATCTGTCATAGGGAAAATGATAGAATCTATTATTAAGGAGGTTATAGCAGGGCACTTAGAAAATCTCAATGCAATCAGGCAGAGTCAACACGGCTTTGTGAAAGGGAAATCGTGTTTGACTAATTAATTAGAGTTCTTTGAGGAAGTAACAAGCAACGTGGCTAAAGGGGATCTTATGGATGTGGTGTACTTGGATTTCCAGAAGGCTTTTGACAAGGTGCCACATCAAAGGCTACTGCACAAAATAAGAGCTCATGGTGTAGGGGGTAACATATTAGCATGGATAAAGGATTGGCTAGCTAACAGGAAACAGAAAGTAGGCATAAATGGGTCATTTTCAGGTTGGCAAGATGTAACAAGTGGAGTGCCACAGGGATCAGTACTTGGGCCTCAACTATTTACAATCTATATCAATGGCTTGGATGAAGGGACTGAATGTATGGTTGCTAAATTTGCTGATGACACAAAGGTAGGTAGGAAAGTAAGTTGTGAAGAGGACATAAGGAGTCTGCAAAGGGATATAGATAGGTTAAGTGAGTGGGCAAAAATTTGGCAGATGGTGTATAATGTGGGAAAATGTAAACTTGTCCACTTTGGCAGGAGGAATAGAAAAGCAGTATATTATTTAAATGGAGAGAGATTGCAGAACTCTGAGGTCCAGAGGGATCTGGGTGTCCGAGTACTTGAATCACAAAAGTTAGTATGCAGGAACAGAAAGTGATTAGGAAGGCAAACGGAATGTTGTCATTTATTGCAAGGGGAATGGAATATAAAAATAGAGATGTTTTGCTATAGTTGTACAAGGCATTGGTGAGACCACATCGAGAATACTGTGTGCAGTTTTGGTCTCCTTATTTAAGAAAGGACATAATTGCTTTGGAGGTGGTTCAGAGGTGGGATGAGGGGGTTATCCTATGAGGAAAGGTTGGACAAGTTGGGCCTGTATACAATGGAGTTTAGAAGAATGAGAGATGATCTTATTGAAACATATAAGATCCTGAGGGGACTTGAAGGGGTAGATGCTGAGAGGATGTTTCCCCTTGTGGGAGAGACTAGAACTAGGGGTCACAGTTTAAAAATAAGGGATCTCCCATTTAAGACGGAGATGAGGAGAAATTTTTTCTCTCAGAGGGTCGTGAGAATGTGGAACTCCCTTCCCCAGAGAGCGGTGGAGGCAGGGTCATTGAATATTTTTAAGGCTGAGTTAGATAGATTCCTGATAAACAAGGGAGTCAAAGGTTATAGTTGGTAGACGGGAATGTAGGGTCGTGGTCACAATCAGATCAGCCATTATCGTATCAAATGGCAGAGCAGGCTCGAGGGGCCGAATGGCCTACTCCTGCTCTTAATTTGTATAGAGTCATAGAGTTATACAGCACGGATAGAGGCCCTTCGGCCCATCGTGTCCGCGCCGGCCATCAAGCCCAGTCTAATCTAATCCCATATTCCAGCATTTGGTCCAGAGCCTTGTATGCTATGGCATTTCAAGTGCTCATCCAAATGCTTCTTGAATGTTGTGAGGGTTCCTGCCTCCACAACCCTCTCAGGCAGTGAGTTCCAGACTCCAACCACCCTCTGGGTGAAAAAGTTCTTTCTCAAATCCCCTCTAAACCTCCCGCCTTTTACCTTGAATCTATGCCACCTTGTAATAGAACCCTCAACGAAGGGAAAAAGCTCCTTAGTATCCATCCTATCTGTGCCCCTCATAATTTTGTACACCTCAATCATGTCCCCCCTCAGCCTCCTCTGCTCCAAGGAAAACATACGCAATCTTCCAAGTCTCTCTTCATAGCTGAAGCGCTCCAGCCCTGGTAACATCCTGGTGAATCTCCTCTGCACCCTCTCCAAAGCGATCACATCCTTCCTGTAGTGTGGCGACCAGAACTGCACACAGTATTCCAGCTGTGGCCTAACCAGTGTTTTATACAGCTCCATCATAACCTCCTTGCTCTTATATTCTATGCCTCGGCTAATAAAGGCAAGTATCCCATATGCCTTCTTTACCACCTTATCTACCTGTTCCGCCGCCTTCAGGGATCTGTGAACTTGCACACCAAGATCCCTCTGACCCTCTGTCTTGCCTAGGGTCTTCCCATTCATTGAGTATTCCCTTGCCTTGTTAGTCCCTCCAAAGTGCATCACCTCGCACTTTTCCGAGTTAAATTCCATTTGCCACTGTTCCGCCCATCTGACCAACCCATCTATATCGTCCTGCAGACTGAGGCTATCCTCCTCGCTATTTACCACCCTACCAATTTTTGTATCATCAGCGAACTTACTGATCATACCTTTTACATTCATATCCAAGTCGTTAATGTAGACCACAAACAGCAAGGGCCCCAGCACAGATCCCTGTGGTACCCCACTGGCCACAGGCTTCCAGTCACAAAAACAACCTTCGACCATCACCTTCTGCCACTAAGCCAGTTTTGTATCCAAAGTGCCAAGGCACCCTGGACTCCATGGGCTCGTACCTTCTTGACCAGTCTCCTGTGCGGGACTTTATCGAAGGCCTTACTGAAATCCATGTATACCACATCCACTGCGTTACCCTCATCCACACGCCGAGTCACCCCCTCAAAAAATTCAATCAAATTAGTCAGACATGATCTTCCCTTGACAAAGCCATGTTGACTATCCCTGATTAATCCTTGCTTCTCCAAGTGGAGACTATTTTTGTCCTTCAGAATTTTTTCCAATAATTTTCCTACCACTGATGTTAGGCTCACTGGCCTGTAGTTCCCCGGTTTTTCCCTACTCCCCTTCTTGAATAATGGTACTACATTAGCGGTTCTCCAGTCCTCTGGCACATCCCCTGTGGCCAGAGAGGTTCTGAATATATGTGTCAGAGCCCCCGCAATCTCCTCCTTTGCCTCACCCAGTAGCCTGGGATACATTTCGTCCGGGCCTGGGGATTTATCCATTTTTAGGCCTGCTAAAACCGCCAATACCTCCTCCCGCTCAATGTTAATATGTTCGAGTGTATCACAGTCCCCCTGTCGTATTTCTATGTCTACGTCGTCCTTCTCCATAGTGAAAACAGATGCAAAAAATTCATTTAGAACCCCTCCTACATCTGCCGGCTCCACACACAGATTGCCATTTTTGTCCCTAATGGGCCCTATTTTTTCCCTAGTTATCCTCTTACCCTTAATATACTTATAAAACATCTTAGGATTTTCCTTTATTTTGCTCGCCAGTGTTTTTTCATGGCCCCTCCTTGATCTCCTAATTTCTTTTTTAAGTATCCCCCTGCACTTTTTGTACTCCTCTGGGGCTTCCTCCGTCCGTAGCCTTTTGTATCTGCCAAAAGCCCTCCTTTTTTTCCTAATCCATTCTCGTATATCCCATGACATCCAAGGTTCCCTGGAGTTCTTGGAACCACCCTTGACCTTTACGGGAACATGTTGCCATTGTATGGTCTCAGTCTCCCTTCTGAAAGAGGGCATTGCTGAGGTACTAAATGAGTACTTCACATCTGTCTTTACCAAGGAAGAAGATGCTGCCAAAGTCACAGCAAAAGAAGAGGTAGCTGAGATAGTGGATGAGCTAAAGATTGATAAAGACGAGGTACTAGAAAGGCTGGCTGTACTTAAAGTAGATAAGTCACCCGGTTGGATGGGATGCATCATAGGTTGCTGAGAGAAGTAAGGGTGGAAATTATGGAGGTACTAGCCATAATCTTCCAATCATCCTTGCATACGGTGCCAGAGGACTGGAGAATTGCAAATGTTACAGCCTTGTTCAAAGAAGCAACTACAGGACAGTCAGTTTAACCTTGGCGGTGGGGAAACTTTCAGAAACGATAATCTGGGACAAAATTAACAGTCGCTTGGACAAGAGTGGATTAATAAAGGAAAGCCAGCAGGGATTTGTTAAAGGCAAATCGTGTTTAACTAACTTGATAGTTTGTTGATGAGGTAACAGAGAGGGTCGATGAGGGCAATGCAGCTGATGTGGTGTATATGGACTTTCAAATGGCATTTGATAAAGTGCCACATAATAGTCTTGTCAGTAAAATTGAAGCCCATGGAGTAAAAGGGACAGTGGCAGCATGGATACGAAATTGGCTAAATGACAGGAATCAGAGAGTAATGGTGAACAGTTGTTTTTCGGGCCTGGAGGAGGGTGTACAGTAGTGTTCTCCAGGGTCGGTACTAAGACCACTGCTTTTTTTGATATATATTGATGACTTAGACTTGGGTATAGAGGGTATAATTTCAAAATTTGCAGATGACACAAACTTGAAAGTGTCGTAAACAGTGAGCAGGATAGTGATAGACTTCAAGAGGCGCAAGGCCCGAGAGCGGAGAGGAGCGGGAGGAGAGGAGAGGAGCAGGAGGAGAGGAGAGGAGAGGAGCAGGAGGAGAGGAGAGGAGAGGAGCGGGAGGAGAGGAGAGGACTGGGAGGAGAGGAGCAGGAAGAGAGGAGAGGAACGGGAGGAGAGGAGCTGGAGGAGAGGAGACAAGCGGGAGAGGAGGAGCGGTAGGAGAGGAGGAGACGAACGGGTGGAGAGGATCAGGAGGAGACGAACAGGAGGAGAGGAGCGGTAGGAGAGGATAGGAGTGGGAGGAGAGGAGAGCAGTGCGGGGAGAGGGAGGAGAGGTAAGGAAGGAGAGGAGAGGAGTGGGAGAAGAGGAGCGGGAGGAGAGGAGTGGGAGGAGAGGAGAGGAGAGGGAAAAGAGGAGCGGGAGGAAAGGAGAAGGAGGAGAGGAGAGGAACGGGAGGAAAGGACCAGGCGGAGAGGAGAGGGAAGAGAGGAGGAGACGAGTGGGAGGAGAGGGAGAGAGGAGAGGAGAGGAGTGAGAGGAGATGAGAGGGAGGACAGCAGAGGACTGGGAGGAGAGGAGCCGGAGGAGAGGAATGGGAGGAGAGGAGCGGTAGGAGAGGAGGAGACGAACGGGTGGAGAGGAGCAGGAGGAGAGGAGGAGACGAGCGGGAGGAGAGGAGAGCAGTGCGGGGAGAGGGAGGAGAGAAAAGGGAGGAGAGGAGAGGAGAGGAGTGGGAGAAGAGGAGCGGGAGGAGAGGAGTGGAGCGGGAGGAGAGGACTGGGAGGAGAGGAGAGGAGAGGTAGAAGAGGAGCGGAGGAAAAGAGAGGGAGGAGAGGAGAGGAACGGGAGGAGAGGAGAGGAGCGGGAGGAGAGGAGCACGAGGAGAGAAGAGGAGCGGGAGGAAAGGAACAGGCGGAGAGGAGAGGGAGGAGAGGAGGAGAGAAGTGGGAGGAGAGGGAGGGAGGAGAGGAGAGGAGAGGAGTGAGAGGAGATGAGAGGGAAGAGAGGAGAGGACTGAGAGGAGAGGAGCGGGAGGAGAGGAGCAGGAGGAGAGGAGAGGGAGGAGAGGAGAGGAGAGGAGCGGGAGAAGAGGGGCAGAAGGAGAGGAGGAGACGAGCCGGAGGAGAGGAGGCGGAGGAAAGGAGGAGATGAATGGGAGGAGAGGAGAGGAGCGGGAGGAGAGGATCGGGAGGAGGGGAGGAGAGGAGCGGGTGGAGGAGAGGATCGGGAGGAGAGGAGCGGGAGTAGATAAGACGAGCGGGAGGAGAGGAGAGGAGTGGGAGGAGAGGGAGTAGAGAAGAGGAGAGGATAGGAGCGGGAGGAGAGGAGAGCAGTGGGAGGAGAGGAGAGGAGAGGAGAGGAGAGGGAAGAGAGGAGAGGAGCGGGAGGAGAGGAGCGGGAGGAGAGGAGCAGGAGGAGAGGAGAGGGAGGAGAGGAGAGGAGAGGAGCGGGAGAAGAGTGGCAGAAGGAGAGGAGGAGACGAGCCGGAGGAGAGGAGGGGGAGGAAAGGAGCAGATGAATGGGAGGAGAGGAGTGGGAGTAGAGGAGAGGAGTGGGAGTAGAGGAGAGGAGCGGGAGGAGAGGAGTGGGAGTAGAGAAGACGAGCGGGAGGAGAGGAGAGGAGTGGGAGGAGAGGGAGTAGAGAAGAGGAGAGGATAGGAGCGGGAGGAGAGGAGAGCAGTGGGAGGAGAGGAGAGGGAGGAGAGGAGAGGAGTGGGAGAAGAGGAGCGGGAGGAAAGGAGAGGGAGGAGAGGCGATGAGCGGGAAGAGAGGAGAGGGAAGAGAGGAGCGGGAGGAGAGGAGCAGGAGGAGAGAAGAGAAGAGGAGCGGGAGGAGAGGAGGAGACGAGCGGGAGGTGAGAGAGGGAGCATAGGAGCGGGAGGAGAGGAGAGGACTGAGAGGAGAGGATAGGAGTGGGAGGAGAGGAGAGGCGCGGGAGGAGAGGACTGAGAGGAGAGGAGAGAGCGGGAGGAGAGGAGAGGGAGGAGAGGAGCGGGAGGAGATAGAGGAGAGGAGAGGGAGGAGAGGAGAGGGAGGAGAGGAGCGGAAGGAGAGGATAGGAGTGGGAGGAGAGGAGAGCGGTGGGAGGAGAGGAGAGGAGAGAAGCGGGAAGAGAGGAGCTGGAGGAGAGAGAGGGAGCATAGGCGCTGGAGGAGAGGGGAGGGAGGAGAGGAGAGGAGTGGGAGGAGATGAGAGGGAGGGGAGGAGAGGAGAGGAAGGAGAGGAGAGGAGCGGGAGGAGAGGAGAGGAGAGAAGTGAGAGGAAAGGAGAGGGAGGAGAGAGAAGGAGGGGAGCAGGCGGAGAGGGAGGAGAGGAGAGGGAGGACAAGAGAGGGAGGAGAGGAGCAGGAACAGAGGAGAGGAGTGGGAGGAGAGGAGAGACAGGAGAGGAAGGAGAGGAGAGGAGCGGGAGGGAGTATAGGAGCGAGTGGAGAGTGAGAGAGGAGAGGGAGGGAGTATAGGAGAGGGAGGAGAGGGGTGGGAGGAGAGGAGTGGGAGGAGAGGGGAGGGAGGAGAGGGGAGGGATTATAGGAGCAGGAGGAGAGGGGTGGGAGGAGAGGAGCAGGAGGAGAGGGGAGGACAGGAGCGGGAGGAGAGGAGCGGGAGGAAAGGAGAGGGAGGAGCAGGAGGAGAGGGCGGGTGGAGAGGGAGGGAGTATAGGAGCAGGAGGAGAGGGAGGGAGGGATGAGAGGGAGGGAGTATAGGAGCGGGAGGAGAGGGAGGGTGGAGAGTGAGGAGAGGAGAGGAGAGGGAGGAGAGGAGCAGGAGGAAAGAAGAGGAGCGGGAGGAAAGGAGCAGGAGGAGAGGAGCGGGAGAAAGGAGAGGGAGGAGAGGAGAGGAGTGGGAGGAGAGGAGAGGGAGGAGAGGAGCAGGAGGAGAGGAGGAGACCAGCGGGAGGAGAGAGAGGGAGCATAGGAGCTGGAGGAGAGGGGAAGGAGGGGAGGAGAGGAGTGGGAGGAGATGAGAGGGAGGGGAGGAGAGGGAGGAGAGGGGAGGGAGGAGAGTGAGGGAGTATAGGAGCGGGAGGAGAGGGAAGGAGTATCGGAGCGGGAGGAGATGAGCGGGAGGAGAGGAGAGGAGAGGGATGGAGGAGAGGGGAGGAAAGGAGAGGGAGAAGAGGAGAGGGAGGAGCGGGAGGAGAGGAGCGGGAGGAGAGGAGCGGGAGGAGAGGAGAGGAGCGGGAAGAGAGGAGAGGGAGGAGAGGAGCGGGAGGACAGGAGCAGGAGGAGAGAAGTGGAGCGGGAGGAAAGGAGCAGGAGAGGAGAGGGAGGAGAGGAGAGGAGAGGAGCGGGAGGAGAGGAGCAGGAGGAGAGGAGGAGATGAGCAGGAGGAGAGGAGCAGGAGGAGAGAGAGGGAGCATCGGAGCGGGAAGAGAGGGGAGGGAGGAGAGGAGAGGAGTGGGAGGAGATGAGAGGGAGGGGAGGAGAGGAGAGGAAGAAGAGGAGAGGGAGGAGAGAAGAGGAAAGGGAGGAGAGGAGAGGGAGGAGAGGAGCGGGAGCAGAGGAGTAGGAGGAGGGGAGAGGAGTGGAGAGGGAGGACAGGAGAGGGAGGAGCGGAAGGAGAGGAGAGGAGCGGGAGGGAGTATAGGAGCGGGTGGAGAGGGAGGGAGGAAGTATAGGAGAGGGAGGAGAGGGGAGGGAGAGGAGAGGGAGGGAGTATAGGAGGGAAAGGAGGAGAGTGAGGGAGTATAGGAGCGGGAGGAGAGGGAAGGAGTATTGGAGCGGGAGGAGAGGAGCTGGAGGAGAGGAGAGGAGAGGGAGGACAGGAGAGGGAGGAGCGGGAGGAGAGGAGAGCAGAGGGAGGAAAGGAGAGGAGCGGGGGGAGAGCAAAGGAGAGGAGAGGGAGGAGCAGGAGAGGAGAGGAGCGGGAGGGAGTATTTGAGCGGGAGGAGAGGGAGGGTGGAAGTATAGGAGCAGGAGGAGAGGAAGGGAGGAGAGGGAGGGAGTATTGGAGCGGGAGGAGAGGAGAGGAGAGAAGCGGGAGGAGAGGAGAGGGAGGAGAGGAGAGGAGCGGGTGGAGAGTGGATGTAGGAGAGGAGAGGGAGTGTCGGAGCAGGAGGAGAGGAGAGGGAGGAGAGGGGAGAGGGAGTATAGGAGCCGGGGAAGAGGAAGAAGCAGGACGGGAGGAGAGGTGAGGGAGTATGGGAGAGGGAGGAGAGGGGAGGTAGGAGCGGGAGGTAGGGAGGGACAATGGAGGGGGAGGGGAGAGGGAGGGTGGGAAGAGAGGGAGGGAGGAATGGAGGGGGAGGGAGAGGGAGGGAGGAGAGGGAGGGGGAGAGGGAGGGAGGCATGGAGGGGGAGGGAGGAGAGGAGAGGAAGGGAGAGAGGAGAGGGAGGGCGGGAGCGGAGGGAGAGAGTGGAGGGAGGGTGGGGAGGGAGGAGAGGGAAGCAGGGGAGGGGAGGGAAGGAGGAGATGGAAGGAGGGGGAAAGGGGGGAGGAGGAGGGAGGGAGGGGAGGATGGAGTAGAGGGAGGGAGGAAGGGGCGGGGAGGGAGGGGGAGGGGAGAGGGAGGGAGGAGAGTGAGGGAGGGAGAGGGAGGAGAGAGGGGAAGGGAGGGAGAAAGGTAGCGCAACTAAAGCCAGAGTTCCCTGGATGACAAAAGAAATAGAGAATAAGATGAAGCAGAAAAAAGGGGCGTATGACTGATGTCAGGTTGATAACACAAGTGAGAACCAGGCTGAATATAGAAAATTCAGACGGGGAAGTGAAAAAGGAAATAAGAGGGGCAAAGAGAGAGTATGAGAATAGACTGGTGGTAAATATGAAAGGGAATCTAAAAGTCTTGTCGATGACACAAAACTTGGAAGTGTAGTGAACAGTGAGGAGTATAGTGATAGACTTCAAGAGGATATAGACAGGCATGTAAACAGTAAACGGGTAGTAGGAGGAGGGGTGGGACCGATTTGGGACCAAAAAGGAAATCTACTCATGGAGGTAGAGGGCATGGCCGAAGTACTAAATGAGTACTTTGCAACTGTCTTTACGAAGAAAGAAGATGGTGCCAGAGGCTCGGTAAAGGAAGATGTAGTTGAGATACTGGATGGGCAAAAAATTGATAAAGAAGAGGTACTTGAAGGGCTAGCTGTACTTAAAGTAGATAAGTCATCTGGTCCGGATGGGATGCATCCTTGGTTGCTGAGGGAAGTAAGGGTAGAAATTGCGGAGGTACATCCGTAGATATGGGGGTGGTGCCAGAGGACTGGAGAATTTCAAATGTTACACCCTTGTTCAAAAAAAGGGTGTAAGGATAAACCCAACATCTCTCGGCCAGTCAGTTTAACCTCAGTGGTGGGGAAGCTTTTAGAAACGATAATCTGGGACAGAATTAACAGTCACTTGGACAAGTGTGGATTGATTAGGGAAAGCCAGCACGGATTTGTAAACGGCAAATCGTGTTTAACCAATTTGATAGTTTTTTGATGAGGTAACAAGAAAAAGGGTGGCTAAGGCAAACATAGGTCCCTTAGAGGATGAGACCGGGAAATTAATGGTGGGAAACATGGAGATGGCAAAAATGCTGAACAAATATTTTGTTTCAGTCTTTACAGTAGAGGACACTAAGAATATCCCAACACTGGACAAACAGGGGACTCTCGGGGGGGAGGAGCTAAATACGATTAAAATCACTCAGGAGATGGTACTCAGTAAAATAATGGGACTCAAGGCGGATAAATCCCCTGGACCTGATGGCTTCCATCCTAGGGTCTTGAGGGAAGTGGCAGTAGGGATTGTGGATGCTTTGGTGATAGTTTTCCAAAATTCCCTGGACTCGGGAGAGGTCCCGGCAGATTGGAAAACTGCTAATGTAACACCGTTATTTAAAAAGGGTAGTAGGCAGAAGGCTGGAAATTATAGGCCAGTTAGCTTAACATCTGTGGTGGGTAAAATTTTGGAGTCTATTATTAAGGAGACAGTAACGGAACATTTAGATGAGCATAATTTAATAGGACAAAGTCAGCATGGCTTTATGAAGGGGAAGTCATGTCTGACAAATTTGCTTGAGTTCTTCGAGGATATAACGTATAGGGTGGATAAAGGGGAACCAGTGGACATAGTGTATTTAGACTTCCAGAAGGCATTCGACAAGGTGCCACATAAAAGATTATTACTTAAGATAAAAAATCACGGGATTGGGGGTAATATTCTGGCATGGGTGGAGGATTGGTTATCGAACAGGAAGCAGAGAGTTGGGATAAATGGTTCATTTTCGGACTGGCAACCAGTAACCAGTGGTGTTCCACAGGGGTCGGTGCTGGGTCCCCAACTCTTTACAATCTATATTAACGATTTGGAGGAGGGGACCGAGTGCAACATATCAAAATTTGCAGATGATACAAAGATGGGAGGGAAAGTAGAGAGTGAGGAGGACATAAAAAACCTGCAAGGGGATATAGACAGGCTGGGTGAGTGGGCGGAGATTTGGCAGATGCAATATAATATTGGAAAATGTGAGGTTATGCACTTTGGCAGGAAAAATCAGAGAGCAAGTTATTTTCTTAATGGCGAGAGACTGGAAAGTACTGCAGTACAAAGGGATCTGGGGGTCCTAGTGCAAGAAAATCAAAAAGTTGGTATGCAGGTGCAGCAAGTGATCAAGAAAGCCAACGGAATATTGGCGTTTATTGCTAGGGGGATAGAATATAAAAACAAGGAGGTATTGCTGCAGTTATATAAGGTATTGGTGAGACCGCACCTGGAATACTGCATACAGTTTTGGTCTCCATACTTAAGAAAAGACATACTTGCTCTCGAGGCAGTACAAAGAAGGTTCACTCGGTTAATCCCGGGGATGAGGGGGCGGACATATGAGGAGAGGTTGAGTAGATTGGGACTCTACTCATTGGAGTTCAGAAGAATGAGAGGCGATCTTATTGAAACATATAAGATTGTGAAGGGTCTTGATCGGGTGGATGCAGTAAGGATGTTCCCAAAGATGGGTGAAACTAGAACTAGGGGGCATAATCTTAGAATAAGGGGCTGCTCTTTCAAAACTGAGATGAGGAGAAACTTCTTCACTCAGAGGGTGGTAGGTCTGTGGAATTTGCTGCCCCAGGAAGCTGTGGAAGCTACATCATTGAATAAATTTAAAACAGAAATAGACAGTTTCCTAGAAGTAAAGGGAATTAGGGGTTATGGGGAGCGGGCAGGAAATTGGACATGAAGCTGAGTTCGGATCGGTCAATGCCCTGTGGGTGGCGGAGAGGGCCCAGGGGCTATGTGGCCGGGTCCTGCTCCGACTTCTTGTGTTCTTTAGATTTGTGGTTGGGATCAGATCAGCCATGATCTTATTGAATGGCGGAGCAGGCTCGAGGGGCCGATTGGCCTACTCCTGCTCCAATTTCTTATGTTCTTATGTAACAGAGAGGGTAGATGAGAGCAATGCAGTTGATGTGGTGTATATGGACTTTCAAAAGGCGTTTGATAAAGTGCTGCAAAATAGGCTTATCATCAAGATTCAAGCCCATGGAATAAAAGGAGCAGTAGCAGCATGGATACAGAATTGGCTAAGTAAGAGGAAACAGAGAGTAGCGGTGAACAGAGGGAGGGAGGTGTACAGTGGTGTTCCCCAGGGGTTGATACTAGGACCACTCCTTTTCCTGATATATATTAATGACTTGGACTTGGGTTTACAGGGCACAATTTCAAAATCTGCAGATGACACAAAACTTGGAAGTGTCGTGAACAGTGAGGAGGATAGTGATAGACTTCAAGAGGATATAGACAGGCTGGTGGAATGGGCAGACACGTGGCAGATGAAATTTAATGCAGAAAAATGCAAGGTGATACATTTCGGTAGGAAGGATGAGGAGAGGAAATATAAACTAAAGGGTTCATTCTAAAACAGGTACAGAAACAGAGGGATCTGAGGGTGTATGTACACAGATCATTGAAGGTGGCAGGGCAGGTTGAGAAAGCGGTTAAAAAAGCATACGGGATCCTGGGCTTTATAAATAGAGGCATAGAGGACAAACACAAGGATATCATGATGAACCTTTATAAAACACTGGTTCAGGCACAACTGGAGTATTGTGTCCATTTCTGGGCACCGCACTTTAGGAAAGATGTGAAGGCCTTAGAGAGGGTGCAGAAGAGATTTACAAGAATGATTCCAGGGATGAGGGACTTTAGTTACGTGGATTGACAGAAGAAGCTGGGGTTGTCCTCCTTAGAACTTTGAAGGTTAAGAGCAGATTTGATAGAAGTGTTCAAAATCATGAAAGGTTTAGATGAAGTAAATAAAGGGAAACTGTTCCCATTGGCGAATGGGTCAAGAACTAGAGGACACAGATTTAAGATGATTGGCAAAAGAACCAAAGGTGACATGAGGAAAAACTTTTTTACGCAGCGAGTAGTTATGATCTGGAATGCGCTGCCTGAAAGGGTGGTGGAAGCAGATTCAATCGTGGCTTTCAAAAAGGAATTGGATAAATTTGCAGGGCTACGGGGAAAGAGTGGGGGATTGGAACTACCTGGATTGCTCTTACAAAGAGCTGGCATGGGCTCGATGGGCCGGATGGCCTCTTTCTGTGCTGTAAACATTCTATGATTCCATGGTTGCGGCCTGCAGCAGTCCCTTCAAGGACAGCCTGTTAGGCCAGATGTAGGTCTGGCAAACCAATCTTGCAGAGGGAGCCTCAAACAGGTGTCTGGTCCTTTATTTGCAAATACAAAGGACCTAACGCCTGTTCCAGGCATGGGCACTGCACGTCGATTTTTTGGCCTTTACCAATATGAAGGGTGGCACATTTCTGGCTTGTAATGAGCGTGCGCTTCCTAATTGCCATGTTGGAGGCTTAGGAGGCTGTTTAGCCTTGAGCGTCTGAATTTCTAGGCCTTACACTTATTGAGAATGGCTAGCCTTTTAGCTAGTTAGTTAGGAACATAAAAACATAGGAAGTGGAGTCGGCCATTTAGCCCCTCGAGCCTGTTCTGCCATTCAAAGAGATCATGGTTGATCTGTGACCTAACTCCATATACCTTTTTTTTTATTCGTTCACGGGATGTGGGCGTCGCTGGCAAGGCCGGCATTTATTGCCCATCCCTAATTGCCCTCGAGAAGGTGGTGGTGAGCCGCCTTCTTGAACCGCTGCAGTCCGTGTGGTGACGGTTCTCCCACAGTGCTATTAGGAAGGGAGTTCCAGGATTTTGACCCAGCGACCTGCCTTAGCCCCATATCCCTTAATACCTTTGGTTAACAATAATCTATCAACCTCAGATTTAAAATTAACAACTGAGCTCGCATCAAATGCCGTTTGTGGAAGAGTGTTCCAAACATCTACCAATATTTGCGTGTCGAAGTGTTTCCTAACTTCACTCCTGAAAGTCTAATTTTTAGGCGATGTCCCCTCGTCATATACTCCCCAGCCAGCGGAAATAGTTTCTCTATCTATCCCATCAGTTCCCCTTAATATCTTGAAAACATTGATCAAATCACTCCCTAATCTCCTAAATTCCTGGGAATACAACCCTAGTTTGTGTAATCTCGCCTCGTAATTTAACCCTAGGAGTCCAGGTATCATTCTAGTAAATCTACACTGCACTCCCTCCAAGGCCAATATATCTTTCCTAAGGTATGGTGCCCAGAACTGAACACAGTTCTCCAGGTGTGGTCTAACCAGGGTTTTGTATAGTTGTAGTATAACTTCTACCTCCTTGTATTCTAGTCCTCTAGATATAAAGGCCAGCATTCCATTAACCTTTTTGATTATTTTCTGTACCTGTCCATGACATTTTAATGATCTATGTACATGGACCCCAAAGTCTCTTTGGACCTCCACTGTTTCGAGCTTTTCACCATTTAGAAAATACTCTGATTTATCCTTTTTAGATCCAAAGTGGATGACCTCACACTCGCCGACATAGAAATCCATTTGCCACAGTTTTGCCCATTCAATTAATCTATCAATATCTTTCTGTAATTTTATGCTTCCATCTACACTGCTTACAATGCTGCCTATCTTTGTGTCATCGGCAAACTTGCATATGTGGCTCTCTATCCCATCATCTTTATCGTTAATAAATACAGTGAATTGTTGAGGCCCCAACACAAGAACCTGAGGGACACCAATAGTCAGATCCTGCCAATTTGAGTACCTGCCCATTATCCCTTCAACTGCAACTCAGCCAATTTCCTCACCAGGTCAATAATTTGCCCTCAATTTTTTTTTTTATTCGTTCATGGGATGTGGGCGTTGCTGGCAAGGCCGGCATTTATTGCCCATCCCTAATTGCTCTTGAGAAGGTGGTGGTGAGCCGCCTTCTTGAACCGCTGCAGTCCGTGTGGTGAAGGTTCTCCCACAGTGCTGTTAGGAAGGGAGTTCCAGGAGTTTGACCCAGCGACGATGAAGGAACGGCGATGTATTTCCAAGTCGGGATGGAGTGTGACTTGGAGGGGAACGTGCAGGTGGTGTTGTTCCCATGTGCCTGCTGCCCTTGTCCTTCTAGGTGATAGAGGTCACGGGTTAGGGCGGTGCTGTCGAAGAAGCCTTGGCAAGTTGCTGCAGTGCATCCTGTAGATAGTACACACTGCAGCCACGGTGTGCCGGTGGTGAAGGAAGTGAATGTTTAGGGTGGTGGATGGGGTGCAATCAAACGGGCTGCTTTGTCCTGGATGGTGTCGAGCTTCTTGACTGTTGTTGGAGCTGCACTCATCCAGGCAAGTGGAGAGTACTCCATCACACTCCTGACTTGTGCCTTGTAGATGGTGGAAAGGCTTTGGGGAGTCAGGTGAGTGACTCGTCGCAGAATACACAGCCTCTGACCTGTTCTTGCAGCCACAGTATTTATGTGGCTGGTCCAGTTAAGTTTCTGATCAATGATGACCCCCCAGGATGTTGATGGTGGGGGATTCGGCGATGGTAATGCCGTTGAATGTCAAGGGCAGGTGGTGAGCCTCCCTCTTGTTGGAGATGGTCATTACCTTGCATTTGTCTGGCGCAAATGTTACTTGACACTTATCAGCCCAAGCCTGGATGTTGTCCAGGTCTTGCTGCATGCGGGCATCGACTGCTTCATTGGAAAATGTGAGGTTATGCACTTTGGCAGGAAAAATCAGAGAGCAAGTTATTTTCTTAATGGCGAGAGACTGGAAAGTACTGCAGTACAAAGGGATCTGGGGGTCCTAGTGCAAGAAAATCAAAAAGTTGGTATGCAGGTGCAGCAGGTGATCAAGAAAGCCAACGGAATGTTGGCTTTTATTGCTAGGGGGATAGAATATAAAAACAAGGAGGTATTGCTGCAGTTATATAAGGTATTGGTGAGACCGCACCTGGAATACTGCATACAGTTTTGGTCTCCATACTTAAGAAAAGACATACTTGCTCTCGAGGCAGTACAAAGAAGGTTCACTCGGTTAATCCCGGGGATGAGGGGGTGGACATATGAGGAGAGGTTGAGTAGATTGGGACTCTACTCATTGGAGTTCAGAAGAATGAGAGGCGATCTTATTGAAACATATAAGATTGTGAAGGGGCTTGATCGGGTGGATGCAGTAAGGATGTTCCCAAAGATGGGTGAAACTAGAACTAGGGGGCATAATCTTAGAATAAGGGGCTGCTCTTTCAAAACTGAGATGAGGAGAAACTTCTTCACTCAGAGGGTGGTAGGTCTGTGGAATTTGCTGCCCCAGGAAGCTGTGGAAGATACATCATTAGATAAATTTAAAACAGAAATAGACAGTTTCCTAGAAGTAAAGGGAATTAGGGGTTATGGGGAGCGGGCAGGAAATTGGACATGAAGCTGAGTTCGGATCGGTCAATGCCCTGTGGGTGGCGGAGAGGGCCCAGGGGCTATGTGGCCGGGTCCTGCTCCGACTTCTTGTGTTCTTTAGATTTGTGGTTGGGATCAGATCAGCCATGATCTTATTGAATGGCGGAGCAGGCTCGAGGGGCCGATTGGCCTACTCCTGCTCCAATTTCTTATGTTCTTATGTTCATTAGCTGAGGGGTTGCGAATGGAACTGAACACTGTGCAATCATCAGCGAACATCCCCATTTCTGTCCTTATGATGGAGGGTAGGTCATTGATGAAGCAGCTGAAGACAGTTGGGCCTAGGACACTGCCCTGAGGAACTCCTGCAGCAATGTCCTGGGGCTGAGATGATTGGCCTCCAACAACCACTACCATCCTCCTTGGTGTTAGGTATGACTCCAGTCACTGGAGAGTTCTCCCCCTGATTCCCATTGACTTCAATTATACTAGGGTTCCTTGGTGCCACACTCGGTCAAATGCTGCCTTGATGTCAAGGGCAGTCACCCTCCCCTCAACTCTGGAATTCAGCTCTTTTGTCCATGTTTGGACCAAGGCTGTAATGAGGTCTGAAACCGAGTGGTCCCGGCGGTGAGCAGGTTATTGGTAAGTGCCGCTTGATAGTGCTGTCGACGACACCTTCCATCACTTTGCTGATGATTGAGAGTGGACTGATGGGGCGGTAATTGGTCGGATTGGATTTGTCCTGCTTTTTGTAGACAGGACATACCTGGGCAATTTTCCACATTGTCGGGTAGATGCCAGTGTTGTAGCTGTACTGTTTGGCTGGAGACGCGGCTAGTTCTGGAGCACAAGTCTTCAGCGCTACAGCTGGGATGTTGTCGGGGCCCATAGCCTTAGTTATATCCGATGCACTCAGCTGTTTCTTGATATCACGTGGAGTGAATCGAATTGGCTAAAGACTGACTTCTGTGATGGTGGGGTTATCGGGAGGAGGCTGAGATGGATCATCTACTCAGCACTTCTGGCTGAAGATGGTTGCAAATGCTTCAGCCTTGTTTTTTGCACTCATGTGCTGGACTCTGCCATCATTGAGGATGGGGATGTTTACAGAGCCTCCTCCTCCCATTAGTTGTTTAATTGTCCACCACCATTCTCGACTGGATGTGGCAGGACTGCAGAGCTTTGATCTGATCCGTTGGTTGTGGAATCGCTTAGCTCTGTCTATAGCATGTTGCTTCCGCTGTTTAGCATGGATGTCGTCCTGTGTTGTAGCTTCACCAGGTTGGCACCTCATTTTTAGGTACGCCTGGTGCTGCTCCTGGCATGCTCATTGAACAGGGTTGATTCCCTGGCTTGTTGGTAATGGTAGAGTGAGGAATATGCTGGGCCATGACGTTACAGATTGTGCTGGAATACAATTCTGCTGCTGCTGATGGCCCACAGCGGCTCATGGATGCCCAGTTTTGAGCTGCTAGATCTGTCCTGAATCTATCCCATTTAGCATGGTGGTCGTGCCACACAAGAAGTTGGATGGTGTCCAGTGTGAAGATGAGACTTCGCCTCCACAAGTACTGTGCGGTGGTCACTCCTACCAATACTGTCATGGACAGATGCATTTGCGACAGGTAGATTGGTGAGGACGAGGTCAAGTAGGTTTTTCCCTCGTGTTGGTTCGCTCACCACCTGCCACAGGCCCAGTCTGGCAACTATGTCCTTCAGGACTCGGCCAGCTCGGTCAGTAATGGTGCTACCGAGCCACTCTTGGTGATGGACGTTGAAGTCCCCCACCCAGAGTACATTCTGTGCCCTTGCTACCCTCAGTGCTTCCTCCAAGTGGTGCTCAACATGGAGGAGGACTGATTCATCAGCTGAGGGAGGGCGGTAGGTGGTAATCAGCAGGAAGTTTTCTTACCCGTGTTTGACCTGATGCCATGAGATTTCATGGGGTCCGGAGTCAATGTTGGGGACTCCCAGGACCACTCCCTCCTGACTGTATATCACTGTACCGCCACCTCTGGTCAGTCTGTCCTGCCGGTGGGACAGGACATAGCCAGGGATAGTGATGGAAGAGTCTGGTAAGTTGGCTGAAAGGTATGATTCTGTGAGTATGGCTATGTCAGGCTGTTGCTTGACTAGTCTGTGGGACAGCTCTCCCAATTTTGGCACAAGTCCCCAGATGTTAGTGAGGAGGACATTGCAGGGTCAACTGGGCTTGGTTTGCCTTTGTCGTGTCTGGTACCTAGTGGTCTGATGCCGGGTGGTCCGTCCGGTTTTATTCTTATTATGACTTTTTGTAGCGAGATTGTACAATTGAGTGGCTTGCTAGGCCATTTCAGAAGGCGATTAAGAATCAACCACCTTGCTGTGGGTCTGGAGTCACATATAGGCCAGACCGGGTAAGGATGGCAGGTTTCCTTCCCTAAAGGACATTAGTGAACCAGATGGGTTTTTACGACAATCCGATAGTTTCATGGCCACCATTACTGATACTAGTTTTTTTTATTCCAGATTTCCATGAGCTTCAACTTTAGTGAACAGTCTAGTATGAGGGACTTTATCGACTGCCTTCTGGAAGTCCATATAAACAACATCCATAGACATTCCCCTGTCCACTACGTTAGTCACCTCTTCAGGCATGACCTACCCTTTACAAAACCATGCTGGCTCTCATTCATTTCAGTGTATGAGCAGTTATTTCCTTCATATCTTGAGAATACCGACACATTACTTATAATTAATTTATGGCAGGCTTGTCAGCTGCAAGTTTATTCAATTGAGTGTGTGAGCTGGCAGTGGGAGGTGTGTCGTGTCAGAACTGCTAGGAGGAGGATGGTGAAGGTTGCCAGTGTGAGTCAAGTTGCGCAACTACACCCACCCGAAATCCATCACTGATTATTTTTCAACGTTAAGTACTAGCTAGGTTGGTACATTCAAATCTTGAGTTTTATTCATATCATTAACCCTCAGCCTGTGATTCAGAATTCAGTTTTTGTTTCTACTTCCCCTTCACAAAGCTGCATGATCTTATTATTGGCCTTCAACAAGTCCTTCACCATACTTAACAAGCATTTTTTTCAGTTTTTTTGTTGACTATCTTCCAGAACTTTTATAAGACACAGAGAAACAAAGGTTAGAAACTAGACAACAAAGAAGTTTGGCAGTGCTTAATGGTATATGCAAGGAGTATAGAAAATAAGGCAGATAAGCTAAGGGCACAGATAGACACGTAGAAGTATGATATCTTAGATATTACAGAAACATGGCTTAAACAGCGGCAGGAATGGCAGCTCAACGTTCCTGGAAAAGGACAAAGACTGAACAGGAGTAAAAGTTCTATGTTGAGGAAAGGCCAATTTTACTAAGCCAAGAAGTGATTGAGCAAAAGTGGACTGGAAACAGCTACTTGAAGGTAAATCGGTGTCAGAGCAGTGGGAGGCATTCAAGGGGGAGAGTCAAGGGGTTCAGAGTAAACATGTTCCCACAAAGAAAAAGGGAGGAGCTGCCAAATCTAGAGCCCCCTGGATGACAAGGAGCATTTAGGGTAAGATATGGCAAAAATGGGAAGTTTATGTCAGACACTGAGAGCTCAATAATGCAGAAAGCCTAGAGGAGTATAGAAAGTGCAGGGGTAAAATTAAAAAGGAAATTAGGAAAGCAAAGAGAGGGCATGAAAAAATACTGACAAGTAAAGTTAAGGAAAAGCCTTATGTTTTATAAATACATAAAGAGCAAGAGGATAACTAAGGAAAGAGTAGGGCCTATTAGAGCCCAAAATGGTAAACTATGTGTGGTGGCGGAAGATGTGGGTATGGTTCATAATAAATACTTTGGGCTTGATTTTCGCACCCGTCATCGGGTGCGTTCGTGGCGGGGGGGCTGCGAAAATCCGGGATTCCCGGGGCGGGTCTGGAGCCCAGCTCCAACCCGCCCATTTCCGGGTTCCCCAGTGACGCGCAGACATGCGCACACAGCCCCCGCATGTGGGACTCCTGCCGGCAATTAAAGCCAGCGGGGTGTCACTTAAAGTACTTAAACAGGTACTTCAGGTCGTTTACAGACCTGATTGACCTGATATTTTAGGAGGGATGGGATTTTGAAATGAACTGAGACTGTTTCCCGTACTGGGGGAAACACTCCCAGTTCAAATGGACGTGTTGCAGCCATCAGCCTGTGGCAGCTGCAAAGGTCCATTTGACAGGTGGTTGGGGGGTTGGGGGGAGACCCTCACTCATTCCAGGAGGCCACTCTGTCACTTGGGACAAAGTTTGGCCTCCACCACCCTTCTCCTAACAATAAAATGCATAAACTTGCACACTTACCCCGGTGTCCAGACACATTTACCCACCTTGCAGACCCCCTCAAACTTCTGGATGGGGGCCGCCGTAGCTGCAGTCATGACCTCCTCGGAGGGCGAACAGCATCACCAGCCTCGCCATCCACGCCGTCCACCTCTGACACATGGAGCTCCACAACACAGTGCTGTGACACATCCACCTGTACAGCAGGAGGGAGGGCAACGGCAGAGAGAAATGCGTCGCAGAGGGCACGACCCTCGCCACAGGGTCCACAGACTGAGGCTCAGCTTCCTGGACCTCTCTGAGCAGCAGTGCACACGGAGGC
The DNA here is from genome assembly GCF_035084215.1 of Heptranchias perlo. Classification (NCBI taxonomy): domain Eukaryota; kingdom Metazoa; phylum Chordata; class Chondrichthyes; order Hexanchiformes; family Hexanchidae; genus Heptranchias; species Heptranchias perlo. The sequence continues at coordinate 1,505,844 of NC_090328.1, forward strand.
TCAGAGACACTCGACATGTAGGTGTGGACATCTGCAGCGTCCTTCATGCCGAGCTGCTCCTGGCTGGCCCGAGCACCATCTTCTTACCGGTCGCTGTCAAAGTCACCACTGCCCTCAACAACTTCTCCTCCGCAACCTTCCAGGGTGCAACCGGGGACATCGCCGACGTCTCTCAGTCGTCTGCACAAAGAGCCCTGCAAATACACCTACAACCACTCTGCAGTGACACAATGGGTGGCATCAAGTGTGGGTGTTCATGGTGAACCCCATGAAAGGGACCTATTCCACAAGCCAGTGAAGAATGGGCAAGACGTGGCAGGAGTGGTGATAATAATAATATTTATTGTGCATGTGAAAGAAAACAAATATAAATAAAAAACATGATGAATCGTCAGATACCCCTGTGCATTCCCTTTGTGCTCACAAAACCTTCACCTTGCGTTTCCGGGAACCTCTATGTGGTGCTACCCCTGTGGCTTCAGCAGAGGTAGTGGCAGGTTGCTCTTGTCCATGCCCTGACCGATGAGATGCTTTGGGCCAACGCCCTCTGGGTTTGGGTGCCCGTGAGGGCCCCTCCAAAGACTGCTCCACCTGCACCTGTGCAGGGGCAGACTTGGCCACCTGGAGAGGGGGCAGCATTGCGGGTACTTGTTGAGAGGGGGGCAACGGGTGAGACGTGGGAGTGTTTGAGTGGCATCCCCACTTCCATGTCCCCTTTCACCATCATCCCTCTCGTGGCCCAGGCCCACATCACTCCTTCCACCCTGTTGGATGGCAGTTTGGAGGACATGAAAGGCTACCCGTAAAGTATCTGTCAGCCTGTTCAAGGCGGCAGAATGTTGCTCACCCTGAATCCGAACGGCCGTTGTCAGGGCCTGAATGGACTCATTGTTGAGCTGTGCTTGACGCTCGAGGGAGGCTAGCCTTTCCTCCATCGCAGACATTCCCGCACCTACCCGCGACATTATCTCAGAGATGCCTTCACATCCCTGCGACACTATCTCGGAGATACCCTCCTGTACCTGTGCCACCATTCCCCTCATGCAGGAGTTGGACTCCTCCATCCTCTGCGCGATTGTGGAGAGTGCGCGTGGCACCTGTTCCAGTACCTCGGCAGTGTGCTGCTGCCCCTCGATGACTCTCCTTTTCATGGCTTGCGCCCAGGGTTCAGCATCTGGGTCCAGCTGAGCAGAACCTGAAGAGTGCTCCCACCGACGCGGACTCTCCACAGCTGCCCCTGCCACCAGGGTCTGCTCGTGCTCACATGTGCGTGGTGACTCACCATGTGCAAGCCCACCGAGGTGTATGTATCTGCGCTGGTGGATGCATGGCTCAGATGTGATGATGGACCCTCAGAGGCCGGCAGGTCCTCCGAGGAATCGCCCTCCACGGTCACGGCGCTCGCAGATGGTCCTGCAAGAAAACAGAAAGCAATATTAGGCATGTGGACAGATGTTGAGGTGCTGCAGATGCCAAGTGATGCTAAGATTATTCGCTATCATGAGTGCTGAGTGTTAGCTTTCTGTCACCGGCCGCTTGTGCAATCCCAGCCTAGGCATCCGCCACGGACAGGCACTCCAGCGTGCGGCTGATGTCCAATGCCTGTTGCTCCACGTCCGTTAGGACCACCTGGTGTGGCGGGCCCCCTCTGGTCCGTGCTCTCTCCCGGGCGTTCTGGCATCTCTTCTCCTATCAAGGCAAAACACAGAGGCGTGATTGAGTGATGGTTGCATGGTGAGCCGCTGCATGCATTGGTGTGGGTGGGGTTGATCATGAGGGAGATGCATGGGAGGGTTCGTGTGCAACATAGCCATGATATTGTATGAGGATTGGGTTGCATGGTAGTGTTCGAATGGGGACAGGGGCGGTGAGTACGTGCAGGCAAGGTGAGGATGATAGTTGAGTGGATGAGAGGAGTGATGCGAGAGCATTGTGGTGGCAGTGCAGAAGGGGTTGTGTGGTGGTGGAAGTGATGTGGAAGACGGAGTGTGGGAGAATGCGTAAGTATACTCACTTTGCCTGACCTGGTTAGGTCATTAAATCTCTTCCTGCACTGGACCCAGGTTCGTGGCACATTGCCGCAGCTGGTGACCTCCTCGGCCACCTCCAGCCAGGCCTTCTTCGTAGTGGAGGGAGGGCACTTCCTCCCATCAGACGGGAAAAAGATTTCCCTCCTCCTCCTCACCCCATGGCCTGCTCCATGGTTCAGCATTGGTTGTTTGCTGCAGGAGGAGCATTGGTGGACTGCCCCTTTAAATAGGGCTCCTCCAGCTGACAGACCTTGCTGCGCATGCGCAGTCCGTCCGCCGCGCAGCTTACCAGCGGGAAACCCGGAAGCAAAAGTAAGTGGCTCCAATTACCCAGTAATTGCTTGCGGAGCACACTGATTTCACCGGGCGCGTTACCCATGCGCCCAGTCGACACCCCGCTGAGAACCCGCCGCCCTGCTAATATCGAGCCCTTTGCGTCTGTCGTCACAAAAGAGGGGGATGATGCAGAGATTGTAGTTAATGAGAAGGAGGAGTGTGAAATATTGAATGGGATAAACATAGTGAGAGAGGAAGTACTAAATGGTTTAGCATCTTTGAAAGTAGATAAATTGCCAGGCCTGGATGAAATGTATCCTAGGCTGTTAAGAGAAGTAAGGTAGGAAATAGCGGAGGCTCTGACCATCATTTTCTAATCCTCCCTGGCTACAGGTATGGTACCGGAAGATTGGAGCACTGCTTATTTTTTTTATTAGTTCATGGCATGTGGGCGTCTCTGGCAAGACCAGCATTTATTGCCCATCCTTAATTGTCCTTGAGAAGGTGGTGGTGAGCTGCCTTCCTGAAACGCTGCAGTCTGTGTGGTGAAGGTTCTCCTACAGTGCTGTTAGGTAGGGAGTTCCAGGATTTTGACCCAGCGACGATGAAGGAATGGCGATATATTTCCAAGTTGGGATGTTGTGTGATTGGAGGGGAACATGCAGGTGGTGTTGTTCCATGTGCTTGCTGCCCTTGTCCTTCTAGGTGGTGGAGGTCGTGGGTTTGGGAGGTACTGTCGAAGAAGCCTTGGCAAGTTCCAGCAGTGCATCCTGTGGATGGTACACACTGCAGCCACTGTGCCCCAGTGGTGGAGGGAGTGAATGTTTAGGGTGGTGGATGGGGTGCCAATCAAGGGGCGGGCTGCTTTGTCCTGGATGGTGTCGAGCTTCTTGAGTGTTGTTGGAGCTGCACTCATCCAGGCAAGTGGAGAGTATTCCATCACACTCACCTCCTGACTCCCTAAAGCCCTTCCACTGTGCCTTGTAGACAGTGGAAGGGCTTTAGGGAGTCAGGAGGTGAGTCACTTGCCGCAGAATACCCAGCCTCTGACCTGCTCTTGTAGCCACAGTATTTATGTGGCTGGTCCAGTTAGGTTTTTGGTCAATGGTGACCCCCAGAATGTTGATGGTGGTTAGATTTGCTCTTGTTGGAGATGGTCATTGCCTGGCACTTGTCTGGCGCGAATGTTACTTGCCACTTATCAGCCCAAGCCTGGATGTTGTCCAGGTCTTGCTGCATGCGGGCACGGACTGCTTCATTATCTGAGGGGTTGCGAATGGAACTGAACACTGTGCAATCATCAGCGAACATCCCCATTTCTGATCTTATAATGGAGGGAAGGTCATTGATGAAGCAGCTGAAGATGGTTGGGCCTAGGACACTGCCCTGAGGAACTCCTGCAGCAATGTCCTTGGGCTGAGATGATTGGCCTCCAACAACCACTGCCATCTTCCTTTGTGCTAGGTATGACTCCAGCCACTGGAGAGTTTTCCCCCTGATTCCCATTGACTTCAATTTTACTAGGGCTCCTTGGTGCCACACTCGGTCAAATGCTGCCTTGATGTCAAGGGCAGTCACCCTCACCTCACCTCTGGAATTCAGCTTTTTTGTCCATGTTTGGACCAAGGCTGTAATGAGGTCTGGAGCCGAGTGGTCCTGGCAGAACACAAACTGAGCATCGGTGAGCAGGTTATTGGTGAGTAAGTGCTGCTTGATCGCACTGTCGACGACACCTTCCATCACTTTGCTGATGATTGAGAGTAGACTGATGGAGCGGTAATTGTCCGGATTGGATTTGTCCTGCATTTTGTGGACAGGACATACCTGGGCAATTTTCCACATTGTCGGGTAGATGCCAGTGTTGTAGTTGTACTGGAACAGTTTGGCTAGTTCTGGAGCACAAGTCTTCAGCACTACAGCCGGGATGTTGTCGGGCCCCATAGCCTTTGTTGTATCTAGTGCACTCAGCCGTTTCTTGATATCACCTGGAGTGAATCGAATTGGCTGAAGACTGACTTCTGTGATGGTGGGGATATCAGGAGGAGGCCAAGATGGATCATCTACTTGACACTTCTGGCTGAAGATGGTTGCAAATGCTTCAGCCTTGTCTTTTGCGCTCACGTGCTGGACTCTGCCATCATTGAGGATGTTTACAGACCCTCCTCCTCCCGTTAGTTGTTTAATTGTCCACCACCATTCACGACTGGATGTGGCAGGACTGCTGTTGGTTGTGGAATCGCTTAGCTCTGTCTATAACATGGCAAACTGGTCAAAAAAGTAAAAGCCCATGGGATCCAAGGGAAAGTGGCTGGTTGGATCCAAAATTGTCTCAGTGGCAGGAAGCAAAGGGTAATGGTTGATGGGTGCTTTTGCGACTCAAAGGCTCTTTCCAGTGGGGTCCCGCAAGGCTCATATTAGGTCCCTTGCTTTTTGTGGTATTTATTAATGATTTGGACTTGAATGTGGGAGGCTTGATCAAGAAATTTGCAGATGATACAAAAATTGGCCATGTGGTTGACAGTGAGGAGGAAAGTTGTAGACTGCAGGAAGATATCAATGGACTGGTCAGGTGGGCAAAAAAGTGGCAAATGGAATTCAATCCGGAGAAGAGTGAGGTAATGCATTTGGGGAGGGCAAACAAGGCAAGGGAGTACACAATAAATGGGAGATACTGAAAGGTGTAGAGGAAGTGAGGGAGCTTGGAGTGCGTGTCCAGAGATCCCTGAAGGTAGCAGGACAGGTAGATAAGGTGGTTAAAAAGGCATATGGGATACTTTCCTTTATTAGCCGAGGCATAGAACATAAGAGTAGAGAGGTTATGCTGGAACTGTATAAAACACTAGTTAGGCCACAGCTTGAGTACTGCGTACAGTTCTGGTCACCACATTACAGGAAAGATGTGATTGCACTAGAGAGGGTACAGATTTACGAGGATGTTGCCAGGGTTGGAGTATTTTAGCTATGAGAAAAGATTGGATAGGCTGGGGTTGTTTTCTTTGGAACAATGGAAGCTGAGGGGAGATTTAATTGAGGTATATAAAATTATGACAGGACTAGATAGAGTGGATAGTGAGGACCTATTTCCCTTAGCAGAGGGGTCGCGACCAGGGGGCATAGATTTAAAGTAATTGGTAGAAGGATTAGAGGAGAGCTGAGGAAAAATGTTCTCACCCAGAGGGTGGTGGGGGTCTGGAACTCACTGCCTGAAAGGGTGGTAGAGGCAGAAACCCTCAACTCATTTAAAAAGTACTTGGATGAGCACTTGAAGTGCCGTAACCTACAGGGCTAGAGACCAAGTACTGGAAAGTGGGATTAAGCTGGATAGCTCTTTTTCGGCCTATATGGACACGATGGGTCGAATGGCCTCCTTCGTTGCCGTAACTTTTTATGATTCTATAGCTTGCAAGAAGGACTCTTTCCACTTAAAGCCAGTAAGTTACCCGATTGATTACTCATGCTTGCTTTTTCATTCCACATTGTATCCAGAAGAGAATACATCCCTCAGTAAATTACTTTTGTCGCCCTCTCCCTCCCCAACTCTTTCAGCTAAATTACTCAGCAAGATAAAAGAAAAAGTGGAAAGACTGACAATAACAGAAACGAGGTGGAACCAAAAAAGGATTATCCACATTACTCACCAGATATTTTGAAGACAGAGTAAAGTAATTGCTTATTATTTTATAAATGAGTGCAAATGACAGTTGTTTCCTAGTTGCCTATTGTAATGTAATTATGATATTGTTCACAGTGCCAAACCATGCATTCTGAATATCAAAAAACTAGAGTTAGTCTTTTGTTAAATAAGTATTGTGCAAGTAATCTAAAACGCTGAACTATATGAGTAGAATGTGCTGAACAAGTTCCAAAGATCAGAAAAGAAAAGACTTCTGCATCTTCTGCTGGTGTTACATGAAGTAAATGGATATCAGAATTCTGCACTTTACACATAACACTGGACACCAACAGTGATGGTTTGTAGATGTTGTATGATTGTCAACAGTGTAGAATATTTTATTTTTAATTGCTAATTGGCAATAATTTTTTTAAACTCATCCTTGTAAACTTAATGAATATTGAACCTGACAGGAGGAAGTAAATAATGCACCTTTAAAATAAAAGAAAAACTTGCACTTATATAGCGCCTCTCATGGCCTCAGGACATCCCAAAGTGCTTTTAAGCCAATTAAGTACTTTTGAAGTGTAGTCACTGTTGTAATTTAGGAAATGCAGCAGTCTATTTGCACACTGCAAGGTCCCACAAACAGCAATAAGTTAATGAGAAAATAATGTTTTAGTCATGTTGGTTGAGGGATAAATGTTGACCAGGACACCGGGGAGAACTCCACTGCTCTTCTTCAAAATAGTGCCATGAATAAAGCAAATAGTCCACCTAAGGGGACATTGGTTCATTCATCTGAAAGACAGCACCTCTGACAGGGCAGCACTGCAGTGTCAGTCTAGATTTTGTGCTCAAATCTCTGGAGTGGGACTTGAACCCTCAACCTTCTGAATCAGTGGTGAGTGTTCCCACTGAGCCATGGCTAACACTTGCTAACTTTACTATCAATAGAAAGAACTGGTGAGTAGTAGGGTGAATGGAAGTTGCAGCAGGGAAGACAGCCTGCCAGTGATCACTATTTAGGCTCACGTGAAAAATGGCACTTGGGCAAAGTACCGTTGTGGTGTCAAAAACCACTGAATCATACTTTAGTGAAAATTAGCTCCTTAAGGAACATAAGAACATAAGAAATTGGAGCAGGAGTAGGCCAATCGGAGAGGAGAAAAATTAGCAGGTGAGGGAGCAAAGAATAAAGCAAAGGCGGGGTCACAGATTGATGAAGAAATATGCGAGCCTCCAACAAAAGTTGTTTCTATCATGAGCATAATAGTCACTGGTACAGTATGTAAAAAATCTGGAATTTCTAATAACTCTGCCAAAGAGATTTTTTTATGGCAGAAGTAAATGTTACATTCTTTTATGCAGAGAATGCTAATAGCTTACTACAATCTACTCAGTTAGAATATAATTTACTTTGTAGCATACTAGTGAATTATGATAAGGTTTGAGCACTAAAATATATATGGAAGTCTCACCAGTCTTTTGGATGAGACGTTAAACTGAGGCTCAGTCTGCCCCCTCAGGTGGACATAAAAGATGCCATGGCATTATTTGAAGAAGAGAAGGGGATTTCTCCCTGGTGATGTCTCTCAACCAACATCACTAAACAAATTATCTGGTCATTATCACATGGCTGTTTGTGGGTCCTTGCTGTGTGCAAATTGGCTGCTGTGCTTCCTACATTACAACAGTAACTACATTTCAAAAGTACTTCATTGGCTGTAAAGCATTTTGGGACGTCCTGAGGTCGTAAAAAGGGCAATATTAATGCAGGTTTATGTGGAATTAATAAATTATACTTATAGTGTCATAATTTAATCAACAGGGTCAGCTGATTAGTTTGTTTTTAACACTCAATCCTTTGGCATCAATTGTTTTGCCATCAAATATGTACATTGTGCCTAAGTATACTTTTTTAGATCACTGGCTCACCCCAAAGCAACTCAAATGGGATCGTTTGTTAAAACTATGGCCGGGAAATTCCTCAGAATTGTTCCCGCTCCACTGGCGTTACTTCTCAAGAAGTGTGGCGGAAATCCCATTTATGGAGCAGGAGCAGCTCCGAGGAATTTACTGTCCTATGTTTCCTTAAGACTGTAGCATGTAGTTGGCAGCCATGGCTCAGTGGTAGCACTCTTACCTCTGAGTCAGAAGGTTGTGGGTTCAAGTCCAACCTCCAGAGACACAGGGGGTTAAATTGGATAACCTCCGAATCCGGGCGCGGGGGGTCGCGGTGTGCGATTAACCCGTGCCCAGTCGTCGGGATGCAGGCAGCACGTGAGATTCGTGCTGCCAGATCATCTCCATGATTCTGTGAGCTACCTGCACTGTTGAGTGGCTGAACGCACCAGCAGGGGTCCCGAAATAGGGTGTGGCCAACATTACTTAAGGGCAGCCTGCGCCTCTTAAAGGGAAGGTGCATTGTCAATGCAACTGGTGGTGGAAGACAAGTGTAATGGCTGGATCCTCACAGAGTGTGCACCAAGGTCCTATGATGATGCATTGCGAGGCCTTGGTGGAGGAGGTGGAGGTACAGAGGACCATCCTGAATCTGCAGGGTGGCAGGAGACCCTCCAGGCACCAACTGTGGAGGAAGTGGACCTGGAGGTGAATGCCAGGAGCACCCACCAACAAAAGCTGCACTTTGGATGCTGGCTCTCACCCTCATATAGTTCCACACACTGGCAGCTATTCAACCATGACAGCCACATCGCCAAAACATCTTGCAGGACACTCACTGATACACTTCACTCTGTCCTTGCAGGAGAAGGTGGCGCATGACAGCTGGCATCAGGAAAGAATGGACAGAGGACAGGCACGCCTACACATCCTCACCCCCATGGAGGAGACAGACAATTGAGCGGGCCGTCGCTGCGATCGTGGCCGCTGGAGGTATCGACGATGAGGGCCTCTGCATACCTAATCCTCCTTCTTCCTCATCCCATAATCTTTTCTGACTCACATGTTGCAGACGGTGTCAGCAAGCACGTCTTACTTTCTCCTCTCCCCGCTCCACAACTCAACCCATGTCCCTTTGTCATTGAAGATACCCGAGAACTGGAGCCGGCACTGTCCGAGGTGGAGGAGGAGGAAGACTGTGATAATGAAGCCACACAGTCACTTGATCTTACACTCGCAGCCACCAGTTCAGATACTGACACTGCGCTTACTTTAGAGGCTAGGATTGAGGAGAGAGCTGCACGTGGTGAGACACCGGGCACGAGTGTGCAGGAACTGGGGCGGGGGGAACAGATAACACAGGTGCCAGCTCACCGGAGGGCAAGATCGCTCACTAGTTCTGCTGCCGAGGAGTCAGATGATGACTTCGATGGGCCAAGCTACAGAAGACGGCTGATGGGCGTACACCACCAAATGCTTGGTGCACTGGAAAGCCTACCAGAAAGCCTGTGCACAATTTCAAGGGGCATGGAGGAATCCAGCTCCAGCTTGGCACAGGGCTTTGCGCAGAGCTTGGAGCCCATCCTTTCCCACATGGAACGGGTGGTCACCTCCATCAACACATCTGTGGAACCCACCATGATAAAGCTGATGACTGATGTCTCAGTTTCCATCGCAGCACAAACAGATGCCATCAAAGGTCTGCATGTTGCATTTGGAGCTCAGACTGCTGCTTTGGAAGCTCAGACTGCTGCTTTGGATGCTCAGACTGCTGCTATCGTGGCTCTGGTTACCACTGTGGAACAGGGCTTCTAGGATGTCACAGCAATCCAGCAATCTGTTCTCCAGATGCTAGAGGACATCCTCCATGGCCATCTGCGCTCTGCTCTATTGAAGGTCAGCAGCCTTCTATCACCCGTGCTCCAGCCACTGGGGATGCACCTCATACGAGCACTAGGAAAGGAAAAGGCACACGAACGACAGGCACTAAGGAAATGCACAAGGGTGAATAGTGTAATGTTGTATACATGATTTCATGTGTTGGTTTATAAATTTGTATTTGACATTGCAGTTTTTATTTCTGCAATGAGCTGTGGGAGGAAGCAATGTGTAATCATAAGGAGGATGATTTGATGGGCATGTGGGAGAGGAAAGGTGAGGAGTGTAGCACTGTTGGTGACTTGTTGAGGTTACTGATATCGCTCATGAATAAGGTGGGCACAAAGAGCCCTGGCAGACAGGGCCTGTGCACTTATTGCCTCCTCCTCCACTTCCTCCTCCACATCTTCCTCTGCCACTGGCTCAGGGTCTTGCCAGATAGGCGGTGGCAAGAGCTGTCCTCTCATAAGGGCGAGGTTGTTTAGCATACAGCATACGACGACAAATCTTGTACTGCAGAGCTCCTCCAGAACGGTCCAAGCAGTGGAAGCATTGCTTTAGAACGCCGACAGTGTGCTCGATGACATTTCGTGTGGCCGCACAGCTTTCACTGTAGGCCTGCTGTACGTGTGTGCATGCGTTCCTGACCGGAGTCATGAGCCACCGCATGAGGGGATAGCTCTTGTCGCGCAGTAGCCAGCCTTTGACTTGTCGTGCCTTTTGATAGGTGGGACGTTGGACTGCCGCAGAATGAAGGAATCATGACTGCTGCCAGGGTAGTGGCCATCGACCTGCATGATGCACTGCGTGTGGTCGCACACCAGCTGCACATTGAGAGAGTGGAACTCCCTTCTGTTCATGAAGGTGGCCAAGTTGAGATGAGGAGCATGCTTAGCAATATGCGTACTGTCAATGGCACCCTGCACCATGGGGAAGCCTGCAATGTGAGCAAACCCTCATGCTCGCTCATTCCGCTTCTCTCTGTCAAGAGGGAACGTTGTGAATCTGTTGCGCAGATCATTCAATGCCTCAGTGACCTCCCTTATGCAGCAGTGCACTGCAAACTGCAAGATGTTGCACATATCTCCAGCAGCGGCCTGAACCGTAAAAGTTCAGCACCACGGTTACCTTCACAGCCACAGGCAATGCTATACTTGCCCTGCTTTGAGGCTGCAGCAGTTGACATATCTCCGTCACGACTTCTTTTGTGAACCACAGCTGGCAGACGCATTGATCTTCGCTCATGTTGGGATAAGCGAATTGGCCCCTGAAGGCCCTCGTTGGATATGGCCTCCTGCTCAGTGCCCTGCGCGTCCTCCTCCCTCTCCTTGCATCTTGATCTGCTCTGTGTGGCCTCTCTGCATGCTCCCAGTCATGTTCAATGCCCAGCGGGAGCCCTAGCAGGCTACCCATGGTTGGCAGTTGTTCACCATACTGTTTTAAATGCCACCAACAGTAATGCAGGATCTGCCAGACCACTCTCCATATAATATTGCAACTTTTTCTAAGTATAGGAAGCTTCAACAAACTCGTACAATTGTACCAGCAGCCAGAAGCAATAATTCAGCAACTAACCTGCTAAACCTGCATGATCCCTTTAAATAGCGCTGGTGGTGGGCCCTCCAGGCAGCTACGACCTGTTCAGCTGTGTGTGGTTAAGACAGTGCATTGGCTGGAGCGTTGAGTTCTAAAATCGCATCTGTCCCTTTAAATCAGTGTTGCACACTGTTCTACTGCATATTCTCCATACTTTACGTGGTGCCGGCGTTTGTTATCTGCGCGTGTGAAAACACCTTTACCAAGATGGTGTCTGATGCACGTTACGCTGGAAGTGTGCGCGTGCATTCTGAACGTCATTTTGGGTCCTTAGGAGACTGCATAGCACCTACAAAACGAGCGCTACACAGCCCAATTTATAGCCCATAATCTAGGCTGACATTTCAGAGTGCTAATTGGCTGCCACATTTTCTACATGACAACAGTGACTACACTTCAAAAGTACTTCATTGGTTGTAAAGTTAACATAAGAACATAAGAAATAGGAGCAGGAGTAGGCCAATCGGCCCCTCGAGCCTGCTCCGCCATTCAATAAGATCATGGCTGATCTGATCCTAACCTCAAATCTAAATTCATGTCCAATTTCCTGCCCGCTCCCCGTAACCCTTAAATCCCTTTACTTCTAGGAAACTGTCTATTTCTGTTTTAAATTTATTTAATGATGTAGCTTCCACAGCTTCCTGGGGCAGCAAATTCCACAGACCTACTACCCTCTGAGTGAAGAAGTTTCTCCTCATCTCAGTTTTGAAAGAGCAGCCCCTTATTCTAAGATTATGCCCCCTAGTTCTAGTTTCACGCATCCTTGGGAACATCCTTACCGCATCCACCCGATCAAGCCCCTTCACAATCTTATATGTTTCAATAAGATCGCCTCTCATTCTTCTGAACTCCAATGAGTAGAGCCCCAATCTACTCAACCTCTCCTCATACGTCCGCCCCCTCATCCCCGGGATTAACCGAGTGAACCTTCTTTGTACTGCCTCGAGAGCAAGTATGTCTTTTCTTTGGGACATCCTGAAGTTAAGAAAGGCGTTATATAATTCCAAGTCTTTCTTTTAGTTTATTAAAAAGGGGTAGAAAACATAACAATGAGTAGTGACAAAAAGAAAAAGAAAGCGGTGAAATTAGGAAATCTAAAAGAAAATCAGAAAATGATGAATATACAGCCAGCAACCAAATAGAGAAATGACATTTGTGTGAGGATCCATCATCAGGACAGTCAGAGAGTTTGTTACTGAAACATCAACCTGTGTTTTTCTCTTTTCAGATGCTGATCAATCAGCTGAACATTTGCAGCTTTCTTTTTGTTTTTATAACATTTATCTTGGAATCTGTAGAATCATAGAGTGGTTACAGCACACAAGGAGGCCATTGTGCCCATCGAGCCCTTGCCCGTGTATATGTAAGTTCACGCCTGTAAGCAGAAAAGTGTACTGTAACTCTGCATGAAATATTCTAAACAAAATTTATTAAAGGACAGGCGTTCCAGATTCAGCACCTTTTATCTGGAACAGATTGTACACTCCCTGCCGAACAAGCCTCAAAGCCATCTACAAAATTTGACTCTGACCATAAGGCTAAGTGCTCCTAATAACTTTTGTTACTTTAGCCTTCTGTCTGATTGAAACTGCCTAATGTCACCACTCCACATGCAATTTTTTTCCTTTTCCTTTTAACTCTTTTGGTGATTCTTTTTATGTTCACTAAGATGACATGTATGAGTGTTGGTAATTGCATAGAATTTACAGCACAGAAATAGGCCATTCGGCCCAACCGTTCTAGTGTTTATGCTCCACACAAGCCTTCTCTCACCCTACTTCATCTCACCCTATCAGCAGATCATTCTATTCCTTTCTCCCTCATGTACTTATCTAGCTTCCCCTAAAATGCATCTATGCTATTCACCTCAACTACTAATGGGACAGTTCTGTCACCCAGCGCCAGTATCAAACGCTTTCAGGTCACATACAACGCAGGCTGGATACAGAGTAACGCTCCCTCTCTAACATCCCATCAAGAAATCCCTGGGCAGGTACAGCACAGGTTAGATACAGAGTAAAGCTCCCTCTACACTGTCCCATCAAACACTCCCAGGACAGGTACAGCACGGGTTAGATACAGAGTAAAGCTCCCTCTACACTGTCCCATCAAACACTCCCAGGACAGGTACAGCACGGGTTAGATACAGAGTAAAGCTCCCTCTACACTGTCCCATCAAACACTCCCAGGGCAGGTACAGCACGGGTTAGATACAGAGTAAAGCTCCCTCTACACTGTCCCATGAAACACTCCCAGGGCAGGTACAGCAGGGGTTAGATACAGAGTAAAGCTCCCTCTACACTGTCCCATCAAACACTCCCAGGGCAAGTACAGCACGGGTTAGGTACAGCGTAAAGCTCCCTCTACACTGTCCCATCAAACACTCCCAGGGCAGGTACAGCACGGGTTAGATACAGAGTAAAGCTCCCTCTACACTGTCCCATCAAGGACTCCCCATTCAGATACAATCCCCACCACTTATACCGGTCACACTTATCACAGGCAGCTGCCTATAACGGCGCTAGCCATTTACCATTACCATTGAGTTCAATTACAAAGGCGCCGCTTATAATACCTTAAGTGCGCTGGCTATTTTGGCCAGAGACAAGATATGGGAGGTGGAAGCTTTGTCATGAAATATTAACAATCTGCTCCTTTATCACATTCTCTTTTACAGTGTACATTTCACAGGGTCGAAATTTTTAAAGCTCTGGAAAAAATTACAAATATCTGCAAATCACTGCTATAGTATTGCCTTTTACAAGCACAGTTAAAATTAGTTTCAAACAGTGAGGAAAGGCTGATAAGTTCTCGTATATTTTGGAAAGAAAATGAAGAAGCATTTTTAATTAAAAGAAATCTTAAATTGTTCAAATTTTAGTAATTGCTGATTCGGTTTTTGTATTGAATTGCTTAGCTCAATGTACCATAGCAAAGACACGCAACACTTACTCCACTATGTTGTCTCAATTTACTGTCCACTTCTTATAGCAGGCAAATCATTAACACCAACGTGCTCCCTATAAGCCATGAGGACTGTACTGGACAGGTAAGTTGCGGTGTAAAGTTCCTTCTACACTGCCACATCAATCAGTTTGCGGGCAAGTACTGCTTGGTTAATTGGTTTCTTGTCATGGTACCTATGGGGTTAAACCAGGTGCACTTACATAAAATGGTCCAGTCTGTTTGATACACGACAGCTTCAGAACAGACGCTGACAGCAACTTTTATCTGCCTACCGCTCCATTTTTGGCATGAATCGGGCGATAGAGGGATGAAATTATTTTTAAACTACGCAAAATTTTCACCTAAATCTCACCCAATGCAATTTTTCCTTTTTCTTCTTTTTGTTCCGTTCCTTTTTAAATGCAGTTTATCTATTTTCAGTTCTGATGAAAAGTCTACACCTGAAACATCAACTTATTTATTTTGGAAAAAAAGTTGACACAAAAGTTTGACAACATTTGCTCCACACAAGTGTCAGGCAATGACAATCTCCAAAAAGAGAGAGCCTAACCATCTCCCCTAGACATTCAATAGCATTACCATCACCGAATCCTCCACCATCAACATCCTGGGAGTCACCATTGACTAGAAATTCAACTGGACCAGACATTAGAAACTGTGGAGGAGCAGAGAGATTTAGGGGTCCAAGTACACAAATCACTAAAAGCTAATGTATAGGTACAAAAAATAATTTAAAAGGCTAATGGATTGTTAGACTTCATCTCAAGGAGACTGGAGTATAAAGCTCTGGTTAGACCGCATCTGAAGCACTGCATTCAGTTCTGGACACCACACCTCAGGAAGGATATATTGGCCATGGAGGGGATGCAGTGCAGATTCACCAGAATGATATCTGGGCTAAAACGGTTAAATTATGAGGAAATGTTGCATAGATTGCATGGCACTGGTCAAAAAAGTACAAGCCCATGGGATCCAAGGGAAAGTGGCAAGTTGGATCCAAAATTGGCTCAGTGGCAGGAAGCAAAGGGTAATGGTTGACAGGTGTTTTTGTGATCGGAAGGCTGTTTCCAGTGGGGTTCCGCAGGGCTCAGTACTAGGTTCCTTGCTTTTTGTGGTACATATTAATGATTTGGACTTAAATGTAGGGGGCATGATTAAGAAGTTTGCAGATGATACAAAAATTGGCCGTGTGATTGATAGTGAGGAGGCAAGTTGTAGATGCAGGAAGATATCAATGGACTGTTCAGGTGGGCAGAAAAGTGGCAAATGGAATTCAATCCGGAGAAGTGTGAGATAATGCATTTGGGGAGGGCAAACAAGGCAAGGGAATACACAATAAATGGGAGGATACTGAGAGGTTCAGAGGAAGTGAGGGAGCTTGGAGTGCATGTCCACAGATCCCTGAAGGTAGCAGGACAGGTAGATAAGGTGGTTAAGAAGGCATATGGAATGCTTTCCTTTATTAGCCGAGGCATAGAATATAAGAGCAGGGAGGTTACACCAGAACAGTATAAAACACTCTTTAGGCCACAGGTTGAGTACTGTGTACAGTTCTGGTCACCACATTACAGGAAGGATGTAATTGCACTAGAGAGGGTACAGAGGAGATTTACGAGGATGTTGTCAGGACTGAAGAATTTTAGCTATGAGGAAAGATTGGATCGGCTGGAGTTGTTTTCTTTGGAACAGAGGAGGCTGAGGAGTGATTTAATTGTGGTGTATAAAATTATGAGGGGCCTAGATAGAGTGGATAGGAAGGACCTATTTCCCTTAGCAGAGAGGTCAATAACCAGGGGGCATAGATTTAAAGTAATTGGTAGAAGGATTAGAGGGGAGCTAAGGAAAAATCTTTTCAACCAGAGGGTGGTAGGAGTCTGGAACTCACTGCCTGAACGGGTGGTAGAGGCAGAAACCCTCAACTCATTTAAAAAGTAATTGGACATGCACCTGAAGTGGACTGGGAAATAGACAGTTTCCTAGAAGTAAAGGGAATTAGGGGTTACGGGGAGCGGGCAGGAAATTGGACATGAATTTAGATTTGAGGTTAGGATCAGATCAGCCATGATCTTATTGAATGGTGGAGCAGGCTCGAGGGGCCGATTGGCCTACTCCTGCTCCTATTTCTTATGTTCTTATGAAGTGCCAAAACTTACAAGGCCACGGACCAAGTGCTGGAAAGTGGGATTAGGCTGGGTGCCTCCTTCCGTGCTGTAAATTTTCTATGATAGACTAGGCTTGTGTTCCCTCAGCTATAGAAGAATAAGGGATGATCTAATTGAGGTGTTTAAGATGATTAAAGGAGTTGGTAGCATCGATACAGAGAAACTATTTCCTCTGATGGGGGAGTTCAGAACAAGGGGGCATAACCTTAAAATTAGAGCTAGGCCATTCAGGGGTGATGTCAGGAAGCACTTCTTCACTCAAAGGGTTGTGGAAATCTGGAGCTCTCTCTCCCTCAAAAGCTGCTGAGGCTGGGGGTCAATTGATAATTTTAAAAACTGGGATTGATAGATTTTTGTTAGGCAAGGGTATTAAGGAATATGAGAATTGTAAGAATTAACCCAATAACAGATATAATTTAGGATAATTATAATCAATAGTAGAAGTAGAATGAAATGTACTATGAATCTATAGATGTAAACTGTACTGTGTATTAATATAGTGTGAACCATGTAACGTGTATTCAATAAGAAAGTGCTGATGGGCCGAGAAGGATGCATGATGGTTATTATAGTCAAGTTTGCAATTAAAACTAACAGAATGCTGACAGTATTGAAGTGGCAATTAACAGACCTTGGGAAAATCACAGGCTTGAGGGAGGATGGGCTGTAATGATCAGGGAGTCACCCAGGCTCAGGCCTCTCTATCTTGAGCCCCCGCACGTTAGTGAATAGAAGTCTGTTTATACAAACTGTGTCCTGTGAAGGCTGGAAATGTAACTCTAAGATAAGGTACCGTTAAGTCTATAACAACAAGGCACAGATGGTACCAGGAGCTGCTTGGAATATAACTTCTAAAGGGTGAGAGACATGAGGAAGGCGTGCAAGATTCTGGCGAGGAAGAAAAGACTTCAGTAAACAGAACATAGCAAGAGAGACCGCGCCGCAGTCACTTGGAAGGATACTTCCAAGGTTTCAAGGAACAGACTGTGACTATTTCTCTTTGTTAAGTATCACTTTCTTTGTACAAATTGTGATGTGCTTGATAAATCTGTTTTACCTTTAACCATAATACCAGTACCGTGGTGATCTTGTTGTCAAGAACCAGTCTTTGGATTGGATTAAATTAGAATCCTGAGAGTAGGAGCTTTAAATCCTACACCAAGGCAGGTAAATGGAATTAATATACAGATCAGCCATGATCTAACTGAATGGCGGAATAGGCTCGAGGGACTGAATGGCCTACTTCTGTTCCTGTATAAATGCCGTGGTTACTCAAGCAGGTAAGAGCTGGGTATTCTTCTGGGAGTACCTCAGCTCCTGGCTCCATGAAGCCTCTCCACCACTTACAAGGCACAAGTCAGGGGTGTGATGGGATACTCTCCACTTGCCTGGATGGGTGCAGCTGCAACTTAAGAAGCTTGACACTGTCCAAGACAAAGCAATCCACTTTAACAGCACCTCATCCACTAGCCTAAACATTTAACCACTCTACCATTGGTGTACCATGGATGCAGTGTGTACTATCTACAGGATGCACTGCAGCAAGTCGCCAAGGCTTCTTAGACAGCACCTCCCAGACCCACGACTTCCACCATCTAGAAGGACCAGGAATGCAGGTGTATGGGAGCACCATTACCAAGTTCCCTTCCAAGTCACACACCATCCTGACTTGGACAAATACCGCCATTCCTTCGTTGTCACTGGGTCAAAAATATCCAATAGCACTGTGGAAGCACCTTCATCACATGGACTGCAGCGGTTCAAGAAGGAGGCTTATCACCACCTTCTCAAGGGCAATTAGGGATGGGCAATTAACACTTGTCCTTGCGGCGATGCCCATATCCCAAGAATGAATTTTTTTAAAAAAAGTGAAACATTTCCTGCCTTCAAATATCTTCAGTAAAAGATCTGTGGGCTCTTCTTTGTTGGTGGTGGGATCGCTTAGCTCTATCTACAGCATACTGCCAATTGCTGTTTAACATACATGTAGTCCTGTGTTGTGGCTTCACCAGGTTGGCACCTCATTTTCAGGTGCTGTTCTTGGCACGATGTGCTGTCCTGCACTATAAGATTCTATGATTCTAACTCAGATAGATCACTGAGACAATTTTCTGTATTTTTCCATTCTGAACTTGTAAGACACCTAGTCACATGTGTGACTCAAAAATTATTAGAGCTCTATATCTCACATACTTCAGATGTCAGAAATGCAAAGGCTTTGTTGTAAATGTCATGAAGGGGATTATTCAATTGTCCCAACCATGGGAAAATTCAAGGAAAGGCTGCAAACAAACAAAGAAAGCATTTGCACCAGTCCAACTCTAGTTACCTTCTTTCACACAGTTTTCTTTAGTCTGTGTCAGCTTCACCAAACGATTTGCTTCCTCTAGCTGAATTTCCAAGAGATTGTTCCTCCCCTGAGTTTCTGCTATTTTCTAAGACGTGTAAAGAAATATGTAGTGGTAACACTAGCATAAAATTGTATGATCCAATTATTAACAGTAATAACACTTATAAAGGATACAATGTGTAACAGTTGACTGGTGATGATCTGCCTGTTGGATAAATATTGCACTTAGCCCTCTGCATTATGAGGCATTCTGAGAGCTGAACTCATTTTTATTGGAGAAAAGAACATTATGGGGGTCATGATACAGCTCTGAGAGGCATAAAGCATGCAGATGTAAGCAGACAATTTTATTTGGGCTGTGAGTACAAAGCATCATATGATACAGCAGAAGGAGGCCATTTGGCCCATCGTGCCTGTGCCGGCTCCTTGGTAGAGGTATCCAATTAGTCCTGCTCCCCTGCTAGTATCATAGTAGACCTCAAAATTAACAAACCCTGAGTGAGACTATAATTATTCTTTTTCCCATAAAGGAGTGGATATATAGAACAGATTCCTTGAAGGATCATTATTTTAACAAGAAACAATGGGCTGGATTTTCCTAATTTGGGCAGGGGGAGTGGAGTGGCAAGGTGGGGCTTCCATTTGCCCCTCCAATCCCACCATGATCCTGATCCATTTTCCTGGGTCAGAGATCAATGATCCTTCAAGCGTACAGAACTGGATTTCTGTATATTTCAGTCAGTAGAAAGCAGTGCAACATCATCCTTTAATGAAAATAGAAAATTAACAGCAGGTCATCTTTATCCACAATAAGAACATGACAACCAATTGGTATTAATTTTCCAAAATTCCCTAGATTCTGGAAGGGTCCCATCAGATTGAAAAATAGTGAATGTAACTCCTCTATTCAAGAAAGGAGGGAGACAGAAAGCAGGAAACTACAGGCCAGTTAGCTTAACATCTGTCATAGGGAAAATGATAGAATCTATTATTAAGGAGGTTATAGCAGGGCATTAGAAAATCTCAATGCAATCAGGCAGAGTCAACACGACTTTGTGAAAGGGAAATCGTGTTTGACTAATTTATTAGAGTTCTTTGAGGAAGTAACAAGTAACGTGGATAAACGGGATCCTGTGGATGTGGTGTACTTGGATTTCCAGAAGGCTTTTGACAAGGTGCCACATTAAAGGCTACTGCATAAAATAAGAGCTCATGGTGTAGGGGGTAACATATTAGCATGGATAAAGGATTGGCTAGCTAACAGGAAACAGAAAGTAGGCATAAATGGGTCATTTTCAGATTGGCAAAATGTAACGAGTGGAGTGCCACAGGGATCAGTGCTTGGGCCTCAACTATTTACAATCGAAATCAATGACTTGGATGAAGGGACTGAATGTATGGTTGCTAAATCTGCTGATGACACAAAGGTATGTAGGAAAGTAAGTTGTGAAGAGGACATAAGGGGCTCGATTTTCGCGTCCGGTTACCTGCGGGCTTCCAGCGGGGGGCCCCCGAAAATCCCGATATCCGGTCACGTGACCGGATCGCGACGAAATCCCGCCCACTTCCGGGTACCGCGCTGACGTGCGGGGCTGCGCGCGCAAGCCCCGTTGGTGGGAATCCCGCAGGCAATTAAAGCCAGCGGGATTCCACTTGAGAGTACTTACCTTGCTTGTTGAGGTCAGTTAATGAGCTGAAGCAGCTATCAAAAGAGGAAGTGTGGGATTTTGGGTTCAAGGCAGTGAGTTTCCCACACTGGGGGAAACAGTCTCTCTCCAACCAGGCGTGTTGCAGCCAGCAGCCTGTGGCAGGTGTCAAGGTGCACTCCACGGGGGAGAGCCCTCACCCACGCAGGAGGCCACCGCGTCACATAGGGCAACCCCTGCCCTCCACCACCCCCCGCCAAGCTAGAGGACAGACCGACACGAAACCGCAGCCCTAGTGCGAGGAACCACCCACCTACCCTGCACAACCCCTCAGACCAACAACGGCCAGATGGGTGGTGCGTGGACACCCTCGGAGGACGAACAGCATGACCAGCCCCAGCAGCCTCACAGTCCACGCCGTCCGCCGCAGAGACGTGGAGCCCCCCAACACGGTGTTGTTGCACGCCCACCTGCACAGCAGGAGGGAGGGCTACCGCAGGGAGAGACGCATCGCAGAGGGCACTACCCTCGCCGCAGGGTCCACAGACCGAGGCGCAGCTCCCCGGACCTCTCCGAGCAGCAGTGCACAGGGAGGCGCAGATTCGCTCGACATGTAGTCGTGGAGATCTGCAGGCTCTTTCATGCCGAGCTGCTCCTGGCTGGCCCCAGCACCAACTGCTTACCTGTCGCTGTCAAAGTCACCACTGCCCTCCACAACTTCTCCTCCGCATCCTTCCAGGGTGCAGCCGGCTACACCGCCGATGTCTCTCAGTCGTCTGCGCGGAAGAGCCCTGCAAATACACCTGCACCTACTCTGCAGTAACACGATGGGTGGCATCAGTGGTGGGTCCTCATAGTGATACCCAGGAGCGGGCATTATTGGACACAACGGACAGGATTCACGGAGACATGGCAGTGGTGGTGTCAATATAATGTGTGCTGTTTGTTGCTCTGAAATTCAATATAGGTAACACCCAGGACAAACCCTCAGACACCCTTGTGCACCCCCTTCATGCTCATGACACGTTTGCCTTACGCTGCCTACTGCACATATGTGATGCATGCCCTGTGGCTGCAGCACAGGTGGTGGCAGGTTGAGTGAGGCTGGCCGTGAGGGAGATGCACGAGAGGTTGAGTATGGGATGGAGCAATGAGATTGTATGAGGATTGGGTCGCGTGTTAGTGGCAGGATGAGTACTGGCGAGGTGAGTAGGTGGAGGTAAGATGAGGATGGGGTTTGAGTGGGTATGAAGGGTGATGTGACAGAGTAGTGTTGGCGGTGCCGAAGGAGATGTGGGATGGGGGCAGTGTTGTGGCAGACGGAGTGTAGGGGAAAGACTTCGTGTTCTCACTGTGGCTGACCTACTGCAGTCATTGCAGCGCCTCCTGCACTGTATGCAGGTGGGCGATATGTTGGTGGCGCAGGTGACCCCCTCTGCCACCTCGAGCCAGGCCTTCTTGGTGGCAGAGGCAGGCCGCTCCCTCCCGCCCGCCGGGGGAAAGATCTGTGTCCTCCCCCTCCTTCTCACCCCATCTGATGATACCTGGGGTGAGGCATCATTAAACTGGGAGCAGCCTTCCCCCAGGGCTGCTCCATGCTGCAATTTGTCCCATTGGTTGCAGCATCTGTCAGTGGAGGACTGCCCCTTTAACTAGAGAGCCTCCAGCTGACAGATCGTACTGCGCATGCGCAGCCCGCCCGACGCGCAGACCAGCGCCCTGGACCCCGGAGGAGCAGGTAATTGATTCCTATTAGTGTGTTGCCTGCTACGATCGCGCGGGCAACCCACTAATTTCGCCGAGCGTGTTGACCATGCTCCCGGAGGACCACCCGCTGGGAACCCGCAGGCCTGCTAAATTCGAGCCCAAGGAGTCTGCAAAGGGATATAGATAGGTTAAGTGAGTGGCAAAAATTTGGCAGATGGAGTATAATGTGGGAAAATGTGAACTTGTCCACTTTGGCAGGAGGAATAGAAACGCAGTATGTTATTTCAATGGAGAGAGATTGCAGAACTCTGAGGTACAGAAGGATCTGGGTGTCCAAGTACATGAATCACAAAAAGCTCGTATGCAGGAACTGCAAGTGATTAGGAAGGCAAATGGAATGTTGTCATTTATTGCAAGGGGAATGGAATATAAAAGTAGAGATGTTTTGCTCCAGTTGTACAGGGCATTGGTGAGACCACATCGAGAATACTGTGTGCAGTTTTGGTCTCCTTATTTAAGAAAGGACATAATTGCTTTGGAGGGGATTCAGAGAAGGTTCACTCGACTGATTCCTGGGATGAGGGGGTTATCTTATGAGGAAAGGTTGGACAAGTTGGGCCTGGAAACACTGGAGTTTAGAAGAATGAGAGGTGATCTTATTGAAACGTATAAGATCCTGAGGGGACTAGAAAGGGTAGATGCTGAGGGGATGTTTCCCCTTGTGGGAGAGACTAGAACTAGGGGTCACAGTTTAAAAATAAGGTGTCTCCCATTTAAGACGGAGCTGAGGAGAATTTTTTTCTCTCAGAGGGTCGTGAGTCTGTGGAACTCCCTTCCCCAGAGAGCGGTGGAGGCAGGGTCATTGAATATTTTTAAGGCTGAGTTAGATAGATTCCTGTTTAACAAGGGAATCAAAGGTTATAGTCGGTAGACGGGAAAGTAGGGTTGAGGTCACAATCAGATCAGCCATGATCTTATCAAATGGCAGAGCAGGCTCGAGAGGCCTACTCCTGCTCTTAATTAGTATGTTCGTATGTAATGCTTAGAATAACAAAGAACCTTTTGGCTCATTAAACCCATTCCTTCCAGAAATCTTGTACATTCTATCATATCGGACTCCACCCCCAATTATGTTAACTCCTGGGAATGTTCTGCATAAATAGTCCCCTGATCCTCCCAATGGTCGTCAAGCAAACTGCACAGTATCAATCCGTCTCTAATTCTTCACTACTCAGCTCTCAACAGCTGCTCTCTATAGAATATGCTGCTGTTTCCCCCCAGCCCAAACAATATACGAGGAACCCTCATGTCTCATGGTGTTTTCGATCATCACAGTTTTATTTCAATAACATTCAATCCCAACCATACATTTATACAAAAGCAAAATACTGCGGATGCTGGAAATCTGAAATAAAAGCAGGAAATACTGGAAACACTCAGCAGATCAGGCAGCATCTGTGGAGGGAGAAATGTTTCAAGTCGATCACCTTTCATCAGAATGCTGCCTGACCTGTTGAGTGTTTCCAGCGTATATTTATATCATTGCTTTATGAAAGAGTTAATCAACACATTTTAATGCTTTTGCTGGGAATCTGTTCTATATATCCACTCCTTAATGGGAAAAAGAATAATCATAGTCTCACTCAGGGCTTGTTAATTTTGATGTCAACTATGATACTAGCAGGGGAGTAGGACTAATTGGATAGCTCTACCAAGGAGCCGGCACAGGCACGATGGGCTGAATGGCTTCCTTCTGTGCTGTATCCTACTATGATTAGCACAGCTACGGGGATAGGGCGGGGGATTGGGACTAGCTGAATTGCTCTTGCATAGAACTGGCACGGTGTGCGGACAACACAGTGAACTGCTGAGAGTTTGGTAAGTGTGAGAGTTTAAGGGTTAATCTCTTTAAAATCTAGTGTATATTGCTTTCAACTGTTTAAGTTCAATTTTAAAGTTTAAATTTTTAAGTTTCTGTCAGGCTTCAGCAGAGAGAGCTGCTGTAGTAAGTTAATTGGTTAGCAAGATTAAACTGGTACCTGAAGGTGGGGCAGGCCTGACTCATCTGAGTCACAAACTGTAGAAATACAGGGGCCTGTCAAGGCAACAGCATGGAGTGCGACAGGACAGAGTGAACTGCTGAGAGTTTGGTAAGTGTGGGAGTTCGGTGAAGTGGGGAAAGGAGGTGCTGCTTTGCCTTGCTTTTCCGAACTTTTTCCCCAGAGCGGCAGTGAACCTGAGCGTAGAAGACTGAGATTGGGGAATAAAAACAGCAGCAGACCTGCAACAAGAGAAAACTACTGTGCGACGTCACAGGTGAGGCAGGAGAGTCCGAGAGGTGAGCACAGTATAAAAGGAGAGACCGAGAGTGGGAGGAGAGTCTGGGAGTCTAAGGCAAGTCATGGCAGCACAGTTTGCACCCATGATATGCTCCTCCTGCACTATGTGGGAAGTCATGGACACTACCAGTGTCCCTGGCGACCATGTGTGCAGGAAGTGTGTCCAGCTGCAGCGACTGGCTAACCGTATTTCGGAGCTGGAGCTGCGGGTGGATTCACTGTGGAGCATCCGCGATGCTGAGACTATCGTGGATAGCACGTTCAGTGGGGTGGTCACACCGCAGGTAAAGATTACGCAGGCAGAAAGGAAATGGGTGACCGCCAGGCAGAGTAAAAGGACTAGGCAGGTAGAGCAGGAGTCGCCTGGGGCCATTTCCCCCTCAAACAGATATTCTGCTTTGGATACTGTTGGGGGAGATGGCTCATCAGGGGAAAGCAGCAAGAGCCAAGTTCGGGGCTCCACGGGTGGCTCTGCTGCACAGAAGGGGAGGAAGAAGAGTGGCAGGGCTATAGTGATAGGGGATTCAATTGTAAGGGGAACAGATAGGCGTTTCTGCGGCCGCAAACGTGACTCCAGGATGGTATGTTGCCTTCCTGGTGCTAGGGTCAAGGATGTCACGGAGCGGCTGCAGGGCATTCTGGAGGAGGAGGGTGAACAGCCAGTAGTCATGGTCCATATTGGTACCAACGACATAGGTAAAAAAAGGGATGAGGTCCTGCAAGGTGAATTTAAGGAGTTAGGAGATAAATTAAAAAGCAGGACTTCAAAGGTAGTGATCTCAGGATTACTACCAGTGCCACGTGCTAGTGAGTATAGGAACAGGAGAATAGACAGGATGAATGGGTGGCTGCAGGGATGGTGTAGGAGGGAGGGATTTAGATTCCTGTGACATTGGGACCGGTTCTGGGGAAGGTGGGACCTGAACAAACGTGACGGGTTATACCCGAGCAGGACTGGGACCAATGTCCTCGCGGGGGTGTTTGCTAATGCTGTTGGGGAAGGTTTAAACTAGAGCGGCAGGGGGATGGGAACCAGAGCGGGGAGTCAGAAGGGAATAAAGTTGAGAGCAGCAAGAGAGAGGAAGACCCAGGGGAAATTTACAATACAAATAGTACAAACAGTTGTTCAAGAACAAGTGAAAGGGAAAAGCGTAGAGCAGCAGAAAGAAAGTGTACTTTAGGCACGACAGATAAAATAAAAACTAGAAGGCGTAAGGCGATTAACCCAGCATCAAAGCTGAAGGTCAGGCTCGGGTGTGTGGCCCAACTAAGAGTTCCATGTACAAATGCACGGAGTATAAGGAATAAATTAAATGAACTACAGGTTCAAATTCAAATTGGAGGGTATGACATGATAGCTATTACTGAGATTTGGCTGCAGGATGGTCAGGATTGGGAACTAATTATACCAGGTTATAAAGTCTACAGGAGAGATAGGGAAAATGGAAGAGGGGGAGGAATAGCCTTAATGATTAGAGATGAAATCACTTCAATGATAAAGGGGGATATAACGAGAGGTAAGCAGCCAACAGAGACCTTATGGGTTGAATTGAGAAATAGGAAAGGATCTAAGACTATTGTGGGAGTTGTATATAGGAGCCCTGGCAGCAGCTCTGAAGTGCTAGATTGTATAAATGCAGAGATTAGACAAGCGTGTAACAAAGGCATAGTGGTCTTAATGGGGGACTTTAACCTTCACATAGATTGGGAAAAGCAGACCAGCAACTGTCAGAAAGGTAGTGAATTTCTTGAGTGTGTCCGGGATAGTTTTCTACAGCAGTATGTCCGAGAGGCAACAAGGGGGCAAGCCATACTAGATTTAGTAATGAGTAATGAACCAGATTTAGTTAACAGCTTAACTGTGCGTGAACATCTATCCAATAGCAATCATAACATGATCGAGTTCAATGGAGTGTTTGAAAGGGAAAAAAGTGAGTCAGCTGCGAAGATTCTAGACTTGGGCAAGGCCGACTTCAATGGGATGAGACAGAGACTGTCCACAGTAAAGTGGGTAAATCTGTTAATGGGTAAAACGACTGATGATCAGTGGGAAATGTTTAAAGAAACATTTAACGTGATACAGAATCAGTTTATACCCCTGAGGGGCAAGAACTCTACTTGCCAAAAAAAACAGCCATGGACAACTAAAGAGGTAAGGGACAGTATAAGACATAAGGAAAGGGCATACAAAAAGGCAAAAAATGGCACAGATCCTGGCGAATGGGAAAGATACAAAGATCAACAAAGGGTCACAAAACAGATAGTAAGGGCTACAAAAAGAGAGTATGAAAAGAAACTTGCAAGGGATATCAAAACCAATACGAAGAACTTTTATAGTGACATGAGGAAAAAGAGGGTGGTCAGGAGCAGTGTTGGCCCCTTAAAAACTGAAAGTGGGGATATTGTCATTGACAATGGGGAAATGGCGGACATGTTGAACAATTACTTTGCGTCAGTATTTACAGTCGAAAGAGAGGATAGCATGCCGGAAATCCCAAGAAAACTAATATTGAATCAGGGACAGGGACTCTATAAAATTAACATAAGTAAAGCAACAGTAATGAAGAAAATAATAGCACTAAAGAGTGACAAATCCCCAGGACCAGATGGTTTCCATTCCAGGGAGTTAAAGGAAGTAGGTGAGCACATTGCGGATGCCCGAACTATAATCTTTCAAAGTTCTCTAGATTCAGGAACTGTCCCTCCAGATTGGAAAATTGCACATGTCACTCCGCTTTTTAAGAAAGGAGAGAGAGGGAAACCGGGGAATTATCGACCAGTTAGCCTCACATCTGTTGTGGGGAAAATGCTGGAGTCTATAATTAAGGATAGGGTGACTGAACACCTCGAGAATTTTCAGTTAATCAGAGAGAGCCAGCATGGATTTGTGAAAGGTAGGTCGTGCCTGACAAACCTGATTTAATTTTTTGAAGAGGTGACTAAAGTAGTGGTCAAGGGAATGTCAACGGATGTTATTTATATGGACTTCCAGAAGGCATTTGATAAGGTCCCACATAAGAGACTGTTAGCTAAGTTAGAAGCCCATGGAATCGATGGAAAAGTACGGACTTGGTTAGGAAGTTGGCTGAGCGAAAGGCGACAGAGAGTAGGGATAATGGGTAGGTACTCACATTGGCAGGATGTGACTAGTGGAGTCCTGCCGGGATCTGTCTTGGGGCCTTAATTATTCACAATATTTATTAACGACTTAGATGAAGGCATAGAAAGTCTCATATCTAAGTTTGCCGATGACTCAAAGATTGGTGGCATTGTAAGCAGTGTAGATGAAAACATAAAATTACAAAGCGATATTGATAGATTAGGTGAATGGGCAAAACTGTGGCAGATGGAATTCAATGTAGACAAATGTGAGGTCATCCACTTTGGATCAAAAAAGGATAGAACAGGGTACTTTATAAATGGTAAAAAGTTAAAAACAGTGGATGTCCAAAGGGACTTAGGGGTTCAGGTACATAGATCACTGAAGTGTCATGAACAGGTGCAGAAAATAATCAAGAAGGCTAATGGAATGCTGGCCTTTATATCTGGAGGACTAGAGTACAAGGGGGCAGAAGTTATGCTGCAGCTATACAAAACCCTGGTTAGACCGCACCTGGAGTACTGTGAGCAGTTTTGGGCACCGTACCTTCGGAAGGACATATTGGCCTTGGAGGGAGTGCAGCGTAGGTTTACTAGAATGATACCCGGACTTCAAGGGTTAAGTTACGAGGAGAGATTACACAAATTGGGGTTGTATTCTCTAGAGTTTCGAAGGTTAAGGAGTGATCTGATCGAAGTTTATAAGATATTAAGGGGAACAGATAGGGTGGATAGAGAGAAACTATTTCCGCTGGTTGGGGATTTTAGGAGTAGGGGGCACAGTCTAAAAACTAGAGCCAGACCTTTCAGGAGCAAGATTTGAAAACATTTCGACACACAAAGGGTTGTAGAAGTTTGGAACTCTCTTCCGCAAACGGCAATTGATACTAGCTCAATTGCTAAATTTAAATCTGAGATAGCTTTTTGGCAACCAAAGGTATTAAGGGATATGGGCCAAAGGCAGGTATATGGAGTTAGATCACAGATCAGCCATGAACTTATCAAATGGCGGAGCAGGCACGAGGGGCTGAATGGCCTACTCCTGTTCCTATGTTCCTATGACTCAATGGGCCAAATGGCCTCCTTCCGTGCTGTAACCTTGCTATGATTCTATGATACTACTACTGCTATGATTATTTTAACAAGACAGAATGGGCAGGATTTTCCTCATTTGGGCAGGGGGAGTGGAGTGGCAATGTGGGACTTCCATTTGCCCCTCCAATCCCACCATGATCCTGGCCCATTTTCCTAGGTCAGAGATCACTAAACATGCAAGGATGGCTCTCAGTGAGACTCGCACCACCCAAAATTGGCTGCTTATAATGACTATTCCCAGCCAGAATGGCGATGAATGGGTAATTCCCCGTCAATCACTGCTGTAAGTGACTAGGATTAATTTTATGCACGTAATTTGTATGTAACTATTCCACTCACAGCATTTTGCTGGAGAAATGAGCAATTTGTATTTTGTAACTATTCTCCACTGTGCTGGAGAATTCACCCTGTTTTTATCAGGAGACATTGCTGTAGTTTTGGTCATGAGTTCTGTTTGCTGTAGTTGGTAGAAGACTCTTTTAAAAGACTCTGTAGACCGTTTGCTGTAGTGCAGTTTAAATAGACTCAGTTTGCTGAGTAAATAGTCTTTGTTTGCTGTAAAATAGACTGCTGTGAGTCCTGCCGTAAGTCCCGCCCCGCCTCCAACTCATTAGCTGACACATTGATGTCAATAGACACTGCCGTAAATTGGGTACAATCGCAGCTGAAAATGAAGCATAATCAGATAGCGAAGTCTACTGCCACCTCGCAGACCCAACCTTAATTTCCCTCCCCTCACACCCGCCAGTGCTAGCCACCCCTTCCTGTCCGCTACATGCAGAAGAAAATCCAATCCAATTTCTCTTATATTTGTTCATAAACAAAGACAATTTTTATGAAATGCCCTGATTATGCACAAACAATATGAAATTATTTTCTGAAGACAAAGGTTGCTAATGATTTTTGGCAAAGCAATTAATAGCCGCTATCAGCAACAAAATATTCTTTGAGCTGTGCAGGTGAAATTACAGAAATAAATTAATGCTAGAATTTAGATAGCACAGGGTTCTCTGGATAAATCAAGTGGAAGTTCTACATAAAATAAGCTGTGAGTTTTACTGTAAAGGAAAATTCAATTCTAATTAGATATACAGTGCAGTAAACCTAATGGGCTATTGATATCCAGTAAATCTTCTTGCAAGAAACTTAGGTGTGCGTGATACCATTTCATCTGCTACTAATTTTTTAATTGCAGAAATGAATCCTTAAAACTGATACAAGGAAACAAAACTGTGTTCTAAAATATTTTGCAGCCGACACAGCAATTTTTACTCAGAAACCTAAATGAGAAACTAAGGCCTATAGTTCAGAACACCACCAAGGTTGAAAAAATCCAGAGGAAAAATGTTTCAGTTGCTATGGCTAATGGTGCCAGAGTGGAACTTGGGACTAGTCTAAAGTGCCCTTGCACAAAATGTGCAAGAATGTAATTTGAATATTTTAAAACATTCAAATGCATTTAAATGAAGGTTAACTTAATCACTTGTTTATTTAAAATGGGATTGTGGTGTGTGCTCCATTCAGTTCTGTGGAATGAGCCCGAGGGAAGCACCATGTGCGACAAAGCCCTTAAAGGACAGATGATTATTCTGTAATTGTTTTTGAATTTTATTTTTTTCAATGTGAATTTGTTTTTATATTTTGTGTATGTTTTCTGATTTTTTTATTGCATTTTTAACATTTTCTTTTGATTTTTTTGGTCAGGATAGTGAGGAATGTTTACGTTGAACCAGAAATAACCAAATAATGTCTGGAAATTCATTAAAAAACTGTTTCAAACCTTGGTTATAGCACCAAGAGAGAGAAAGCTGACCGTAAATTAAGCACTTACAAGGCTTCAGCAGAGCAGGAACAGCTAAAAAGAAAGGCGATAAAAAAGTTCTCACAATAGAAAAATTCACAGCAGTTCAAGGTATAACAAGGCATCTAAGTGCAAAGTACAGAGTCCCCAAGTCAAATTAAAATTAAAGATGGGGTTGATTATAACGCACCCAAATACTGAATTTTTAGACAAGATGACAGCAAAATATGCCAGGGAGTTAGCCAATCCCAGGAGTTGGTCTGATTCACCTGCTATTATACCATCAACCATATCTGCCTCCACAGGCTCGTCAGCAGGAAGCCAGTTAGAGAGATGTATAATCTACTGCAACCAACCTCCACCATAGGCCACCAACCTCCTCAATGTTTCTGCCTTGACCTCCTTTCATACTGCAGTATCAACCAATGTGGGTCCCAATAAAGGTAACAAAAGTGATTGATGCATTGGTCAGCACGGCCAACATTTCATCTGCTTTACCACTGTTGCTAAACAGGGCTTGATATTACTGGCTAATTTCACCACACTGCTGCCTTTCATCAAGAACAAGGGGCCAAGCGGCAGCCAGCAACCGTTTTCAGGACTGCTGCAGAGCGGGAGAAGCATCCACACTCAGGTAAGTATTTTTTTTAAAAACATACCTTTTTGGTGGTGGCCTCTAGCGGTCCCTTTAAGGACAGCCACTTAGGTTGCATGTGGACTTGGTTATCCTGAACGTGACTCTGTTCAAGGCAGCCCACTTTTGGGAAGGGGTCCTGGAACAGGGATTAGGCCCCCTATTTGCATATGCAAAGAGCCTAACTCTTGTTTCAAGTGAGGACCCTGGATGCTTATTCTTCAGCCTTTACCAATATGGCAGGCGGTGCAGTTCCGGCGTGGAATGTGCACGTGTGCACGGCATCTGTCATATTGGACGCTCAGGCGCTGTTTTACATTTGTAAAACGGGCTTGCTATCAACAAATGTCTAGGCCATAGAGTGTTGTGAGGTGCTGTCTTGCTCTAGGCCACTGGCAGTACTTGTAGGCTGCACTTGTTAGAACATTGTTAGAATTCTGGCTCCAGATCGTACCTTCAAACAGAGTTCGCATTACAAGATAATGTGCATGATGTTTGTCTGGTAATGTACAAGCCTGCATGGTGGTATGGGAAAATGGTGATAAAATATAAGAGCTGGATGGTACCAGCCCAAGTTTGTGGAGAGGCCTGTGGCTTTACCTTCCACTACTTCCTCAATGTTCTTATGTGCAAGAATATATACAGGCCTCTTCCAAAAACCAAAGTGGTTAGAATGTGGAACTTGAACCACAAGGAGTAGTTGAAGCGAATAGAAAGATGCCTTTAAGGGGAAACTAGATAAGTACATGAAGGAGAAAGGAATAGAAGGATATGCAGATAGATTTAGATGAAATAGGGTGGGAGGAGGCTCGTGTGGAGCATTAACACCGGCATAGGCTGAATGGTCTGTTTTTGTGCTGGAAATTCTGTGTGATGCTATGTAAAGACTTGTATTGTTGAGATCTTCTCAGACTGATTCCTGGGATGGCAGGACTGTCGTACAGGAGCAGGTATGTCTTACTGCAGTTGTACAGGGCCTTGGTGAGGCCACATCCGAAGTATTGTGTGCAGTTTTGGTCTCCTTATCTGAGGAAGCATGTCCTTGTCATGGAGGGAGTGCAACGAAGGTTTACCAGACTGATTCCTGGGATGGCAGGACTGACGTATGAGGAGAGATTGGGTCGACTAGGCCTAAGGTATTGGTGAGACCGCATCTGGAATACTGCATACAGTTTTGGTCTCCATACTTAAGAAAAGACATACTTGCTCTCGAGGTAGTACAAAGAAGGTTCACTCGGTTAATCCCGGGGATGAGGGGGCGGACATATGAGGAGAGGTTGAGTAGATTGGGACTCTACTCATTGGAGTTCAGAAGAATGAGAGGCGATCTTATTGAAACATATAAGATTGTGAAGGGGCTTGATCGGGTGGATGCGGTAAGGATGTTCCCAAGGATGGGTGAAACTAGAACGAGGGGGCATAATCTTAGAATAAGGGGCTGCTCTTTCAAAACTGAGATGAGGAGAAACTTCTTCACTCAGAGGGTAGTAGGTCTGTGGAATTTGCTGCCCCAGGAAGCTGTGGAAGCTACATCATTAAATAAATTTAAATCAGAAATAGACAGTTTCCTAAAAGTAAAGGGAATTAGGGGTTACGGGGAGCGGGCAGGAAATTGGACATGAATTTAGATTTGAGGTTAGGATCAGATCAGCCATGATCTTATTGAATGGCGGAGCAGGCTCGAGGGGCCGATTGGCCTACTCCTGCTCCTATTTCTTATGTTCTTATATTCTCTCGAGTTTAGAAGAATGAGAGGTGATCTCATCGAAACATATAAAATTCTAACAGGACTAGAGATGCAGGGAGGATGTTCCTGATGGCTGGGGAGTCCAGAACCAGGGGTCACAGTCTCAGGATACGGGGTATGCCAATTTAGAACCGAGATGAGGAGAAATTTCTTCACTCAGAGGGTGGTGAATCTGTGGAATTCTCTACCACAGAAGGCAGTGGAGGCCAAGTCATTAGATGTATTCAAGAAGGAGATAGATATATTTCTTAATGCTAAAGGGATCAGGGGATATGGGGAAAAAGCGGGAACAGGGTACTGAGTTAGACAATCAGCCATGATCATTTTCAATGGCGGAGCAAGCCCGAAGGGCCGAATGACCTACTCTTGCTCCTATTTTCTATGTTTTTTTAGGTATGAGGAGAGATTGGGTCGACTCGGCCTGTATTCACTCGAATTTAGAAGAATGAGAGGGGATCTCATTGAAACATATAAAATTCTGACAGGGCTAGGCAGAGTGGATGCAGGGAGGATGTTTTCCCTGGCTGGGGGGTCCAGAACGAGGGGTCACAGTCTCAGAATATGGGGTAGGACATTTAGGACTGAGATGAGGAGAAATTTCTTCACTCAGAGGGTGGTGAACCTGTGGAATTCTCTACCACAGAAGGCTGTGGAGGCCAAGTCACTGAATATATTTAAGAAGGAGCGAGATAGATTTCTAGACACAAAAGGCATCAAGGGGTATGGGGAGAGAGCAGGAATATGGCATTGAGATACAGGATCAGCCACGATCATATTGAATGGCAGAGTCGGCTCGAAGGGCCCAATGGCCTACTCCTGCTCCTATTTTCTATGTTTCTATCTTCTCCAGTTCAGATCTGTTTTCTTGTATAACATGCCATTTTGTTGTGGAAGGAGAGCAGCAGTCTTGACGTGCTGTAAGTTGAAGGAGTACATCCAGTGTCAGATATGTGCCCAAGCTGTAGCTCATCCTAATTGAGAAAGAGCGAACTTGGGCACTAAATTGGGCCGTGTAGCGCCCGTTGTTTCAGCGCTATACAGTCCCTCCGACGTCCAAGATGACATCTTGGATGCGCACGCATGTTTCCTGCTTGACGTGCGCCAGACGCCATCTTGGTATAGGAGTTAGCGCACGTACTAATGCCGAACATTGGAAGCATGTAAAGTAAGGAGAAAATGGCTGCAATCAGTGAGCAACGCTGATTTAAAGTGATAGACACAATTTTCGAAGTTAACATTCAACTCAACGCACGGTCTTATCCCTGATTATCTAAACGTTTCTTACAGTGCCTGAAGGACCCCCCCCCACCAGTGCTATTTAAAGGGACCATGCAGGTGTTGCAGGTTAGTTGCTGGATTATTGCTTCTAGCTGCTGGAGGAGTAGGAAGTGTTTTTTGAAGCTCCCTGTTCTTATTGAGAGTTCCTACACTACTTTTGAGAGTGCTTTGGCAGGTATTGCCTTACGGGTCGGAAAGTTACAACCCTGGTGGAACAACATTCCTGCCAACCATGGGCGGTCTGCTAGGGCTCCCGCTGGGCATTGAGCATGACTGGAAGCATGCAGAGAGGCCACGCCCAGCAGGTCAAGCTGCGAGGAGGCGGACGAGGAGGAGGCACAGGGCACTGAGCAGAAGGCCCTACCCAATGAGGGCCTTCAGGAATCAATTCTCTTACCTCAACATGACTGAGGAGGATTGCATCCGACACCTGAGGTTCACCAAGGAAGCCATCATGAGATCTGTCAACCACAACTGCAGCCTCAGAGAAGAGCGAGGACAGCATTGCCTGTGGCTGTGAAGGCCACCGTGGCACTGAACTTCTACGGCTCAGGAGCATTTCAGGCGTCTGCTGGCGACATGTGAAACAGCTCGCAGTTTGCAGTGCACTGCTGCATAAGGGAGGTCACAGATGCACTGTACCACATGAGGAACAGGTTCATCACCTTCCCTCTCAACAGAGACAATCAGATCGAGCGAGCACGGGGGTTCGCCCGCATTGCTGGCTTCCCCATGGTGCATGGTGCCATGGATTGCACACATATTGCCCTGCGTGCCCCGCACATCAACTCGGCTGTCTTCGTCAATTGAAAGGGCTTCCACTCCCTCAATGTGCAGCTGGTGTGCGAGCACACGCATCGCATCATGGAGATCGATGCCCGTTACCCTGGGAGCAGTCACGATGCCTTCGTCATGCGGCAGTCCAACGTGCCAGCTATCTTTCATCCGACTTGGCAAATCGAAGGCTGGCTACGTGGTGACAAGGGCTATCCCCTCACGACGTGGCTCATGACACCGGTCAGGAATCCACGCACACGTGCACAGCAGGCCTATAATGAGAGCCATGCTGCCACACGCAACATCGTGGAGCACACCACAGGCCTCCTCAAACAACGCTTCTGCTACCTAGATCGGTCTGGAGGAGCCCTGCAGTACTCCCCTGGGCGGGTGGGCAGATTCATGGTGGTCTGCTGCATGCTGCACAACCTCGCCATCATGAAGGACCAGCCTTTGCCACCAATGACTGCAGAAGATCCTGAACCAGAGGTGGAGGAGAAGGTTGAGGAGGAAGAGGCGGAGGAGCAGGAAGAAGAAGAGGCTGAGGAGGAGCAGGAGGAAGGGGTGGAGCCGGAAGAGGAGGTGGAGGAAGACGCAAGGTTGCAGCAAGAACCACACGCCTTATCT
This sequence comes from Heptranchias perlo, assembly GCF_035084215.1. Classification (NCBI taxonomy): domain Eukaryota; kingdom Metazoa; phylum Chordata; class Chondrichthyes; order Hexanchiformes; family Hexanchidae; genus Heptranchias; species Heptranchias perlo. Next base: position 1,541,371 of record NC_090328.1, read on the forward strand.
GCAAGGGCTGTGCGAGCTTGCCTGATCCGTGCCCGCTATCAATAATTGGAACTATATCCCCCAATTCACCAACAGTCCTACACTCCCCACCTTTCCCCTCCCACAAGACAATCAAATCGTCCTCCATCAGATTATACATTGGAGTCCCTCTCAGCTCATTGCATGAATAAAAACCACCACCAAATGCCAAATCAAACTCTCATTTATGGATTAATAAATGAAAATATGCAAACATAACAGAACTATTCACCCTTGTGCCTGACCTTAGTGCCTGTTGACCGTGTGCCTTTACCTATCCTAGTGCTCCTACGAGGTGCTTCCCCAGTGGCTGGAGCATGGGTGGTAGAAGGCTGCTGGCTTTCAATGGAGGATCGTCCAGCTGGCCTTGGAGGACGACCTCGAGCAGCTCTGGGCTTAGAGGGCCTGGCTTCAGACTGCACCATCTCAGCATGGGCTGCAGCAGTCTGGCCTGGCTGGCCAACAGGCAACATCAAGGGCACTGGCAGAGTGGCAGGGGTGGGAGCAGGAATGCTGTCATCCTGAGAGAGGACAGCAGGTCCGACTGCCATGGCGCCACTGCCATTCTCCCGGGGCGGCACCTCAGCACTCCTGGTGATCGGCTGGAGAACGGATTGCTGGAGTGCTGTGATGCCCTGGAAGTCTTGTTCCACAGTGGTCCCCAGAGCCACGATAGCAGCAGTCTGAGCTTCCAATGCAGCAGTCAGACCTTGGATGGCAGATGTTTGTGCTGCAATGGATGCTGTGACATCAGTCATCAGATGCTGCATTAAGGTGGGTTCCACAGGTGTGCTGATGGAGATGACCACCCGTTCCATGTTGGAAAAGATGGGCTCCAAGCTCTGTGCAAAGCCCTGTGCCAAGTTGGTGCTGGACTCCTCCATGCCCCTTCTCATTATGCGCAAGCTTTCTAGTGCCCCAAGCATTTGGTGGTGTACGGCCGTCAGCCCTCTTCTGTAGCCTGGCCCATCGAAGTCCTCATCTGACTCCTCTGCAGCAGAACTTGTGAGCGACCTCGCCCTCCGGTGAGTTGGCTCCTGTGGTATCCGTTCCCTCCGCCCCGGCTCCTGCGCACTTGTGCTCGGTGTCTCACCACGTGCAGATCCCTCCTCTAACCTAACCTCTGAAGGATGCGCAGTGACAGTCTCTGAGCTGGTGGAAGCAAGTGTCAGATCGAGTGACGGTGTGGCTTCAGTGTCCTCCTCCTCCTCCTCCTCCTCGGGTGCTGCCACATGTTCTTGGGTATCTGCAATGACAAAGGGAAACAGGTTGAGTTGTGGAGTGGGGAGAGGAGCAAGTAAGAGGTGCAAGCTGGCAGTGTGTGCAGCACGTGAGTCAGGAAAGATTATGGGAGGAGGGAGATGTGGAAAAGGAGCAGATATGCAGAGACTCCCTTGACCGGGACCTCCAGCGCGGCACGTTGTAACGGCTGCAGCGACGGCCCGCCCAATAATCCGCAGCACCGTCACCTCTGGGGGGTGAGGACGTGTAGATGTGCCCATCCAGCCTCAGGTGGCGGGTGTTATACGCCACCTTCTCCTGCAAGACGGAGGACAATGTGTCAGTGAGTGTCCTGCAAGGTGTGTGGGTGATGTGCCTGTCATGGTCAAATAGCTGCCAGTTTGTGTGACTTGAGTGGTGGTTGTGTGGTCTGCAAGTGTGGTATTATGTGCGGGTGAGATGCAGCATTGCGTATGGATGGCAGTGTTTGTTGGTGGGTGGGTGGGTGATGGGAGGTGTCGTGCATGGAGCATTGGTGCAGTTGGTAGGATGTGCCACTTGACACTTGCATTCACTAACCTTGACCACTCGTGTCAGATCATTAAATTTCTTCCGGCATTGCACCCACGTGCGTGGTGCAATGCTCCTCGCATTCACCTCCTGTGCCACGGCCTGCCAATGCCTACGCAGCTGTAGTCTGGACGGTCTCCAGTCACCCTACGGGTACATGGCTGCCCTCCTCTGGTCCGCACCTTACACCAGGGCCTCCAGAGCATCGTCGGAGAATCTTGGTGCCCGCTCTCTTGCTGGTGCAGCTACTCATGATGCCATTCTCCCTTCTCCTACTTGGCTGTGTATCTGCCATTGGAAATGCGCCTGCACCTTTAAGTAGTGCAGGCAGCTGATGATGTGCGCTGCCCAAACCCCATTTCCAACTTCCTCATTCTCCATGCAGCCTCCCAGCAGCGAGGACTGCGCTTGCTGCACGGAGATTTCAGGGTAAGTATCAGGCAGCACGAGGTTCAGAACGGACCCTTATCCAAATTTTCCCCCCTTGTGTTTATATCGTGTCTTATCACATCCTCAGGACATCCAATGATTTACTTTTTGAAGTGTAATCACTTTTGTTATGTAGGCATATTTAATGATCATGCATCGTGTAATTAGGTTGTGCTACAATTCCCTACTGGAGTATGGATATACACGATAAGCAATAAAAGAGCTGTAAGGTTGTATGAGGGCATGGCATAGGCTAACAGTAAGTCCGCAACAAGCTGATAGGCAACACTTTGAGCCATACACCTGGTAAATGGTACTGTTGAGTAGTGCTGTCATGGCAGCATCCTTAAGATGTGCCATATTCTTACACATCTGTTCCCAAGTTGTCCAAGCAGTGCACACAACCTTGACCTTGGCCTCCAGCTGCTCCTAAGCATGCTGTACTACTGTCCACTGGGAAAGGTGCCCTGGAATGCCAAACAGTGTAACCCTTTTTGCATGTATCTTATGCAACAACACCACCATTTCACAGCCAGTGCAGTTTCATTTCACTGATTGCTCCATTTTCTATCTCCACATTTGTTTTGCCTTCTCTTGCCTTGCTAGCTATTTCTTTTTCCTATACAGCCATTGGAATAACTGAAAATGATTTTTTCAGTCTTCAAAGCCTTCAGAAAGGCTGAAACTATTTCTGACCCCACATACAGCCATTTATCTTTAACTGATTGCATCTCTCGGTTTGTGTTAACTAACATGTTAAGTGGTATTATGGCAGTACTCATGGTAAATTCCAGGCATACAATTAATTATGAATCATTAAAATAAAAAGATCTTATTTTGAAATACCGGGGCCAGAACCAGATTACATTTCATGAACAGCATCTCTCTATTTGCGACCTGCATCCCTTTAAGAGCTAATAACAGTGTGATTTCCTGGCTCTCTTTGGCGAATTGCCACTGGTAGGCCCATTCCGGGCTCAAAGCTCACCATGCGTATGTAATTATGGAGAAGAATATGCAACTTGGCTACTGTCTCCACAGGGACAGTTCAACAGTTCAGGTACTTATAGTCTGAAATCATATTTTCTGAGCTTTTGAATACATACAGTTATTTATGACCCAAGTCTGCATGAATACAATTCTCCAGTGAGGTAACTGAGGCAAGGAAGATTCCATTAATGTCAATAGTGTTGTGTACATTATTTATAACTCATCTCCAGAGCAGCACATACGTTATATTTAGGTCATAATATGAAATTGGTGCATGAATCTTTATAAATCCATAACAAAAAGTAGATTAAAGGGAATTGGATTCAGTTAGTTTCCACTGATTTTTTCCAGGCTTCTGACACAGTGAACTAAAAGAAAATTACGAAGGCAGAGAAAATTATCTATCACTGCAACACATTTATCAAAAGTATTGGACTACTGGTTCTTTGCAACATCATGAGAATTGATGTCAATTTTATTTTGTTGTTCATGAAATGTAATCTGGTTCTGGCCCCGGTATTTCAAAATAAGATCTTTTTATTTTAATTATTCATAATTAATTGTATGCCTGGAAATTACTGTGAGCACTGCCATAATACCACTTAACGTGTTAGATAACACAAGGTCAGCAAAGATAAATGTTATGGTTGCAAGTTGCCATTAATCCATATTTTGTACATTTTGAACAATAGATCTGTATTTATCTAAAAGTGCATTCAGAAATTTAAGGACTGAATGAATTGTACTGATACCTGCATATGGAAGCATCAGCCTTAATCAGTTGCTGTTCTAAGTTACCCTTCTTTTACAAGTTAGATTGGCGGATCCTAGGGCAGAAATGACAGAATTTAGGATTGATGATGTCATGCTGGCCCAAACCCATCGTTTGCATGGTGCACCATAACTAGGGTAGATGCATCTTAAACTCTCCCTCACTTCTGGCAAAATTTAGGCAGCAACTTAAATGGGGCATAAAACCAGCACATCGAGGGTGATTTTAGGAGGCAATTGCGGGTGCGTTGGGGGCTCCAAAAATCGCGGAAATCCCGTTCGGGTTCGGAAGCCGGCTCCAACCCGCTGACTTCCGAGTTTCCCAGGGATCCACCTGTGTGCACGCGGGCGACCCGAAAACGGAAATTCCGCTGGCAATTAAAGTCGGTGGGATGACAGTTAAAGAGCCAAAGGTATTTAAGGCACTTTACCTGTGACAGATTAATCGATTAGAACGATTTTTAACTTACCTGGGCGGCTTGCCCACTGCTTCTGATTCACGCCTGGAAGGGCCGGATCAGGGAACAAGAAACGAAATAAACAACCATAGACAGAAGTGAAAACACAAAATGAACCTACCTTTTCACCCTGCTCCGATGTCTCCCGCTCCTATGTCCCCCTCTTCACCCCATCCCGATGTCTCCCCTTCACCCCTGATGTCCCCCTCTTCACCCCCCGATGTCCCCCTCTTCACCCCTCCCCGATGTCCCCCTCTTCACCCCCCCCGATGTCCCCCTCTTCACCCCCCCCCGATGACCCCCTCTTCACCCCCCCCGATGTCCCCCTCTTCACCCCCCCCCCCGATGTGCTCCCGATCTTCCCCTCTCAACTCCCCCCCCCCCCCCGGTCTTCCAGTCCAGCGCCGGATGAATTCTCGCTCTCTCTCCCTTTCTCGCCCCCCCCACCTCGCATTGCGGCTCCTGACGGCAGCCAGCCTGTCACTCAGGCTAGCTGCCAGGCACGAAACCCGGAGAGGACGTTAATCATCAGCAATCAACATGCGATCACGTTGGAAACGGTAAGTTTTGTTCATGCAGGTTTGCCACGCACACCTTCACCCTCCCCCGCTGCCAACCCGCCACCATTGCAAAATCTACTCCATCGTCTCTCCTGCCCAAATTCTGTCACCTCCCCACCTCCGCTGCCCCCGCCACCTGAGATAGCTCCAGCATTTACACCTTACCAAACCATCATATGTAGCAGGACTGGGGAGGAGCAGTGGGGATTAGTTTCACTGCGGGGAGGGGGAGGGGGGAGAGTTGATCCTAAGAATTGGTAGCACCAGGAGGAATCCTTGGCTTTGGTAGCACTGGGGGATAGTCCTGGGCTTTTGGCAGAACTGGGATGTGAGTCCTGGAGTTTGGCAGGACTGCAGTGAATGTGCTGGTGTTGGCAGCATTGGGTGGGTTGGGGCGGGGGGGGGAGATCATTTGGTTAGAATTACTGAGGAGAAGGAATCTGAACTTTGGCAGAATTGTAGCGGGAGAATGTGGGGGTGTAGGTATGTGGGGTTTGGCTTACTGGAGGTATGCCCAATTGAAGGAGGGCTGGAAAGCCTAAACTGTCCAACTGTCCGGGACAAAGATAGAACAGGAGTTAAAGTTCTCAAATGGGGAAAGGTCAATTTTACTAAGCTGAGAAGTGATTTAGCAAAAATAGACGGGAAACAGCTACCTGAAGGTAAATCAATGTCAGAGCAGTGGGAGGCGTTAAAGGGGGAGATTCAAGGGGTTCAGAGGAAACATGTTCCCACAAAGAAAAAGGGTGGGACTGCCAAATCTAGAGCATCCAGGATGTCAAGGAGCATAAGGCAGAAAAGGAAAGCTTATGTCAGACACCGAGAAATCAATACTCCAGAAAGCCTAGAGGAGTATAGAAAGTGCAGGAGTGAAATTAAAAAGGAAATTAGGAAAGCGAAAAGACGGCATGAAAAAATATTGGCAAGTAAAATCAAGGAAGACCCAAAGATGTTTTCTAAATACATTAAGAGCAACAGGATAACTAAGGAAAGAGTAGGGCCTATTGGAGACCAAAAAGGTAAACTATGGGAGGCGGAAGATGTGGGTATGGTTCTTAATGAATACTTTGTATCTGTCTTCACAAAAGAAAGGGATGATGCAGGGATTGAAGTTAAGGAGGAGGAGTGTGAAATGTTGGATGGGATAAACATAGTGAGAGAGGAAGTATTAAGGGGATTAGCATCTTCGAAAGTAGATAAATCACCAGGGCCGGATGAAATGTATCCCAGGCTGTTAAAAGAAGCAAGGAGAAAATATCAGAGGCTCTGACCATCATTTTCCAATCCTCACTGGATACAGGTGTGGCCAGAGGATTGGAGGACTGCTAACGTTGTATTGTTGTTTAAAAAGGGTGCGAGGGATAGACCGAGTAACAGGCCAGTCAGTCTAACATCGGTGGTGGGCAAATTATTCGAATCAATTTTGAGGGACAGGATAAACCGTCACTTAGAAAGGCAGGTCAAGGACGGTCAGCATGGATTTGTTTAGGGAAGGTCGTGTCTGACTAACCTGATTGAATTATTTGGGGAGGTAACAAGGAGGGTTGATGAGTGTAGTGCATTTGATGTGGTCTACATGGATTTTAGCAAAGCTTTTGACAAGGTCCCACATGGCAGACTGGTCAAAAAAGTACAAGCCCATGGGATCCAAGGGAAAGTGGCAAGTTGGATCCAAGGGTAAGTGGCAAGTTAGATCCAAAATTGGCTCAGTGGCAGGAAGCAAAGGGTAATGGTCGACGGGTGCTTTTGTGAATGGAAGGATGTTTCCAGTGGGGTTGCGCAGGGCTCAGTACCAGGCCCCTTGCTTTTTGTGGTACATATTAATGATTTGGACTTAAATGTAGGGGGCATGATTAGGAAGTTTGCAGATGATACAAAAATTGGCCGTGTGGTTGAAAGTGAGGAGGAAAGCTGTAGACTGCAGGAAGATATCAATGGACTGGTCAGGTGGGCAGAAAAGTGGCAAATGGAATTCAATCCAAAGAATTGTGAGGTAATGCATTTGAGGAGGGCAAACAAGGCAAGGGAATACACAATAAATGGGAGGATACTGAGTGGAATAGAGGAAGTGAGGGAGCTTGGAGTGCATGTCCACAGATCCCTGAAGGTAGCAGGACAGGTAGATAAGGTGGTTAAGAAGGCATATGGAATACTTTTCTTTATTAGCCGAGGCAAAAAATATAAGAGCTTTGGGGTTATGCTGGAACTGTATAAAACATAATTTAGGCCATAGCTTGAGTACTGCATACAGTTATGGTCACCAAATTACAGGAAAGATGTGATTGAACTAGAGAGGGTACAAAGGAAATTTACAAGAATGTTGCCAGGACTGGAGAATTTTAGCTATAAGGAAAGAATGGATAGGCTGGGTTGTTTTCCGTGGAACAGAGGAGGCTGAGGGGAGATTTAATTGAGGTGTACAAAATTATGAGGGACTTAGATAGAGTGGATAGGAAGGACCTATTTCCTTTAGCAGAGAGGTCAATAACCAGGGGGCATAGATTTAAAGTAATTGATAGGAGGATTGGAGGGGAGCTGAGGAAAAACTTTTTCACCCAAAGAGTGGTGGGGGTCTGGAACTCACTGTCTGAGAGGGTGGTAGAGGCAGAAACCCTCAACTCATTTAAAAAGTACCTGGATGTGCAGCTGATGTGCCGTAACCTACAGGGCTACGGACCAAGTGCTGGAAAGTGGAATTAGGCTGGGTGGCTCATTTTCAGCCGGCACAGACACGATGGGCCGAATGGCCTCCTTCTGTGCCGTAAATTTTCCATGATTCAATGATTTAATTATTTTTATTCATTCTCAGGATGTGGTTGTCGCCAGCAAGACCGAGCATTTATTGCCCATCGCTAGTTGCCCTGAAAAGGTGGTGGTGATGGGCCTTCTTCTGTTGGTTACAACTTTTGAAACAAGTAAATGGCTTGCTAGGCCACTTCAGAGGGCAGTTAAAAGTTAACTGTGTTGGTGTGGGACTGGAGTCACATAAAGGCCAGATCAGGTAAAGACAGTAGGTTTCCTTCCCTGAACCAAACATCAAATACCTTCACAGTCACTTTTACTGATACCAGCTTTTTATTTCTAGATTTTTAAAACTGAATTCAAATTCTCAACTGCCACGGTGGGATCTGAACTCAAATTATCTCAATTTGTCCAGGCGTCTGGATTATTAGCCCAGTAACATAACCACTACACTATCATATCCAATGAAGGTATTAAAAGTTACAAAAGACAATTCAACAATCAGTTGGATCATATTATTATGAAATATGTAATTTTTGAATTTTTATTTTGTTCAAAACTTTATTTTCAACTTTAGTGCCTGGAATTTCCTCCTCCCATTTGAGGAGGGTTGGGTGGGACTACTGGTGATCCCGGCCCAGTTTCCTCCTTGGGCCTCAATAAAAATGCATGGCAGGTTTTTGGCAGGATCTCCACCAGCAATAAGGAGCCTGCCACTGCTGTGGAAGTTTGACAATGGGTGATCCACTGCAGCACAGAAGAGGAGACAGTACAACTGAAGATTTAGAAGTACGCAAAACATTTCATCAGATTTTTCACTGAAGGCCTCAGACTGGACTTTCAACAGGTTAATGTTAGGGTATTATGGAGCGAGAGAAGGCCACTAATAGTCTCTCTCCCTTCAACAAAGTAGGGGGTTTGCCAACACTACTTCAGGGACTATCTACTCCTCTCCTGGTGGTCCTTGGGGTTAGCGGTATTGGCGGTGACAAGAAGGGAAATCCGGCAGCTTGCCAGGCCCCACCTCCTTGCCATCATTTTCATATGGCAGACGGTGAAGAGACGGCCAGCACCTTACCCAGCTGGGACCTGGGGGGTGCAACTCGAGGTCAGGGCAGGGATGCAGTGATATCCTTTGTCACCCAATTTTTCCACCAGGATCCCGCCCAATTTGGGTAAAATAGTGGAGGAAAATCAGAACTAGAGTTTGAAGTTAAGAGAAAGATGCTGGCCAAAAATGTTTTGAAAAAGTATTTTGAGTGATTTTATTGGTTCATCTTTTTTCTAATGGTCGTTTTCTAGCCACTTCCCTTGCTTTTCATTTGTATATTCCCAGCTTTTCAGTTCTGATTCGCTGCTATTTTACTTCAAGCCAGTCAACAAAGTATTATACCAAAAGTGATACATCTAATGTGCTACGACCAAAGTGTGATGGCAAAAGTATGTCAGCAAAAGTGCAACAACAGGAAGTGCACAGTCACAAGACTTTTAAAATATTAATTACTATTCGATTCCTTGTGGTAGTAAATCAAATAATCTGCTGTTTTATAAGATAAAGAGTATTATACAATGCAATACATGGTTTTTATTTATGTTTTATCACTCTCTATTTTACCCCCCCCCCCCCCTTCCAGACAGAAGATAAGAAGATCTGCATCTGCCTATCTATCTCTGAATGTATTGCATTGGAGATCATTACCCTACTGAGTAGCCACTCATAGGTACAGGGGGAGAAATTGGTGCCTGTCGCACCCGATTTCTGGATGAAAAATAAGAGTGGGGAGAACCATTTTCTAGGCGCAATCTCCCATTCACTCCCCCTGGTACTGCACCAGCTGCCAAATTGGCAGCCGGCGACTTCCAAGTGCCCAAAGTGCCTGCCTAAAACAGGTGTTAGGCTTCCTGAATATGCTAATCAGGGGCCCAACTCCTGTTTTAGGACCCCGATGACAAACTTGGCAAAACTGGGCGGTACTTGCACCACGCTTGCTCCACTGTGTTTCCGGGCCTACAGCGACCTAACCAGCTGTCCTTAAAGAGGCTGCTGGAGGCTGTCAAAAAAACGCTAAGTTTCCCTTTTTTTAAAACTTACCTTAATGCGGGGTGGCTCCGTGTCAGAGCAAGCCAAATTTTCCAGGGCCCTGACCGACGGGCCCAATTGGTGTCCGTAGCTCACTGGTATTACGTAATGAGGCTCGGGGTCCAATTTTCAGTGAGCCTCAGGCCGTGTTTTTCGAACGCACATTACAGGAACACCAACCACTTTGTGGCGGTTTCCAGCCTGAGGCCAATATCCTGACCATATTCCCTTACCTTTTAACTCTACAGATAATCATTTCATCAAAAAAGATTTTTTAAAGTTCAAAAACAGAAAAAAAATAATTTGAATAGCCCACTGCAGTTTTTAGCGGCTCTGAGTCCACAGTATCAGTGACTTCAAACTGTCAATTTACATTCATAGAATCATAGAATGAAGGAGGCCATTCGACCCATGCCTGTGCTGGCTCTTTGAAAAAGTTATCCAATTAGTCCCATTCCCCTGCCCCTTCCTCATAGCCCTGCAAATTTTTCCCCTTCAAGTATTTATCCAATTCCCTTTTGAAATTTATTATTGAATCTGCTTCGACCGCCCTTTCACGCAGTGCATTCCAGATCATTTCAACTTGCTCCATTAAAAAATTTCTCATCATCTCGCCTCTGAATCTTTTGCCATCTACCTTAAATCTGCGTCCTCTGGTTACCGCCCCTTCAGCCACCGGAAACAGTTTCTACTTATTTACCTTATCTAAACTATTTATGATTTTAAACACCTCTATTAAATTATTAATGGTATAAAAGTAAATGGTCCTCCATAATATCTCCCAGTGAATCATAAAAGCCACTCCTACTATATGGAATTCTCAATTGAAGTACAGAGCTGTGACCATCATCTTGAATACTGCCACACTTAATAAGAACATAAGAACATAAGAAATTGGAGCAGGAGTAGGCCAATCGGCCCCTCGAGCCTGCTCCGCCATTCAATAAGATCATGGCTGATCTGATCCCAACCACAAATCTAAAGAACACAAGAAGTCGGAGCAGGACCCGGCCACATAGCCCCTGGGCCCTCTCCGCCACCCACAGGGCATTGACCGATCCGAACTCAGCTTCATGTCCAATTTCCTGCCCGCTCCCCATAACCCCTGATTCCCTTTACTTCTAGGAAACTGTCTATTTCTGTTTTAAATTTATCTAATGCTGGTTAACTTGAACTAAGGCATCAACATTTTTTCAAAAATGTTATTTCTACATGTTAACACTTTCAGGTTGACCTTTGCTCAACCACAAAAAGAAATTCCTGCATTTAAGCTAACAATTTTTACAACAATCTGGCAGACTTAACAGTTGAAGACCATTTCTGGTCTATTGTGTATAGTTACTAGGGGAAACTGGCTATACACAGTCTATACACAGTCTGACTGGCGAGTCTAGAACTAGGGGGCAAAGTCTCAGGATAAGGGGTCGGCCATTTAAGACTGAGATGAGGAGGAATTTCTTCACTCAGAGGGTTGTGAATCTTCGAAATTCTCTACCCCAGAGGGCTGTGGATGCTGCGTCGTTGAATATGTTCAAGACTGAGATCAATGGATATTAGGACTCAAGGGGAATCAAGGGATATGGGGATCGGGGGGGGGGGGAGTGGAGTTGAGACCAAAGATCAACCATGATCTTATTGAATGGCGGAGGGAGCAGGCTCGAGGAGCCGTATGGCCTACTCCTGCTCCTAATTCTTATGTTCTTAAGGGGCTTTATTGGTGTTTTACAGCAGATTGGATGGTAAGATGGGTTGTGATGAAATATTACAAGTGAAACACTATGAGGGCCAATTTCTTTGGGGGCTTGCTGTCAGCGTCAAACTTTTGCCAAAGTTACAACAGCGAAGCGGGAGAAGCCCCATGGAACTTCACCCCCATCAGTAGTAATTCAGATCAAAGCAAAACCTACTCTGCCATCTGGAATTTCTAGCTTCCCCAAAGGGTCAACATCAATAGAACCAGTACTATGTAGCAGTAGTAGCATTATACTCTGGTGTAGCATATTCATGCAGTAGCTTTATGTAGAGAGGTAAGGGCATGCTTAGCGGGAAGTGGAAGTATCACACTGATTGGCCTTGGGGCTCTTCAGATTATGAAACTGTTTGTACTTTGTTGGCATGTTGCGGGAGGAGCTTTGCACTGCCTCTGCTTCATACTGTCTAAATTAAGCAGTGTCTGATGCTGTCACTGGGCACAAAGTAGAACATTTCCTTGTCACAGTCAGTGACAGTCAGTCAGGAAGGGAGTTAAACAGTGGCGTCATTGAACATCCACGTACAATTCTTACCAAATTTCTTTTAACTTTTTTGTAAAACAGACAGCAGGAAACAGTGGACCAGAAATAGAGTCAAGAGCAAGGCCAGAGGGCAAAAGAGACATTTTTTTCAGGGCGGGAAATGGGAGGGGGGAGGGTAGGAGGAGACAAAACTGGAAGAACAATGGGAACTGATGCAAAGGACAACTACAGCCAGGGAGGAGGGGCACAACTATATATTATTAATAAGAAGTTTTACCTACCTGCAGATTATATCTTAAATGGCAGAAAGGCTGAGGAACAATAAAGTTCTTTGCGTGTTGGTAGCTGAGCCAAGTGATGGGGATTAGTGAGCTATTAATATTGGAACCCCCATTACAGCACCATCTAGTAGGTGACAGTGAATCATAACACGTAAATGTAACAGGTGAAGTGTTGACATTTTAACATTTGAATTCCCAGTAGAACTGTTTACAAAGCAGGTTTCAATAAAGTGCACTCTCTACTCAAACCTTTAATATATTATATAGATGTATAGATGGATGGTCAGATCAGATGATCAAACTAAAGAGCTAGAGAGGGTTCATAAGCCATCAGAGCAGAGGTGGGTGAGCAACATTACAGTTCATCTTTCTTGACAGTTATAGGAACATAGGAACAGGAGTAGGCCATTCAGCCCCTCGTGCCTGCTCCGCCATTTGATAAGATCATGGCTGATCTGTGATCTAGCTCCATATCCCTGCCTTTGGCCCATATCCCTTAATACCTTTGGTTGCCAAAAAGCTATCTATCTCACATTTAATTTTAGCAATTGAGCGAGTATCAATTGCCATTTGCGGAAGAGAGTTCCAAACTTCTACCACCCTTTGTGTGTAGAAATGTTTTCTAATCTCACTCCTGAAAGGTCTGGCTCTAATTTTTAGACTGTGCCCCCTACTCCTAGAATCCCCAACCAGCGGAAATAGTTTCTCTCTATCCACCCTATCTGTTCCCCTTAATATCTTATAAACTTCGATCAGATCACCCCTTAACCTTCTAAACTCCAAAGAATACAACCCCAATTTGTGTAATCTCTCCTCGTAACTTAACCCTTGAAGTCCGGGTATCATTTTAGTAAACCTACGCTGCACTCCCTCCAAGGCCAATATGTCCTTCCGAAGGTGCGGTGCCCAAAACTGCTCACAGTACTCCAGGTGCGGTCTAACCAGGGTTTTGTATAGCTGCAGCATAACTTCTGCCCCCTTGTACTCTAGTCCTCCAGATATAAAGGCCAGCATTCCATTAGCCTTCTTGATTATTTTCTGTACCTGTTCATGACACTTCAATGATCTATGTACCTGAACCCCTAAGTCTCTTTGGACATCCACAGTTTTTAACTTTTTACCATTTAGAAAGTACCCTGTTCTATCCTTTTTTGATCCAAAGTGGATGACCTCATATTTGTCTACATTGAATTCCATTCACCTAATCTATCAATATCCCTTTGTAATTTAATGTTTTCATCTACACTGCTTACAATGCCACCAATCTTTGTGTCATCGGCAAACTTAGATATGAGACTTTCTATGCCTTCATCTAAGTCGAGAATAAAAATTGTGAATAATTGAGGCCCCAAGACAGATCCCTGCGGGACTCCACTAGTCACATCGTGCCAATGTGAGTACCTACCCATTATCCCTACTCTCTGTCGCCTTTCACTCAGCTAATTTCCTAACCAAGTCCGTACTTTTCCCTGGATTCCATGGGCTTCTATCTTAGCTAACAGTCTCTTATGTGGGACCTTATCAAATGCCTTCTGGAAGTCCATATAAATAACATCCATTGACATTCCCTGTCCACTACTTTAGTCACCTCTTCAAAAAATTCAATCAGGTTTGTCAGGCACGACCTACCTTTCACATCATTATTGATCTTGGTCTTCTCAGAACTGAATTAATACATCAATTGTCCACCCACTGTCCAAAGCTGCCTATAGAAATTTGGACACTGTGGGGGTTAAATTGGTTAACCCCCGAAAACAGGCGCTGGGATCATTTTTTTTTATTCATCCATGGGCATCGCTGGCAAGGCCAGCATTTATTGCCCATCCCTAATTGCCCTTGAGAAGGTGGTGGTAAGCCACCTTCTTGAACAACTGAGTGGCTTGCTAGGCCATTAAGAATCAACCACATTGCTGTGGGTCTGGAGTCTAAAGAGCATTAGATGGGTTTTTACGCCAATCCGGTAGTTTCATGGCCACCATTACTGATATTAGTTTTTTTTAATTCCAGATTTGAATTCATGACTCCGGAATATTAGTCCAGGCTTCTGGATTACTAGTCCAGTAACATAACCACTACGCTATCGTACCCATGGTGTTCAATTAACCTGAGCCCAGTCGTTGAGATGTAGACAGCATGTAACATTCGTGCTGCCTGCTAATCTACATGATTGCTGCATGCAGCTAGAGCTACCTGTGCCGTGAGTGGCTGCATACACCAGCAGGGGGTCCAGATATCGGGAGTGAGGCAGCTCACTGCTTACTACTTAAAGGCAGCCTGCACTTCTTAATGGGGAGGTGCTCTGCGGCTGCAGAAAGTGGTGTGATGTGATTCCTGGGCTGGAAGATATTGAGGAATGGCACCTGCGAGAGAGCGTGCACTAAGGTTCTCAGACTGTGCACTGGATGCCTTGATGGAAGAGGTGGACAGACGGATGACCATCCTATATCTGCAGGGGGGGCAGGAGGCCCTCCAGACACATCCTCAAGAGGCCAGTGGGAGGCTGTGGCGGACGAGGTCAATGCCAGGAGCATCACTCCATGCACATGGATGCAGTGGAGGAAGAAGTTCAATGATTTGACACGAGTGGTCAAGGTGAGTGCATTCAACATTCACGTGGCATATCCTATCAACTGCACCACTAGCCTCATCCACTGATCCACGTACGACACTACCAACAAACTCTTTCAATCAGTACACAATCCTGCGAATCAGATGCTACATCTCACCCTCACACATTACCACTCTTGCAACCCAACTCACAGGTCACGCACACTGGCAGCTATTCAACCATGACAGCCACATCACCCAAACATCTTGCAGGACACTCACTGACACACTTCCCTCTTTCTTGCAGGAGAAGGTGGCGTAGACCAACAGGCAGCAGGAACGACCTTGGGGAGCACAGGCGAGCCTACATGTCCTCACCCCAAGGAGGACACCGTGCTGGTGATCATTGGGCGGTCCGTCACTGCGGCCGTGGCCACTGGCGGCGCCGGAGGTATCGATGATGAGGGTCTCTGCATACCTAATCCTCCTTCCCGCTTCCCACTTCTCTCTCAGCCCACAATCTTTTCTGACTCACATGCTGCAGATGATGTCAGCATGCAAGTCTTACCTTCTCCTGTCCCCTCACAACTCAACCCGTGTTCTTTTGTCATTTCAGGTGTCCAAGACCTGGAACCGGCACTGTCAGAGGAGGCAAAGGAAGACAATAGTGATGATGCAGACACACTGTCACTCAATCTTACACTTGCAGCCACCAGCTCAGATACTGACACTGTGCATACTTTAGAGGCTAGGATAGAGGAGGGAGGGATCTACACATGGTGAGACACTGGGCGGGGGGAACAGATACCACAGTTGCCAGCTTGCCAGAGGGCAAGGTCGCTCACTAGTTCTGCTGCCGAGGAGTCAGATGATGACTTCGATGGGCCAAGCTACAGAAGAAGGCTGATGGGTGTACAAGAACCAAATGCTTGGTGCACTGGAAAGCCTGGGCACAATGTCAAGGGGCATGGAGGAGTCCAGCTCCAACTTGGCACAGGGCTTTGCGCAGAATTTGGAGCCCATCCTTTCCCACATGGAACAAGTGGTCACCTCCATCAGCACACCTATGGAACCCACTATGATGCAATGTCTGATGGCTGATGTCTCAGCTTCCATTTCAGCACAAACAGCTGCCATCCAAGGTCTGCATGCTTCATTTGGAACTCAAACTGCTGCTTTGAAAGCTCAGACTGCTCCGTTACAGACCCAGACTGCTGCTGTTGTGGTTCTGGGTAGAACTGTGGAATGGGGCTTCCAGGGCGTCACAGCACTCCAGCAATCTGTTCTCTTGCAGATCACCAGGAGTGCTGTGGCGCCGCCCGGGGAGAGTGGCAGTACCGCCATGGGAGAGGAACCTGCTGTCCTCTCGCAGGATGACAGCATTCCTGCTCCCACCCCTGCCACTCCGCTAATGCCCTTGCCCGTTAGCCAGCTAGACCAGACTGCTGCAGCCCAGGCCGAGATGGTGCAATCTGCAGCCGGGCCCTCCCAGCCCAGAGCTGCTCGAGGTCATCCACAAGGCCATCTGCACTCTCTTCCATTGAGGGTCAGCTGCCTCCACCACCCACGCTTCAGCCACTGGGGATGCACTACATAGGAGCACTAGGATAGATAAAGGCGAACGAACGACAGGCACTAAGGAAATGCACAAGAGTGAATAGTCTCATTTTGTTTGCTTTATTGCATGTTAATTGACATATTTGGATTTGGATTTGCATTTGTGTTGGCTTTCATTTCTGCGATGAACTGAGGGAGGAAGCAATGTGTAACCATAAGGAGAACGATTTGATGGTCATGTAGGAGCGGAAAGATCAGGAGTGTGGGATTGTTGGCGAATGGGGTGGTATCCTTGAGGTTACTGGTATCTCTCATTCATAATCTGTTCACGCAGAGCCCTGGCAGACTGGGCCTGTCTACCTTGTTGCCTCCCTGCCTCTTCTTCCACTTACTGCTGCACTTCCTCCTTCTCCTCCACTTCCTCCTCCGTCTCTCCCTCCTCCCCTGCTTCCCGCTTAGGTTCTCGCCAGATAGGAGGTGGCAAGGGCTGCCCCCTTATAATAGCGAGGTTGTGCAGCATGCAGCATACGACGACGAATCTTGATACCCGCTCAGCTGAGTATTGCAGGGCTCCTCCAGAGCGGTCCATGCAGGAGAAGCGTTGCTTGAGGATGCCTATGGTGTGCTCGATGAGGTTCGAGCAGCATGGCTCTCATTGTATGCCTGCTGTGCACGTGTGTGTGCGTTGCAGATCGGAATCATGAGCCACCTCACGAGAGGATAACCTTTGCCGCCAGTAGCCAGCCTTTGACTTGGATTTCAGTACAGGAGCAAGGATGTCTTACTGCAGTTATACAGGGCATTGGTGAGACCGCACCTGGAGTATTGTGTGCAGTTTTGGTCTCCTTACCTAAGAAAGGATATACCTGCCACAGAGGGAGTGCAGCGGAGGTTCACCAGACTGATTCCTGGGATGGCAGGACTGTCGTAGGAGGAGAAATTGGGTCGACTCGGCCTATATTCACTCGAGTTTAGAAGAATGAGAGGGGATCTCATTGAAACATAAAATTCTGACAGGGCTAGACAGAGTGGATGAAGGGAGGATGTTTCCCCTGGCTGGGGGATCCAAAACGAGGGGTCACAGTCTCAGGATACGGGGTAGGACATTTAGGACTGAGGTGAGGAGAAATTTCTTCACTCAGAGGGTGGTGAACCTGTGGAATTCTCTACCACAGAAGGCTGTGGAGGCCAAGTCACTGAATATATTTAAGAAGGAGCCAGATAGATTTCTAGATAGAAAAGGCATCAAGGGATATGGGGAGAGAGCGGGAATATGGTATTGAGATAGAGGATCAGCCATGATCATACTGAATGACAGAGCAGGCTCGAAGGGCCGAATGGCCTACTCCTACTCCTATTTTCTATGTTTCTATGTTTTTGCCATGCTGGTTGAAATACAGGTGGCACGGACTGCTGCCGGGGTAGCGGACATTGACCTGCATGATGCGCTGCATGTGGTCGCACACCAGCTGCACATTCAGGGAGTGGAATCCCCTTCTGTTCATGAATATGGCCACGTGCAGATGTGGAGCACGCATGGCACCCAGCACCATGGGGAAGCCTGCAATATGAGCAAACCCTCGTGCTCGCTCCTGCTCCTTGTCTCTGTCAAGAGGGAACATGATGAATCTGTTTAGGATTGCATACAGAGCCTCAGTGACCTCCCCTATACAGCAGTGCACTGCAAACTGCGAGATGTTGCTTATGTCGCCAGCAGCAGCCTGAAAGGACCCAAGGCCGTAAAAATTAGGGGCCACGGTTACCTTGACAGCCACAGGAAATGCAGATGTTGGCCAGGGGCTGCAGAAACTACTGAGTTTATTCCAAACTGCTAACACACAGGCAAAAGCAACTTTTGAACTGAAGTAACCTGAGATTCCCAGCTGCTGACACACAGGCAAAAGTAACTTTTGAACTGAAGTAACCTGAGTTCAGTCGCTGGCGTGAGCTGGCTGGAACCGGTTTGAATTAGCTAAGTTTTGTGAAAGACAAAGGAGATGTGATAAGACACAAGTCCTTATTTAGAAAAGGAGTAATGAGGTAATGCTACCTAAGTCCAATTCTCTCTTAACTCTCAATTCGCTTTATTCACGCCGTTAGATCATATACATACAGCTTATACATCTGGTTAGATATAGACATGCAGTTTGCACCAGGTTATACAGTTTTATACCCAAACTAGGATCTAAATGCACACCCACTAGGTTTCTCTGACACTCCCTGAGTGGTCACAGAATATAAAGGATAATACCCGAAAAGGAGAGCTGACGCTGGCCAGGCGTTCCGTTCTCTCTCTCTCTCGACGTCGTCTCTACATCCCTGACGTAGATTCTTCCACTTCCACGATGGTTAGTCTCCGGAGTCTTCGCTCTGGCTCCACGCCCCAGATTCTTCATTCTTATTCCGAATCTTATCTCTTCAAGCTGTGCTGTCTCTCTCTCCCCCGTTGGTTTAGGCTTGCTCGCCTAGTCTGTGTCCTCTCCTCATTGGCTCCCCAAGGACTTAGGTAGCATTACCTCATTACTCCTTTTCTAAATAAGGACTTGTGTCTTATCACATCTCCTTTGTCTTTCACAAAACTTAGCTAATTCAAACCGGTTCCAGCCAGCTCAGGCCAGCGACTGAACTCAGGTTACTTCAGTTCAAAAGTTGCTTTTGCCTGTGTGTTAGCAGTTTGGAATAAACTCAGTAGTTTCTGCAGCCCCTGGCCAACACTGTCCTTTCCCTGCTCTGAGGCTCCAGTTGTGGCTGCAGCAGTTGACAAATCTAAGTCACGACCTCTTTCGTGAACCGCAGCTGTCGGATGCCCCGGTGGTCGCTGAAGTTGAGGTAGGAGAATTGGTCCCTGAAGGCCCTTGTTGTATATGGCCTCCTGCTGAGTGTCCTGTGCCTCATCCTCTTCCT
Source organism: Heptranchias perlo (assembly GCF_035084215.1). Classification (NCBI taxonomy): domain Eukaryota; kingdom Metazoa; phylum Chordata; class Chondrichthyes; order Hexanchiformes; family Hexanchidae; genus Heptranchias; species Heptranchias perlo. The sequence goes on from NC_090328.1 coordinate 1,560,733, forward strand.
CCTCCCTCTTCTAGCAGCTTGTCCTGCTTTGCGTGGCCTCTCTGCATGCTCCCAGTCTTGTTTAATTCCCAGAGGGAGCCATAGTCTGCCACCCATATCTGGGAGCAACGTTGTTCAGCACACTGTTTTAAATGCCACTAACAGTACTGCAAGACCACTCAGACCACTCTCTATATAATATTGCAACATTCTGCAAATATAGGAAACTTCCACAAACACCTACAATTGTACCAGCCAGAATAACTAATCCAGCAACTAGCCTGTAACTACTGCATGATCCTTTAAATAGCGCTGGTGGGGGAGTCCTTCATGCCCTTTAACTCTTGTTCAGCTATGCGAGGTTAGGACAATGCGATGGCAGGAGTGGGGAGTTCAAAAATGCCCTCAGCAGTTTCAGATCAGCAATGCACACTGATCTATGTCATAATCTCCCTTCTTTATATGCTGTCGGTGTTCGTTAGGTGCGCGTGCGCAACCACCTTTACCAAGTTGGCATCCTGCGCACGTCACCCATGTGCATATCGGATGCCATTTTCGGAGCTTAGGAGTCCGCGCAGCACCTACAGAACAGGCGCTGCGCGGCCCAATTTAGCCCCCTGTTTCTCTCTCAGGAAGGGAGTTAAACAGTGGTGTCATTATTAAACAGAACATTACATTAATGACATCCCTCGGTCAATGCTGAACAAAAAAATGGAATAGGGTGATGCACACTACCCATGGGGGATCTTTTCAGGTATTATAATAACATATATATCATGACTTGACATTTTCATTATGTGAGGAAAGCAAAGCTGATTCCCTAATTGGGAAAGTAGTGACAGACACAGGGAGTGTTGGTTGGGAAATCATGGGCCTACTGCCCCAAATTTTCTGTCCACTTAAACTATGGATAAAAATCAGGGGCTGTGAACCCACAATCTCTCAACCAATGTTCCCTGCAATGCCCCTCCTCACTAGAAGCCCAATCAGAGAATCTGTCCTAGCATGTATTCAGTTACACAAAAGGATAGTTTTGAACTCTCCAGGCTGTCAATTTTATTATGTGCTGACTGGAACATACTGGGAGCGGCGAATAGTATTTCCACCTAGTAAGTACAACTCTAAAAAAATATATAATTAAATATTGAAATAGGAAAAAAAAAATTGGCAGTGAATTTCCTTTCTCTTGCTCTGCCACCATAACCGACGGAAATCCTATTATGCGTGTTAACAAGGTTTCAACCAAAGTTATAGCAATGGAGCAGGAGAAGCCCCAAGGAAGTTCACTCCCATTGTCATGTACAGTCCTACATGTGTGGATAGTACTTGTCCAGCCTTATTTCTGCAGACACGAATCTAAAAACAAAGAAATGGCTAAAGCTAATGCTTAGCATTAAGGGTGATATCCATAATATTATCAACCCAAAATAAATGGTAACTTAGTTATTGCTAGTAACTACACCACCAAAAAAAACCACGCCCTCCAGTAATGATAATCCTTTGGGCCAATTTTCCGAATGTGTACTCCTGGCTCAGAACCTCATCCACCATCCAGCAAATTGGAGGTGCGCTCCCCATAATTTTCCGTGCATTAAAATTAATGGACATTTGTAAAACCAGTTCTATGGAGGTAATTTTACAACTCTTCCTTCCCAGGGAGCTGCCTCACCCACCAGGACCACATATGGGAAATGCAGGCAAAGTTGGAAAATTGATCTAACGCAAATTACAGGCGGCCGCCAGGGACACTTAAAAACATCAAGGCACAGATCAGGTGCAGCACCTGGAGCTCAGAAATTGGTATTTGCTGCGCCCGTTTGATGAAATGCATACGAATTTCTACTCCAATCTGTCTCGAAGGACAAGGTATTGCCAACAAAGGTCTTAAGTTTTGACCTCTTGAATAAAAAATGGTTTTGCTACATCTATACTTGTTGCAGAATACTGTCAATACTTCACATCTAATGATGATGACTGTGTTTAGTACTGTGCCATCTGCCCTTTTATGATATGGCTTATTAGGAATAACTCTTACTTTTGCTTCTCCCTCCATCCTCTTCTGCTTTTCTCTTCTATTTTCTTTCAGGTGGGAGAGTGGTGAGGAAAGGCGCCACTAATGGATTCTACCTTTAGTACATTCATTCCAGCTTCAGTTGTGCAAAATTAACACTATGAGGTATTAACACTTAGCAGAAACCCTGGGGAAACAGCAGTACGGCTGTTTGTGTCATTTCTCGGGGGTTTCCAGTGATCTTCCTCCAAGTTACGGCGGACGATATGTAGCACCCTTGTGAAAATTGTTGGCATATGCGTGAAGCAAGCACCTCCAGAAAGGGTACGGTAATGTAGTGGTTATGGTACTGCGTTCAAATTGCACTCTGGTAAGTTGCAGAACCAATTTCAATAAATCTGGTAATTTGTGACCTGGCACCTGACAAAGTGATCTTGAAACCAGCCTTTTCTTGTCATTAAAAACCAAACTGGTTCACTAATGTCTTTCAGGGAAGATAGAAAAGGCGGGAAAGTGGAGTTGAGGTAAAAATCAGATCAGCCATGATCTCATTGAATGGCGGAGCAGGCTCGAGGGGCCGAATGGCCTACTCCTGCTCCTATCTCTTATGGTCTCTTATGCTGTTATGGTCATCCTTATCCAGTGTAGCCGACATGTAACTACTGTCCCACAGTGATTCCTAATGCCCTCTGAAGTGGCCTAACAAACCACCCAGTTGTAAAACAATTGTTATGAAGTTCACTAATAAGAAGAAAATCAAACAGATATATTGAAAATGATCCAGGCACCATTGTCAGGACACGATTAAGGCAATCGCAGCCCAGTCAACCTATTAAAGCTCTTCTCACTGATGGGGACTGGTCCCCAAGTGAACCAAGTTGGAAGAAATGTCCCACAGACTGGCCAAGCAGCATGTTCTACCTATAGGATGCGGAGCATTGCCAAAATCACCCATATCCAATGAACAAATAAAAATGAATGGCTGGTCTGTGCATTAGATTTACTTACCTCCAGGATTTCTGTTAACTAAAGCAGAACATTTCCACAGTTGAACATATAATTAGCACATACACTAGTTCTAATACACAAAAGAAATTAGCACCCTAGATATCTTGGTATAAAATAAAGGTTTTGAGGAATATGGCAAGAGGTTGGGAAGGTGAGATTGAGGTCAATCAAATAAGGCAGGCTTGGTGGAACAAATTTCTTTTCCCTGTTGTTAAAGTTTCCTTTGTTTCTAAGTTTGCTACATACTGCAGAGGCAGAAGGACAAGCTCCCATCCAGGTTTACATCCATTACAGACAGGAGAATTAGTTCTCCAGATTTATATCTATTGCTTTCATGAAATTAGTGCCAAGACAAATAGCAAGAAGAATGAAACTCCTGCACATTCCACAGCATAGTTGAAAGGTGGAAGAGAAAACAGCCATTGCTCAAGATCAGTAGTAAACACTCACTATTCAAGATTGCTACACATTTTAAAAATGAACAGCCAAAACCTTTGGAATACTACATGATACATGGAACTATTTCCATCCTTCCTGATCAAAAACTTTCTCTGCATTGAAAGAATGGGGCCACTGCTACGGGGCCAAAACATGAGCTTTTTTTTTACCAAAAGCAAATCATGATAATAATTAGAAGAAAAACTGAATAAAAACCAGTTGGCTTGAATGAATATAATTATGTAATTTATTTCATCTAAACTATTTGAAATTGCAGTCAAAATTTGGTTTACCTAACATGATATATAAGAAAAATGCATAAGAGTCGCAGGATATAATTATAAGCCACTTGAAACACTACGCAGCAGTAAAGACAAAAATCTACCCCTAAGACTTTAGGCCTGATTTTAACTCTGGGCGGGATTGTGGCGTGTGGGGTCTGTGGCGGCCTGGAAGCACCCGTGACAGCACGGCATGAGACTGGGGCCATTTTAACTCCCGGACCTATTTACCATTTCAGAAGTTGGACAGGTCAAGAACTGCTACGTTGCCAGTAGACAGGAGCGGCAGAAGGCTGCCACCAGGTACCCAAGGGAACAATCAGGTAAGTGGTGAAGGAGAATCCGGAGGTGATTGCAATTGGGGAGGGGGAAGGGGAGGCCAAAGGTTTCCTAGTAAGGCCAGGAGAAGCACACCTGTTCCTCCTGGCCCACAAGGAAACAAAAAATGTTTTAAAACTAAACTTACCTGTGTCTCTTCTGGACCCAATCCTCCCTCCACCAGCCAGGTTTCTCTGGATGGTCTGGCACTGAGCGTCATTGATGCAGTTGGCAGTTAAAATCGCTTCAGGGACTGAATTACATCATCAGACCCCAACATTTAAATAATAAGTGTCTAGACAGACAGAGGGTTCTAGACAGAGTAGATGGCGGAAGGGTCAAGAGCCAGAGGGCAGAGATTTAAGGTGATTGGCAAAAGAACCAAAGACGACATGAGGAAAAACTTTTTTACGCAGCGAATGGTTATGATCTGGAATGCACTGCCTGAGGGGGTGGTGGAGGCAGATTCAACCATGGCTTTCAAAAGGGAAGTACCTGAAGGGAAAAAATTTGCAGGGCTTCGGGGAAAGGGCAGGGGACTGGGACTAGTTGGATTGCTCTTGCAGAGAGCCGGCATGGGCTCGATGGGCCAAATGGCTTTCTTCTGTGTTGCAACCATTCTATGATAATAATGAGGCCCTGACTCCTCCAAAAACGTGGTAGTTAAATGGTTGCGTGTCAACTAACCTGAAAGAGTTTATTGATGAGGTAACAGAGAGAAGAGGAGAGCAATGCAGTTGATGTGGTGTATATGGATTTTCAAAAGGCAAGTGCCGCACGGTAGGCTTATCATCAAGATTGCGGTCCATGGAATAAAGGGGGCAGTAGTAACGTGGATACAGAATTGGCTAAGGGACAGGAAACAGAGAGTGATGGTGAATGGTTGTTTTTCGGACTGGAGGGAGGTGTACAGTGGTGTTCCCCAAGGGTGAGTGCTGGGACCACTGCTTTTCTTGATATATATTAATGACTTGGACTTGGGTGTACAGGGCACAATTTCAAAATTTGCAGATGACACAAAATTTGGAAGGGTAGTAAACAGTGAGGAGGATAGTGATAGATTTCAAGAGGATATAGACAGGCTGGTGGCATGGGCGGACACGTGGCAGATGAAATTTAACGCAGAAAAATGCAAAGTGATACATTTCGGTAGGAAGAACAAGGAGAAGCAATATAAACTAGAGGGCACAACTCTAAAAGGGGTACAGGAACAGAGATCTGGGGGGTATATGTGCACAAATCGTTGAAGGTGGCAGGGCAGGTTGAGAAAGTGGGTTAAAAAAGCATATGGGATCCTGGGCTTTATAATTGGAGGCATAGAGTACAAAAGTATGGAAGTCATGATGAATCTTTATAAAACACTGATTCGGCCACAACTGGAGTATTATGTCCAGTTATGGGTACCGCACTTCAGGAAAGATGTGAAGGCCTTAGAGAGGGTGCAGAAGAGATTTACTGGAATGATGCCAGGGATGAAGGACTTTAGTTGCGTGGATAGACTGGAGAAGCTGGGGTTGTTCTCCTTGGAACAGAGATGGTTGCGAGGCGATTTGATAGAGGTATTCAAAATCATGAAGGGCCTAGATAGAGAGAAACTGTTCCCATTGGCGGAAGGGTCAACGACCAGCGGACATAGATTTAAGGTGATTGGCAAAAGAACCAAAGGTGACATGAGGAAAAACTTTTTTATACAGCGAGTGGTTAGGATCTGGAATGCACTGCCCGAGGGGGTGATGGAGGCAAATTCAATCTAGAAGTAAAGGGAATTAGGGGTTACGGGGAGCGAGCAGGAAATTGGACATGAAGCTGAGTTCGGATCGGTCAAGGCCCTGTGGGTGGCGGAGCGGGCCCAGGGGCTGAGTGGCCGGGTCCTGCTCCTACTTCTTGTGTTCTTTAGATTTGAGGTTAGGATCAGATCAGCCATGATCTTATTGAATGGCGGAGCAGGTTCGAGGGGCCAATTGGCCTACTCCTGCTCCTATTTCTTATGTTCTTATGTTCAATCATGGCCTTCAAAAGGGAACTGGATAAGTACTTGAAAGGAAAACATTCACAGAGATACAGGGAGTGGGCGGGGGAGTGGGACTTGCTGGATTGCTCTTGCATAGAACTGGCGAGGACTCGATGGGCCGAATGGTCTCCTTCCATGCTGCAACCTTTCTACGATTCTAGGACTGCAGCAGGAAGCATGCGGCTGCCATTTTAACCACCCACCCACCCTGTTCCCGTCAGGTGGGCAGGGTTAAAACCAGCCCTTTTGTCTAGCTGAGTTAGCAGGTTAGCCCACTCATGGAATATCCAGGTTAATTCATTAACTGGGAGCAATACTCGAGTGATTACAATACCGTAATGCCAACTGTTTGGCCTATACTCCCTTCAAGCGTAGCTCGTTGCTGGGAACTTGGAATCAGTGAATTTATTCTGTAACTTACACCTCACAAGCCTCGTTGTTAGGATGACCACCTATCTGGTCCAGTTTTGAGTGTGTCAAACTGCTAATTTTGATGAATGAAAACAGACCAATGAAAGTCCGGTTTTCCACTGCTACATTTACAAAGAGATCCTTCCTAGGTGTTGAGCAGACCCAACTTGTGTTTACTCATCTGTGACCGGACTCATTTTATGTATCTGCAGTTTTTTTTAAATGCCCTTTCTCATCTGGTTTTTTGCTTGGGAAAAAGGTGACAATCGTAACTCATTGCGTATTCTGGGTATACACCATATTTCATAGCTACTCAGTGTATTCTCATATTTTCCTTCTCTTCTTACCTGCTCCAGAAGGGCAAAGTTTTCTACCAGTTTATCCAGATTTGCTGCATGAGTCACTTTCTTCATTTTCTTGTTTTCGTTGCTAGGTTTTTACAGACTCCTGAAATTATTACTTAGTTCAGTCCTCAAATAATTCCATTACTTCTTGTTTCTAAGTTCCTTTTGTTAAACACATTGAATTAATTAATTTGTTGAATTTGTAATAATAAGAACAACTAAGTGAATATTTTTCCCCTTTTGTTAATAGTTTTCTAATTGACCAAATGTCCTGTTTTTCTCTATCTCTCCTCACCTTACTTTACAGCTCAGGACATCCCTTGAATTTTTCATAGTCCTTTTACTTAATTGTATTTATTTAATGAATTTAGTCAGTATATAGAATCCCTCCTTTTTCACACCTCTAGACTTGATTTCCAATAGTCCCTGGGTGATATTTTTCTAACCATCCCTAATGCTGTTTTTCTTTCTCTTCCCTTAAGTATTGTTTCTATCTGCAATTCCCACTCCCTCTCCCCTCTGGGTTGTTTTCTATCTAACTGTGCCCACCACCCCCCTCCGCCGGGTATTTACTCCCTAACCCTCCCTCTCAGTAGCCCCCGGGTATTTACTATCTATCTCTCCATCTCCGTAGCCTCCAGGGTATTTATTTTCTAATCATCCTTTCTGTAGCCCCCGAGGGTATTTACTCTCTAACTTTCCCTCTCTGTAGCCCCCCGGGGATATTTACACTAACTCTCCCTCTCTCTAGCCCCCCCCCCCAGGTATTTACTCTCTAACTCTCCCTCCCTATAGTCCCCGGGGTAATTACTCTCTAACTCTCCCTCTCTGAAGTCCCTTGAGGGTATTTACTCTAACTCTCCCTCTCTGTAGATCCCCTCGCAGCACTCTCCCTCTCTGTAGCCCACACTCCCCCGGGTATTTACTCTCTCTCTGCAGCCCTCGGGGTAGTTACTCTCTAACTCTTCCTCTCTGTAGATCCCCTCGCAGCATTTACTCTTGATATCTCTGTAGCGCCCACCCCCCACCCCCGGGTATTTACTCTATAACTTTCCCTCTCTTAGGGGTGTTAACTCTAACTCTCTCTGTAGACTCTGTCGGAACATTTACTCTCCAACTTCGTAGCCCCCGGGGTATTTACTCTCTAACTCTCCCTCTCCATAGCCCCCCCGGGATATTTATTCTCCCTCCCCATAGCTCCTGGGGTATTTATTCTCCCTCCCCATAGCTCCTGGGGTATTTATTCTCCCTCTCCATAGCTCCTGGGGTATTTATTCTCCCTCTCCATAACTCCTGGAGTATTTATTCTCCCTCTCCATAGCTCCTGGGGTATTTATTCTCCCTCTCCATAACTCCTGGAGTATTTATTCTCCCTCTCCATAGCTCCTGGGATATTTACTCTCCAACTCTCCCTCTGTAGTCCCTTGGGGGTATTTAATCTCTAACTCTCCCTCTCTGTAGCCCCACATGATATTTACTCTCTCCCTCTCTGTAGTCACCCCCCCCCACAAGTATTTACTCTCTAACTCTCCCTCTCTGTAGCCCCCTGGGGTATTTACTCTCTAACTCTCCCTCTCCAAAGCTCCCAGGGTATTTACTCTCTAACTCTCCCTCTGTAGTCCCTTGTGGGTATTTATTCTAACTCTCCCTCTCTGTAGCCCTCCAGAGGTATTTACTCCCTAACTCTCCCTCTCTATAGACCCCGGGATATTTACACTCGAACTCTCCCTCTCTGTAGCCCCCGAGTGTAATTACTCTCTAACTCTCCCTCTCTGTTGCCCCGGGGGTATTTACTCTCCATATGTCCCTCTCCATAGCTCCCTGGGTATTTACTCTCTAACTCTCCCTCTCTATAGACCCTGGGGTAATTAGTCTCCATCTGTCCCTCTCCGTAGCTCCCAGGGTATTTACTCTCTAACTGTCCCTCTGCAGTTCCTTGGGGATATTTCTTCTAACTCTTCCTCTCTGTTGCCCCGGGGGTATTTATTCTAACTCTCCCTCTCTGTAGACCCCCACGTAACATTTACTCTCCAACTCTGTAGCCCCCGGAGTATTTACTCTCTCTCCCTCTCTGTAGCCCCATGGGGTATTTACTCTTTAACTCTCCCTCTCTGCAGATCCCCTCGCAACATGTACTCTCCAACTCTCCCTCTCTGTGCCCCCCTCCCCCCGGGTATTTACTCTCTCTCCCTCTCTATAGTCCCCGGGTATTTACAGTTTAACTCTCCCTCTCTATAGTCCGCGGGGTATTTACTCCCTAACTCTCCCTCCCTGTTGCCCCTGGGGGTATTTACTCTTTAACTCTCCCTCTGTTGCCCCTCGGGGGGTATTTACTCTGTAACTCTCCCTCTGTTGCCCCCCGGGGGAGGGGGGTATTTACTCCCTAACTCTCCCTCTCTGTTGCCCCCAGGGGGTATTTACTCTCTAACTCTCCCCCTGTTGCCCCCCAGGGGAGGGGGGTATTTACTCTTTAACTCTCCCTGTCTGTTGCCCCCCCAGGGGGGTATTTACTCGCTAAATCTCCCTCTGTTGACCCCGGGGGTATTTACTCTCTAACACTCTCCCTCTGTTGCCCCAAGGGGTATTTACTCTCTAACACTCCCTCTCTGTTGCCACCCGGGGGTATTTACACTCTATCTCACCCTCTCTGTTGTCCCGGGGGGTATTTACTCTCTAACACTCTCCTTCTATTGCCCTCCTGGTGGTATTTACTGTCCACCTCTCCCTCTCTGTTGCCCCCCAGGGGTATTTACACTCTGAATCTCCATCTGTGTTGCCCCCCCGGGGGTATTTACTCTCTATCTCTCTCCCTCTCTTGCCCCTTCGGAGGGGGGGGGGTTATTTACTCTCTATTTCTCTCCCTCTGTTGCCCTCCGGGGTGGGGGGTATTTACTCTCTATCTCTCCCTCGCTCTTGCCCCCCGGGGGGGTATTTACTCTCTATTTCTCCCCCTCGCTTGCCTCCCGGGGGGTATTTACTCTCTATTTCTCCCCCTCTCTTGCCCCCGGGGGTATTTACTCTCTATCTCTCCCTCTCTCTTGCCCACCGGGGGGGGGGGGTATTTACTCTCTATCTCTCCCTCTCTCTTGCCCCCCGGGGGGGGGGGTATTTACTCTCTATTTCTCCCCCTCTATTGCCTCCCGGGGGGTATTTACTCTATCTCTCCCTCTCTCTTGCCCACCGGGGGGGGGGTATTTACTATCTATCTCTCTTGCCCCCGGGGGGTATTTACTCTCTATCTCTCCCTCTCTCTTGCCCCCGGGGGGTATTTACTCTCTATTGCTCCCTCTCTCTTGCCCACCGGGGGGGGGGGGGTATTTACTCTCTATTTCTCCCTCTCTCTTGCCCACCGTGGGGGGGGGGGTATTTACTCTCTATCTCTCCCTCTCTCTTGCCCCCGGGGGGTATTTACTCTCTATCTCTCCCCCTCGCTTGCCTCCCGGGGGGTATTTACTCTCTATCTCTCCCCCTCTCTTGCCCCCGGGGGGGGGGGGTATTTACTCTCTATCTCTCCCTCTCTCTTGCCCCCCGGGGGGTATTTACTCTCTATTTCTCCCCCTCTCTTGCCCCTGGGGGGTATTTACTCTCTATCTCTCCCCCTCTCTTGCCCCCGGGGGGGTATTTACTCTCTATCTCTCCCTCTCTCTTGCCCCCCGGGGGGTATTTACTCTCTATTTCTCCCCCTCTCTTGCCCCCGGGGGGTATTTACTCTCTATCTCTCCCTCTCTCTTGCCCCCCGGGGGGTATTTACTCTCTATCTCTCCCTCTCTCTTGCCCCCGGGGGGTATTTACTCTCTATCTCTCCCTCTCTCTTGCCCCCGGGGGGTATTTACTCTCTATTTTCTCCCCCTCTCTTGCCCCCGGGGGGGGGGGTATTTACTCTCTATTTCTCCCTCTCTCTTGCCCCCGGGGGGTATTTACTCTCTATTTCTCCCTCTCTCTTGCCCCCGGGGGGTATTTACTCTCTATCTCTCCCTCTCTCTTGCCCCCGGGGGGTATTTACTCTCTATTTTCTCCCCCTCTCTTGCCCCCGGGGGGGGGGGGTATTTACTCTCTATTTCTCCCCCTCTCTTGCCCCCGGGGGGTATTTACTCTCTATTTCTCCCCCTCTCTTGCCCCCGGGGGGGGTATTTACTCTCTATTTCTCCCTCTCTCTTGCCACCGGGGGGTATTTACTCTCTATTTCTCCCCCTCTCTTGCCCCCGGGGGATATTTACTCTCTATTTCTCCCCCTCTCTTGCCCCCGGGGGATATTTACTCTATTTCTCCCCCTCTCTTGCCCCCGGGGGGTATTTACTCTATTTCTCCCCCTCTCTTGCCCCCGGGGGGTATTTACTCTCTATCTCTCCCTCTCTCTTGCCCCCCGGGGGGTATTTACTCTCTATTTCTCCCCCTCTCTTGCCCCCGGGGGGTATTTACTCTCTCTCTCTCCCTCTCTCTTGCCCCCGGGGGGTATTTACTCTCTATTTCTCCCCCTCTCTTGCCCCCGGGGGGTATTTACTCTCTCTCTCTCCCTCTCTCTTGCCCCCGGGGGGTATTTACTCTCTATTTCTCCCTCTCTCTTGCCCCCGGGGGGTATTTACTCTCTATCTCTCCCTCTCTCTTGCCCCCGGGGGGTATTTACTCTCTATTTTCTCCCCCTCTCTTGCCCCCGGGGGGGGGGGTATTTACTCTCTATTTCTCCCTCTCTCTTGCCCCCGGGGGGTATTTACTCTCTATTTCTCCCCCTCTCTTGCCCCCGGGGGATATTTACTCTCTATTTCTCCCCCTCTCTTGCCCCCGGGGGATATTTACTCTATTTCTCCCCCTCTCTTGCCCCCGGGGGGTATTTACTCTATTTCTCCCCCTCTCTTGCCCCCGGGGGGTATTTACTCTATTTCTCCCCCTCTCTTGCCCCTGGGGGGTATTTACTCTCTATCTCTCCCTCTCTCTTGCCCCCGGTGGGTATTTACTCTCTATCTCTCCCTCTCTCTTGCCCCCCGGGGGGTATTTACTCTCTATTTCTCCCCCTCTCTTGCCCCCGGGGGGTATTTACTCTCTATCTCTCCCTCTCTCTTGCCCCCGGGGGGTATTTACTCTCTATCTCTCCCCCTCTCTTGCCCCCGGGGGGGTATTTACTCTCTATCTCTCCCCCTCTCTTGCCCCCGGGGGGGTATTTACTCTCTATTTCTCCCCCTCTCTTGCCCCCGGGGGGTATTTACTCTCTATCTCTCCCCCTCTCTTGCCCCCAGGGGGGTATTTACTCTCTATTTCTCCCCCTCTCTTGCCCCCAGGGGGGGGGTATTTACTCTCCCCATTCTCATACGTTGCCGTTTCTGGGGCGGATAATTCTCCTTCCCGCCAAACGATTGACGGTTTGTTGGTTGGACTGCAACACAAGCCAAGAAAGTGTGGGGTGCGATGAGGAGGCAACCGTCACCTAATTAAAATAATTAATGCGCCCGGTTTTTATCAACGAGAATTATTAATGTCAATATTTACGATTTTTTCATATTTTCTGATTTTTTTTTTCTTTCTCTCTGTCTGGAATGATCAGTACCATCAGACAAAGAGTAGTCCGGTTTCCCCCCTTCATGGCGGGTGAGGTGGTACCGGCCGGATTCAAACCCGCGGCTGCAGGAGGGGAGCGAGCGCTCGTGCGGTACCTCAGGTTATGGCGATTATAAACCCGATTATTTATACTGTAATGTCACTGTGCTCCCTGAGTGTAAAGAAATAGGAAGAAAGTTAAAAGGAAAAAAATCCACAATGGGCGAAAGGTCACCTGGAGTGTGCGTGGGAATAGGGGGAATGGATGCAGTGACTGGGTGAATAGGGGGAATGGATGCAGTGACTGGGTGAATAGGGGGAATGGATGCAGTGACTGGGTGAATAGGGGGAATGGATGCAGTGACTGGGTGAATAGGGGGAATGGATGCAGTGACTGGGTGAATAGGGGGAATGGATGCAGTGACTGGGTGAATAGGGGGAATGGATGCAGTGACTGGGTGAATAGGGGGAATGGATGCAGTGACTGGGTGAATAGGGGGAATGGATGCAGTGACTGGGTGAATAGGGGGAATGGATGCAGTGACTGGGTGAATAGGGGGAATGGATGCAGTGACTGGGTGAATAGGGGGAATGGATGCAGTGACTGGGTGAATAGGGGGAATGGATGCAGTGACTGGGTGAATAGGGGGAATGGATGCAGTGACTGGGTGAATAGGGGGAATGGATGCAGTGACTGGGTGAATAGGGGGAATGGATGCAGTGACTGGGTGAATAGGGGGAATGGATGCAGTGACTGGGTGACAGTGTGAAGAATCTGGGAAGAATCATTGATGGTCATCAGGGCCCGCGGTCTGGTGCGGAAACATGGGGCCGTCTGGTCTGAGACAACCAACACAGAGCAGAGAATGAGCCAAGAGATTGGGGAGAGGGACAGCCTGTGGGCTCAGCCCCTGAGAGACCTTCAATGTGTTTCCTCCATTACACTTCAAAAGTACTTAATTGGCTGTGAAGGATGTCCTGGGGTCGTGAAAGACTCTATATAAATACAAATGTAAAGAATCTTACAACACCAGGTTATAGTCCAACAATTTTATTTGAAAATCACAAGCTTTCGGAGATTATCCATATAAATACAAGTATGGATTATCTATATAAATACAAGTCTTTCTTTGTCATTCTCCCAGGGAACAAGGGCTGTAAGGGAGTCCCTCTGGCACACAAGAATATCTATGATATTCCTTCACTAGCTCCTCAGAGATTGTTTCCTATCTCTAACTCCTCCCGCATTCTGGCTACTCTTTTCCCTTTCTCATACGTTGCCTCGTGTCGCTTCTCAGGCTTCCATCATACCAGTTCCAGAGCCAATACCTCAGGCTGAATACCCCACAGTTACCAAGTGACAGCACAACCCCTGGCTCTGGCTCGCATCAGGCTCCCTTTTTGGTTCCATAATTATTCTCCCAGCTTCAGAACCATCTTATTTTCATTGAATCATAGAATTTTACAGCACAGAGGGCGATCACTTGTCCCATCACTCCTGTGCCAGTTCTCTGAATGAGGTAACCATTTAGTGCCATTGCCTTGCCCTTTCCCTATATCTTCTTAAATTCTCCTCTGTGTGCTAACTTTGATGAGAGGGGGGAGTAAAAATAAAAAGATAGTGCTGTTTTCCAGCTCAGAACTAGTGTTAGCCTTATTAATGGAATGAATTCTAAGTATTACTAGAGAATGGCCCTAAAAAGTTAACTGAGTGTGGCATCACAATTCCAAAAAGGTTGATACTTGTGAAAACACAAATGTTTTCATCTGCATATATACACATCTGGGATATGTACTTGCTCAAGCCACATAAACTATAGTTTGAATGAAAACATTTGTGGTCTTGTAACTATCACCTTTTGTGAAAAAAAACCTAGCTGATCTCCCATCGTATTGCTCATAGATCGTCTGGGATCTGGTGCACAGTTGTGATGTTTAACCTGATCTGTTCTGTCAAGGCCACTGCTCAGGATGTGTCCAAGAGACAACTACTGTGTGACATCACAGGGACTTAACTCCTGGACCTAAGATAAATAAGAAGCAAAAAGTAATCCAAGTGGGACGTCACCAAGGAAGAGGTAACTGATTGGCTGGTAAGTATTTTCCTGCTGAATTTGTCTAAGGTTAGAGTTTGTGGATTCTCTGGTCTCTGTTGTGTAGTGGGGGACTGCTGTTCAGCAAGGGCCCTTGAGTATACCTTTTTAATTGAAGTGAAATTGGTGGGATTCATTTAATTTGAATTAATTAGTTAAAGGGTAAGTCATGTCAGGACAGTCCAGCCCCGTGTTATGCTCTTCCTGCTCTATGTGGGAAATCAGGGACCCTTCCGGTGTCCCTGACGACCATGTGTGCGGGAAATGTATCCAGCTGCAGCTACTGACAAACCGCATTGCGGCACTGGAGCTGCGGATGGATTCATTATGGAGCATTCGCGATGCTGAGAACGTCGTGGATAGCACGTTTAGTGAGATGGTCACACCGCAGGTAAAGGTTGTACAGGCAGGAAGTAATTGGGTGACCACCAGGCAGAGTAAGAAGAGCAGGCAGGCAGTGCAGGGGTCCCCTGTGGCCATCCCCCTCTCAAACAAATATACCGCTTTGGATATTGTTGAGGGGGATGACTTATCAGGGGAAGGCAGCAGCAGCCAACTTCCTGGCACCAGGGGTAGCTCTGCTGCACAGGCTGGGAGGAAAAAGAGTGGAAGAGCTATAGTGGTAGGGGATTCTATCGTAAGGGGAACAGACAGGCGTTTCTGTGGCCGTAAACGTGACTCCAGGATGGTTTGTTGCCTCCCTGGTGCCAGGGTCATGGATGTCACTGAGCGGCTACAGGGCATTCTCAAGGGGGAGGGTGAGCAGGCAGAGGTCATGGTCCACATTGGGACCAACGACATAGGTAGGAAGGGAGATGAGGTCCTGCATGAAGAATTTAGGGAGCTAGGTAGCAGATTAAAGAGCAGGACCTCAAAGGTTGTAATCTCTGGATTACTCCCAGTGCCACGGGCTAGTGAGTATAGAAATAGGAGGATAGAACAGATGAATGCGTGGCTAAAGAGTTGGTGCAGGAGGGAGGGTTTCAGTTTCCTGGATCACTGGGCCTGCTTCTGGGGAAGGTGGGACTTGTACAAGTCGGACGGGTTGCACCTGAACCAGAGCGGGACAAATATCCTTGCGGGGAGGTTTGCTAGCACTGTTGGGGGGGGTTTAAACTAACTTGGCAGGGGGATGGGATACAGAGTGGAGCTACAATAGGGGGTGATGTGCAGCCAAATATAGAGAAAAAAACAAGTCAGCTTGGAAGACAGGGCAAATATGTAAGGGCAAGGCTGGATGGCATCTATTTTAATGCAAGGAGTCTTGAGAATAAGGTGGATGAACTGAAGGTGTTGATAAACACATGGGAGTATGATATTGTTGCTGTCACAGAGACATGGTTGAGGGAGGGGCAAGACTGGCAGCTCAATATTCCGGGGTACAGAATCTTCAGGCGAGACAGAGGGGGAGGTATAAGAGGAGGGGGGGGTCGCAATATTAATTAAAGAATCAATTACTGCCATAAGGAGGGATGATATATTAGCAGGTTCCTCTAATGAGGCCATATGGGTGGAGCTTAAAAACAAAAAGGGGGCAAGCACTTTGATGGGAGTGTACTATAGGCCCCCAAACAGTCAGGGGGAGATAGAGGAACAGATATGTAGGCAAATCTCAGAAAATTGTGCAAATAATAGGGTAATAATAGTGGGGGATTTCAACTTCCCCAATATTAACTGGGATACTCAGAGTGTAAAAGGCTTAGAGGGTACAAAATTCTTAACGTGCATCCAGGAGAGCTTTTTGAGCCAGCATGTAGAAAGTCCTACAAGAGAGGGGGCGGTACTGGACCTAATTCTAGGGAATGTGGCCGGCCAAGTGGAAGAAGTGCTAGTAGGTGAGCACTTTGGTGACAGTGACCATAATTCGGTGAGATTTAAGGTGGTCATGGAAAAGGACAGGGAGGGGCCGGAAATAAAGGTTCTAAATTGGGGGGAGGCCGATTTTAATAGGATAAGGCAGGATCTGGCCAAAATGGACTGGGATCAGCTGCTTGTAGGAAAATCCGCATCGGAGCAATGGGAGTCTTTCAGAAGGGAGATTGAGACCATACAATGGCAACATGTTCCCGTAAAGGTCAAGGGTGGTTCCAAGAACTCCAGGGAACCTTGGATGTCAGGGGATATACGAGAATGGATTAGGAAAAAAAGGAGGGCTTTTGGCAGATACAAAAGGCTAAAGACGGAGGAAACCCTAGAGGAGTACAAAAAGTGCAGGGGGATACTTAAAAAAGAAATTAGGAGATCAAGGAGGGGCCATGAAATAACACTGGCGAGCAAAATAAAGGAAAATCCTAAGATGTTTTATAAGTATATTCAGGGTAAGAGGATGACTAGGGAAAAAATAGGGCCCATTAGGGACAAAAATGGCAATCTGTGTGTGGAGCCGGCAGATGTAGGAGGGGTTCTAAATGAATTTTTTGCATCTGTTTTCACTATGGAGAAGGACGATGTAGACATAGAAATACGGCAGGGGGACTGTGATATACTCGAACATATTAACATCGAGCGGGAGGAGGTATTGGCGGTTTTAGCAGGCCTAAAAATGGATAAATCCCCAGGCCCGGACGAAATGTATCCCAGGCTACTGTGTGAGGCAAAGGAGGAGATTGCGGGGGCTCTGACACATATATTCAGAACCTCTCTGGCCACAGGGGATGTGCCAGAGGACTGGAGAACCGCTTATGTAATACCATTATTCAAGAAGGGGAGTAGGGAAAAACTGGGGAACTACAGGCCAGTGAGCCTAACATCAGTGGTAGGAAAATTATTGGAAAAAATTCTGAAGGACAAAATTAGTCTCCACTTGGAGAAGCAAGGATTAATCAGGGATAGTCAACATGGCTTTGTCAAGGGAAGATCATGTCTGACTAATTTGATTGAATTTTTTGAGGGGGTGACTAGGCGTGTGGATGAGGGTAACGCAGTGGATGTGGTATACATGGATTTCAGTAAGGCCTTCGATAAAGTCCCCCACAGGAGACTGGTCAAGAAGGTACGAGCCCATGGAATCCAGGGTGCCTTGGCACTTTGGATACAAAACTGGCTTAGTGGCAGAAGGCAGAGGGTGATGGTCGAAGGTTGTTTTTGTGACTGGAAGCCTGTGGCCAGTGGGGTACCACAGGGATCGGTGCTGGGTCCCTTGCTGTTTGTGGTCTACATTAATGACTTGGATATGAATGTAAAAGGTATGATCAGTAAGTTCGCTGATGATACAAAGATTGGTAGGGTGGTAAATAGTGAGGAGGATAGCCTCAGTCTGCAGGACGATATAGATGGGTTGGTCAGATGGGCGGAACAGTGGCAAATGGAATTTAACCCGGAAAAGTGCGAG
Organism: Heptranchias perlo; assembly: GCF_035084215.1. NCBI lineage: Eukaryota > Metazoa > Chordata > Chondrichthyes > Hexanchiformes > Hexanchidae > Heptranchias > Heptranchias perlo. Next base: position 1,578,487 of record NC_090328.1, read on the forward strand.
GTGATGCACTTTGGAGGGACTAACAAGGCAAGGGAATACACAATGAATGGGAGGACCCTAGGCAAGACAGAGGGTCAGAGGGATCTTGGTGTGCAAGTTCACAGATCCCTGAAGGCGGCGGAACAGGTAGATAAGGTGGTAAAGAAGGCATATGGGATACTTGCCTTTATTAGCCGAGGCATAGAATATAAGAGCAAGGAGGTTATGATGGAGTTGTATAAAACACTGGTTAGGCCACAGCTGGAGTACTGTGTGCAGTTCTGGTCGCCACACTACAGGAAGGATGTGATCGCTTTGGAGAGGGTGCAGAGGAGATTCACCAGGATGTTACCAGGGCTGGAGCGCTTCAGCTATGAAGAGAGACTGGGAAGATTGGGTTTGTTTTCCTTGGAGCAGAGGAGGCTGAGGGGGGACATGATTGAGGTGTACAAAATTATGAGGGGCACAGATAGGATGGATACGAAGGAGCTTTTTCCCTTCGTTGAGGGTTCTATAACAAGGGGACATAGATTCAAGGTAAAAGGCGGGAGGTTTAGAGGGGATTTGAGAAAGAACTTTTTCACCCAGAGGGTGGTTGGAGTCTGGAACTCACTGCCTGAAAGGGTTGTGGAGGCAGGAACCCTCACAACATTCAAGAAGCATTTGGATGAGCACTTGAAATGCCATAGCATACAAGGCTACGGACCAAATGCTGGAATATGGGATTAGAGTAGACAGGGCTGATGGCCGGCGCGGACACGATGGGCCGAAGGGCCTCTATCCGTGCTGTATGACTCTATGACTCTAAAGCTGCACACACAGTACTGTATTAGAAACTGCCGATGAGAGTTCAACAGCCTTTGACTAAAGAGACTGAAAGTACACCATGGGACATACAACTGATGATCCCACAAGGCAAGTACGCCATGCAGGCCCAAATTGCCCAGTAGTTTATAATTCTGTAAACAATGAAATACACAATGACTGATTTTGTGAATTTCAAGTGTAATTATTTTTAAACATCTGAGTGCATAATAGTGGTAATTTTATGAGTTTGCGCTGCTAGTAGGGAACCTTGCCCTCCAACAGTGCATATCGAAAATTCAAGCGTGCCCTGCTCTCAGTTTTGCAACCTTCAATGGTGGACTGGCAAAATTGTCCATAATGTCTTTAGGCTATGGAGATCTACTATGGTGAAGGACTGCTGCACACTCAGTAATTTGGTCTCTCGGAGATCAAGGCAAGGCTGGCCAGCTCATGTATACCTTGCAATTGATAAAAGCAGCAGGCAATGTTTCTCGCAATTTTTTATTGTAATAATAGAAACTTTCGAACAGGCTGGCTAGTTCAAAAATGTGTAACAACGATTAAATAATTGTAGAAACTTGGGAAGCGATTTAATGGCTGAAAATGTGCAAAAACAGTTCCTATTTGATTTTCCTGCCACAAAAATTTTCGTTCCCCATTTATACACCACTAATATTACAAAAATGACAAGGAAATCCACCCTCAGTGCTTATTGCGCAGGGCTGTAGCAAGGTATTGTGTGCTGAAGAGTGTTGAAAGATGATTCCTATGTTACAATAGTGACACTTCAAGTGTACTTCACTGGCTGTAAAGCGCTTTGGGACATCCTATGGCCATGAAAGGCGCTATATGAATGCAAGTTCTTTCTTTACTTCAGCTTCTGTGAAGGAACATGTAGCATGTTCTTGGAGCTACAACTTGTGTCAGTTCTTTGGGAAAACAAAATTTCGGGTGGTGTCCATTACTGGAAGTAGATCTTGACGACAAACTTTCACACCAATTCCCCTGCCTGTGCACCACCTTCGTCCATATCATCCTCCTGATCTTTCTTATCATCTTCCTGTACACATTCAGCTCCATTAGTCTACTGCTCATCCTATTGCATGCTCACTTCTTTTTGGATGTCAGAGTTACACAGCATGCAGCATACAGTGATGCTTTTGGAGACTTTAGTGAAACTGTAGACCAGCACCCCACCTGAGCAGTCCAAACTATGGAAGCATTGTTTCAGCACCCTTATGTCTGCTCAACAGAAACTCGGGTGGTGGAATGGGCCTTAATGTATCTGCTCTCTGTTGTATAGGGATTCCTAAATGGGGTCATGAGCCATCGATGAAAAAGGTAGCCTAGTCTGTACCACCAGCCACCTGTTTATTCACTCAGATTGTCAAATAATTTATGCACTGTGGACCGCTGCATAAAGAAGGCTTCGTGGCAGTATGACATTTCTGTGGTCTGAAATCACCTGCACATTTATGGATTAGTACCTCTTCCTGTAGATGTATGCATCATATTGCTTCCATTTTTTTTAAGGGGGACAACTAATGAAACCCAAATTATAAAAAAAAGGTCAAAGGAAACTTGTCAAATTGAATCATAATGTTGTTACTGGTGTCGACTAGGCATTCCAATCCTTACGGTTCCCACTGGTCTTGGAAGGCCTCAAGCGTACTGGCGGACACCTTGTGCTTCTTCTCCAGGGCCACCCTGGCGTGAACAAAGCCGTGTAAGAGAGGCAGGCAGCCAGAGTGACCACCCCCACAGGCTGCGTCCAACCTGGACCTGTGAATGGCCACCTTGGCCAAGCCCAAGAGTAGACCCACGAGGAGTTCCTCCGACTTGCCCACCCTCCTCCACACCGGGTGGCCAAAGATTAGGAGCGTGGGACTGATGTGCAGCCGGAAGTTGAGGAGCAGCCCCTTCAAATCGTGGAAGAGGGGCTGTAACCTCTCATACTCCATGTAGATATGAAACACTGACTCATCCAGGCCGCAAAAGTTTGGTTCCATCTATAGTGCCAATTTCCACTGGAAAAGTTCTGAAGATGTTTCCCCTGGCAAACATAGCTCATGTTACTTGCTTTATACAGGAATTAACTGCATACCAGCTTTTCTGGTATATGAACTCCCAGGTGGCATGGAAGGATCCTATTACATAGAGGCTTAATGCCATAGCAACCATCACATTATTGAGGAAAACTGTGGCAGTTCTTGAAGTTGTTTGCAAATCAGTCTTCAGCCTGTGGTATAGCTTCATCACTGTCTCTGCAACAACATAGATGCACTGAAGACAGGTCTTCTGTGGCATACTCTGATACTAGTGGCTTGGTCTGTAAGCATGGGTCCTTCGGAATTGACAACTACAAACATACCTCTTATGGTGTCATGTCCCCATGAACCAGTTTTTCTTGTTAAATTCATGCAGCACCATGGGAACAGCCAAAGGGATTCTCATCCTCCCAATTCTGTTAGTTACAACTTATACTGCAGCAGGATTTACCAAGACTCTGAAAAACTATGTCTTAGCCTAACGTAGGTTTTCAACAAAAGGAGAGAAACAAAGTATGCAGGATGTTCAGTGCACAGGAAGAGAAATGTCAACTGCCAAAAAAACTAGACATCAAAGCATTCAATGCAAGAATAATAGCATTCCTGCTTTAGAAAGCAATGCAAAGCAGGCCCTGCCCATCACACAGTCATGCACTCATTTTACGTCGATGAGGTGTGTACTATGGGCGGGGCCTCACTCGGAGTCATGAAATCATAGTAGATACAGCACACAGCAGGAGGCCATTCGGCCCATCGTGCCTCTGCCTGCTCTTTGAAAGAGCCATCCAATTAGTCCCATTCCCCTGCTCTTTCCTCATAGCCCTGTAAATTTTTTCCCTTCAAGTATTTATCCAATTCCCTTTTGAACGTTATTATTGAATCTGCTTCCACCACCCTTTCAGGCAGTGCATTCCAGATCATTAAAACTCGCTGCATAAAAAAATGTTTCCTCATGTTGCCTCTGGCTCTTTTGTCAATCACCTTAAATCTGTGTCCTCTGGTTATCAACCCTTCTGCTACTGGAAATAGTATCTCCTTATTTACTCTATCAAAACCATTCATGATATTGAACACCTCTATCAAATCTCCCCTTAACCTTCTCTGTTCTAAGGAGAACAACCTCAGCTTCTCTAGCCTCTCCACATAACTGAAGTCCTTCATCCCTTGTACCAAATCTCTAAGGCCTTGACATCTTTCCTAAAGTGTGGGGCCCAGAATTGAACACAATACTCCAGCTGGGGCATAACTATTGTTTTATAAAGGTTTAGCAAAACTTCCTTGCTTTTGTACTCTACGCCTCTATTAATAAAGCCCAGGATCCCATACGCTTTTTTAGCAACCTTCCCAACTTGTCCTGCCACCTTCAAAGATTTGTGTATGAGCACCCCCAAGTCTCTCTATTCCTGCACCCCCTTTAAAATTGTACCATTTAGTTTATAATGTCTCTCCTCATTCTTCCTACCAAAATGCATCACTACACACTTCTCTGCCTTGTGTCTGCCCATTTCACCAGTCTGTCTATGTCCTCCTGAAGTCCGTTATTATCCTCCACATTGTTTACTACATTTCCGAGTTTCATGTCATCTTCAAACTTTGAAATTATACCCTCTATACCCAAGTCCAGGTCATTAATATATATCAAAAAGAACAGTGGTCCTAATACCGATCCCTGGGTTACACCACTGTATACTTCCCTTCAGTCTGAAAAACAACTGTTCACCACTACTCACTGCTTTCTGTCCCGTAGCCAATTTTGTATCCCACTGTCACTGTCCCTTTAATCCCTTGGGCTTTAATTTTGCTAATAAGTCTATTATGTGGTACTTTATCAAATGCTTTTTGAAAATCCATACACACATCAACTGCACTACCCTCATCAACCCTACTATTCCTATACTCACTAGCACGTGGCACACAGGTGTAATCCAGAGATTGCTACCTTTGAGATCTTGCTTTTTAACTTCCTCCCTTGCTCCTGAAACTCTGACTGCAGGACCTCGAGCCTTTTCCTTCCTATGTCATTAGTTCCCACATGGACCACGATGTCTGGCTGTTGTCCTTCCCCCCTCAACATGTTCTGCATCCTCTCAGTGACATCCTTTACCCTGGCACCAGGGAGGCAACTCACCAAGCGGGACTCACGTCGGTGGTTGCAGAAACGCCTGTCTGTCCCCCTGACTATCGAATCCCCTATAACAACTGCATTTCTTTTGCCCCCCATGCAGCCAAGTCTCCCATGGTGACTACAGTTAGCTACAGTTATTTAAATTGTTTGTTTAGCTTTAAGGCAATTTACTGTTTATCTAAAACACTAACCGCTAAAAAATACTAACCAATTAACTAAATACTTACTGACTTACCCTCTACTCTCAATCATCAGCAAAGTGATGGAAGGTGTCGTCGACAGTGCCATCAAGCGGCTCATACTCACCAATAACCTGCTCACCCATGCTCAGTTTGGGTTCTGCCAGGACCAGGCTCCAGACCTCATCACAGCCTTGGTCCAAACATGGACAAGGGAGCTGAATTCCAGGGGTGGGGTGAGAGTGACTGCCCTTGACATCAAGGCAGCATTTGAGCGAGTGTGGCACCAAGGAGTCCTAGTAAAATTGAAGTCACTGGGAGTCATGGGGAAAATTCTCCACTGGCTGGAGTCATACCAAGCATAAAGGAAGATGGTTGTTGGAGGCCAATCATCTCAGCCCCAGGACATTGCTGAAGGAATTCCTCGGGGCAGTGTCCTAGGCCCAACCATCTCCAGCTGCTTCATCAATGACCTTCCCTTCATCATAAGGTCAGAATTGGGGATGTTCGCTGATGATTGTACAGTGTTCAGTTCCATTCGCAACCCCTCAGATAATGAAGCAGGCTGTGCCCGCATGCAGCAATATCTGGACAACATCCAGGCTTGGGCTGATAAGTGGCAAGTAACATTCACGCCAGACAAGTGCCAGGCAAGGACCATCTTCAACAAGAGAGAGTCTAACCACCTCCCCTTGACATTCAACGGCATTACCTTTGCTGAATCCCCCACCATCAACATCCTGGGGGTCACCATTGACCAGAAACTTAACTGGACCAGCTATATATAAATACTGTGGCTACAAGAGCAGGTCAGAGGCTGGATGTTCTGCGGCGAGTGACTCACCTCCTGACTCCCCAAAGTCTTTCCACCATCTACAAGGCACAAGTCAGGAGTGTGATGGAATACTTTCCACTTGCTTGGATGAGTGCAGCTCCAACAATACTCAAGAAGCTCGACACCATCCAGGACAAAGCAGCCCACTTGATTGGCACCCCATCCACCACCCTAAACATTCACTCCCTTCACCACCGGCGCACATTGGCTGCAGTGTGTACCATCCACAGGATGCACTGCAGCAACTTGCCAAGGCTTCTTCGACAGCACCTCCCAAACCCGTGACCTCTATCACCTAGAAGGACAAGAGCAGCAGGCACATGGGAACAACACCACCTGCACGTTCCCCTCCAAGTCACACACCATCCCGACTTGGAAATATATCGCCATTCCTTCATCGTCATTGGGTCAAAATCCTGGAACTCCCTTCCTAACAGCACTGTGGGAGAACCTTCACCACACGGACTGCAGCGGTTCAAGGCGGTGGCTCACCACCACCTTCTCAAGGGCAATTAGGGATGGGCAATAAATGCTGGCCTCGCCAGCGACGCCCACATCCCATGAACAAATAAAAAGAAATTTGAGTAAGGCCTTTATCGCGGCTTCTTTGTTTTCCTCAAAAACATCCATCAGAAAATCGAGGCTTCTGTGCAGTGATTTTATGTGCAAGCTTAAACATTTCATTTGATGGAAACTGTTCTTGAGGATTGTAGCTGGCTTTCCCTACATTGAGTACACTTCAAAAGTATCTCATTGGCTGTAAATAGCTTTGGGATGGCCTGGGGTCGTGACGGGCACTCTATAAATGACAGTCTGTTTTTCATATGCATGTGCCTCTGTTTTGTAACCTCTTTTATCTCCCTGCACCTCTTTCTGCACAGTGTTTTTCTTTCACTGCCAAGAAGGTGGACATGTAGTGATTGAAAGGTGTTTCGGACTGTTGGAAGCATCTTAGAAGATCATTTATCTTCTTTTGGTAATCATGTTTCCAAGATGTTCACTTCATTTATAGTGAGTAACCAAAATGAAACTCAAGGCACTCCACATAGTTCTGCTGTAAGAACAAACTGCCTCCCTAATGAAAACAATTAACAGCAATGTCATACCTGCATTATATATCAGTGGCAGCATTTCCAGTTCCTGTGTTCCCGATTAGCAGGGCAATCAATATTAGAGAAAGGAGCAGGCCCATAACATTATTAAGAATCCGTACAGGTGGTTAGGTCTATAATATCTTACTTCCTCTGGTATCTTGTCAACAAGATTTCTGAAAGAGAACAGAGAACCTGGCTCCAAAAACAAAGCAAACTAGTGAATTTTTATACTGCAAACAAAACTAGAACATAAAATCATAGATCCCATGGCCTAGAAATTTGTTAGCACACAACAAATACACAGGTAAAACGGGCTTCTAAGCATTCAATATGATGGGCAGCGAGTGGGTGCACATTCTGGATCGGAAGTGCACCGCCTGCCACAATGGTAAAGGCTCCTGTACAGGCGTCCAGGGTCCTCACCTGAAACAGGTGGTATGCCCTCTCCCTCGCAAATAGGCAGTCTAATGTCTATATGAGGCTCTCTTTGGCTTCCAACATTCGTTAGCGACTGACTGCAGCATGCTCCATTCTGGAGCCTGCTTCCCAATAGGTCCGTTTTTATTTTTCTACTTGGCATCTTCCTGGTCGCTGCTGGCGACCACACCCTCCCCCCTCCCCTTTCCCCCTCCCAATTGCCTCACCCCCTGGATTCTGCTTAATGCCTTGGCCAATATCCTGGGACTGATGAGCTCTCTCTGGGGCCACTACCAGGGAGTCTCCACATGACCAGTGGAGTCTTGAAAAATATGGGCTCCTGCACAATGCTCAGTGTAAATGAAGTGAACGTCTTGTAAACACTCAAGCTCATAGACTCTTTCACATTTTTTGGAAGGTACTACAGCTGTGCAAGTTGTTATGTTGGTAACTGTAGAGACAGGTTTATGCCAGTATTCATAGTGCTAGTGAAATCCCTCCATTAAAATTTCTGGCCCTTAGTTTTGATAAAAACATAAACATTTTTAGGAACAGGAAAAAGCAATTAGGCCCAATGAATTCAACCCTTTTTGATAGACTGCCTCCCTTCAGATCGGATCTTTCAATTTTCAGAAATAGCACATCCAATATGAAAAAGTCAGTTCCCTCCATCACTGTGGCTGACAGGAGTCAGAGGAGAGATCTTTAATTATGGCAAGGGAAAACATTTGGAAATCCCACGGGCAGATAAACTGCGAACAGAGAAAGAAAAATTCAATATTCCCTTTGATGAACTAATAGATGCAACTTGCTGCTTTTAAAAGCAATTATATTTTAAGTTTGACATATACAACTTATGACCAAAAATCCCATCTGTAGGATTTATCAGATATTGACATCTCTACTTACAACATGAATAATCACTGTAATTGATGGAGCAGAAGAAGGTAAAAAGGAGACAATGTCAGTGGGTGTTCACTCAGGTTACACTGTTCCTGCTTCAGATATATACAGACCATTTTTGATCTTTTTACCAAAAAACGTATCCCTCTATCTTCTCACAAACAACCAATTGACCTAATTCCTTTTAAAAGCTCTGACTAAGTCAAAGTCCACTGCAACAAAGATAAACAAGAAACTAGCTTTTACATGGTGACTGGCTAGTCGCTAAACCCCATTAGATTAGCATTTGCAATGGGGAAGGTCCTCAAGAACATCTTACACAACACAATCAGTACTAAAGAGCATCGAGACCATAAGGAGTGGTGAGTTCGAATTTAAAAGTTATACGTCATGCCTCATAAATCTGGCCTACCAATTACTCTATGCATAAATAAGTTATTCCTTTAGTTATGTTTATTTAACAGATTCTAACAGTTCATTTTTATTATCAGAACAGAGGAGGGATGAGCATTTTTAGTACCGATGAGCGTCACCAAGAAATACCTCAATTAAATTGAATGTAAATTTAAATTGAATGTAAATTAAATTTAACGTGTCAGCCGTGGCTCGGAGGTAGCACTCTCGCCTCTGAGTCACAAGATTATGGGTTCAGGTCCCACTCCAAAGACTTGAGCACAAAATCTAGGCTGACACTTCAGGGCAGTACTGAGGGAATGCTGCACTGTCGGTGGTGTCGTCTTTTGGATGAGACGTTAAACGAGGACCCATCTGCCTTCGCAGGTGGAGGTAAAACATCCCATGGCACTATTTGATGAAGAGCAGGGGAGTTCTCTCCACTGTTTTGGCCAATATTTATCCCTCAACCAACATCACAAGAGAAAGATTATCTGGTCATTATCACATTGCTGTTTGTGGGACCTTGCTGTGTGCATATTGGCCGCCACGTTTCCTACATTACAACAATGACAATACACTTAAAAAGTACTTAATTGGCTGTGAATTGCTTTGGGACGTCCTGAGGTCGTGAAAGGTGCTGTATAAATGCAAGTATTTTCTTTTTTAGTTCTGCAATTGAATAAGGTGCAGTGCATCATCTTATAAATAATGCTTGTGAAAACCTATTACATATACATAAGATTTGAACTGTCATGATGGATCCAAAAATGAAAATATGACGGGAAGTAACATAGAAATGTTCTTTACATAAGAAATAGGAGCAGGAGTAGGCCAGACGGCGCCTCGAACCTGCTCCGCCATTCAATCAGATCATGGCTGATATTCGACCTCAACTCCACTTTCCTGCCCGATCCCCATATCCCTTGATTCCCCTAGAATCCAAAAATCTATCCATCTCAGCCTTGAATATATTCGTATATATTCATTTTCCAACAACGTTCACCTGAGGAAGGAGGAAGCCTCCGAAAGCTTGTGAATTTAAAATAAAATTGCTGGACTATAACTTGGTGTTGTAAAATTGTTTACAATTGTCAACCCCAGTCCATCACCGGCATCTCCACATCTTGAATATATTCAATGACTCAGCATCCACAGCCCTCTCGGGTGGAGAATTCCAAAGATTCACAACCCTCTGCATGAAGAAATTCCTCCTCATCTCAGTCTTGAATGGCCAACCCCATATCCTGCGTTTATGCCCCTAGTTCTATACTCTCTAGCAAGGGGAAACAATCTCTCAGCATCTATCCTGTCAAGTCCCCTCATAATCTTATATGTTTCAATAAGATCACCTCTCATTCTTCTAAACTCCAGAGAGTATAGGCCCATTCTACTCAACCTTTCTTCATAGGACAACCCTCTCATCCCAGGAATTAATCCAGTGAACCTCCGTTGCAATGCCTCTAAGGTAAGTATATCCTTCCTTAGATAAGATCAAAACTGTACACAGTACTCCAGGTGTGGTCTCACCAAAGCCCTGTACAATTGTAGGAAGACTTCCTCATTCTTGTAATCCAACCCCCTTGCAATAAAGGCCAACATCCCATTTGCTTTCCTGATTGCCTGCTGTACCTGCATACTAACCTTTTGTGTTTTTTGTACGAGGACACCCAAGTCTCTCTGAACACTGACATTTAATAGTTTCTCACCATTTAAAAAAAATTCTGTTTTTCTATTCTTTCTACCAAAGTGAATAACCTCACATTTCCCCACATTATATTCCATCTGCCACCTTCTTGCCCACTCTCTTAACCTGTCTATATCCCTTTGCAGACTCTTTATGTCCTCCTCACAGTTTACTTTCCCACCTAGCTTTGTATCGTCAGCAAACTTGGATACATTACACTCAATCCCTTCATCTAAATCATTAATAAAGATTGTAAATAGCTGAGGCCCAAGCACTGATCCTTGCGGTACTCCATTAGGTGCAGCCTGCCAGCCTGAGAATGACCCATTTATCCCACTCTCTTTTCTGTCCTTTAACCAATTCTCTATCCATGCTAGTATATTACCCTCAACCCCATGAGCCCTTACCTTGTATAACAACCTTTTATGTGGCACCTTATCGAATGCCTTTTGAAAATCCAAATATACTACATGGAAATAAATTTAAAAAGAAGTATTTCTGTTCTGTACAGAGACCAGCTGCTACTGTAGTCCCTGCATACAGTTCAACCTTTGTACACCGAAAATGATTTCAGCTTGAAACGCAGCTTTGAAGTGAGGCAACTTACATTAAGAAGAAAACTGATCTGTCTAATGGTCTGTTTTTTGAGTCAAATCACAAAGAAGTATTTCCTGATGGCTTAACTTGATTGCTGCGCTCCCACTGTACTCTGCGATTTGTTTCAATCAATTTAGAGGATAGAGCCAGTTGTCCTTTCAGCGTCACTGAACATGAATTTGGAACAATCCGTTCTATAGCGAATCTTGCTAGGATACATTTCTCTGACAGTTTTCAAGAACTGCAACTGTATATATGTACAATTTTAACACAGTATTAAAAGAATAGACAGACATATATCACATGCTGCCTGTAATGTTCAAATAACAAAAATGTCATTTGTGGCCATTGCAATGTGCATAAGAACAAGAACTATTACAAATTCCTCTGTGGTAATGCTACTGTATGCTTTTTATTCTACCCGATTAAATTCCACCAATTCTCTCCTGAAGGTGCTGACTCATGCTGAGGTACTTTTCCATGAGCATCCTCCTGTACCTTGTCCAAGTATCTATTCTTCACATGTTAGCTTAGATAATTAGCAGGATATTCTACCTTAGAGGCATCACAGTTAAGCCCAGTATTTTCCTAATCTGACATCCGCACATGAACACTTTCCAGAAAAGGTCACAGATAGTAATCAGGGAGATGGAACTTGAACAGTCCTTCCCTCCATAATCCAGGGGCAACGTGGCCAATTTTAACACCTCAACTGCTACCCTGGTTTAGATCAGTTAAATCAAACCTTTGACCTTCTGGTCCTTATGGCTCATTTCCATGCTGCCCTTACCAACTGAACCAATATTGCTACATACTTAATGTTTATAGCAATATACTTCTGTGATAACATTAGTTTTTTGGTAATTACTGTTAATTCTGCATTATCAATCTTGAATTGAACTCAGCCTTAATTTGTTAATAGACAATAACTATCACAAACATAGAAAATAGCAGGAGTAGGCCATTCGGCCCTTCGAGCTTGCTCCACCATTCAGTATGATCATGGCTGATCCTCTATCTCAATACCATATTCCCGCTCTCTCCCTGTACCCCTTGATGCCTTTTGTGTCTGGAAATCTATCCAGCTCCATCTTAAATATATTCAGTGACTTGGCCTCCACAGCCTTCTGTGGTAGAGAATTCCACAGGTTCACCACCCTCTGAGTGAAGAAATTTCTCCTCATCTCAGTCCTAAATGTTCTACCCTGTATCCTGAGACTGTAACCCCTCGTTCTGGACCCCCCAGCCAGGGGAAACATCCTCCCTGCATCCAGTCTGTCTAGCTCTGTCAGAATTTTATATGTTTCAATGAGATCCCCTCTCATTCTTCTAAACTCGAGTGAATACAGGCCGAGTCGACCCAATCTCTCCTCATACAACAGTCCTGCCATCCCAGGAATCAGTCTGATGAATCTTCACTGCACTCCCTCGATGGCAAATATATCCTTTCTTAGGTAAGGAGACCAAAACTGCACACAGTACTCCAGGTGTGGTCTCACCAAGGCCCTGTATAACTGCAGTAAGACATCCTTGCTCCTGTACTCAAATCCTCTTGCAATGAAGGCCAACATACTATTTGCCTTCCTAACTGCTTGCTGCACCTGCATATTTGCTTTCAGTAACTGGTGTACAAGGACACCCAGGTCCCTTTGTACATCAACATTCCCCAATCTATCACCATTTAAATAATACTCTGCCTTTCTGTTTTTCCTTCCGAACTGGATAACTTAACATTTATCCACATTATACTGCATCTGCCATGTATTTGCCCGCTCACTCAACTTGTCTAAATCGCCTTGAAGCCTCTTTGCATCCTCCTCACAACTCACGACCTCACCTAGTTTTGTGTCATCAGCAAACTTGGAAATATTACATTTGGTTCCCTCATCCAAATCATTGATATATATTGTGAATAGCTGGGGCCCAAGCACTGATCCCTGCGGTACCCCACTAGTCACTGCCTGCCACCCAGAAAAAGACCCATTTATTCCTACTCTCTGTTTCCTGTCTGTTAACCAATTTTCAATCCATGCCAGTATATTACCCCCAATCCCAATCTATCAGAGCCAACTCACTCCTCATACTTTCGTAGTTTCCTTTGTTTAGATTTAGGACCTTTCTTTCGGATTGGACTACTTCACTTTCCATCTTAATGAAGAATTCGATCATGTTATGGTCACTCTTCCCTCAAGGACCCCGCACAACAAGATTGTTAATTAACTCTTCTCATTGCACAATACCCAATCTAGGATAGCCTGTTCCGTGGTTGGCTCCTCAACGTACTGGTCTAAAAAACCATCTCGTACACACTCCAGGAATTCATCCTCCACAGTATTATTGCTAATTTGGTTTGGCCAGTCTATATGCAGATTAAAGTCACCCATGATTACTGTAGTACCCTTGTTAGATGCATCTCTAATTTCCTTTTTGATCCCATCCCCTACATTACCACAACTGTGGAGGCCTATAGACAACTCCCACCAGTGTTTTCTGCCCCATGGTGCTTCTTAACTCCACCCAGACTGATTCTACATCTTGATTTTCTGAGCCAATATCCTTTCTCACTATTGCTCTGATTTCAGCCTTTGCTAACAATGCCACCCCACCTCCGTTTCCTTTTTGCCTGTCCTTCCTAAATATCGAATACCCTTGGACATTCAGCTCCCAGCCCTGGTCACCCTGCAGCCACATGTCTGTAATCGCAATTATATCGTGTCTGTTTACATCTATTTCCACTGTTAATTTATCTACCTTATTAAGAATGCTTCGTGCATTCAGATACAGTGCCTTTAGATTTGTCTTTTTAACATTTTTAGACACCTTAACATTTTTTTGTATTATGGCCCTATTTGTCTTATTACCATTTTTTCTTACCCGGACCCTATTTGTTAGTGCACTCTTTTGTTTGTACACTCTGTCCCTTCCTGACACAATCTGGTTATCCTTACCCCAGTCACTTTCCTGCACTGCTTCTTTGTCTTTTCTCTTTAGCATTCTAGATTTCTCTCCACCGTGACCCTACCACCGCCGCCCCCCCCCCACCCCCCCATTCAGTTTAAAGCCCTATCTACCTCCCTAGTTATTCGATTCGCTAGAACTCTGTCCCAGCATGGTTCAGGTCTAGTCCGTCCCAACGGAACAGCTCTCTCTTTCCCCAGTACTGGTGCCAGTGCCCCACGAATCGAAACCCACTTCTCCCACACCAATCTTTGAGCCACGCATTCATCTCTCTGATCCTATTGACCCTGTGCCAATTTGCCCGTGGCTCAGGTAATAATCCAAAGATTATTATTTTTGTGGTTCTGCTTTTTAATTTAGAATCATAGAATCATAGAAGTTTACAACATGGAAACAGGCCCTTGGGCCCAACATGTCCGTGTCGCCCAGTTTATACCACTAAGCCAGTCCCAATTGCCTGCACTTGGCCCATATCCCTCTATACCCATCTTACCCATGTAACTGTCCAAATGCTTTTTAAAAGACAAAATTGTACCCGCCTCTACTACTGCCTCTGGCAGCTCGTTCCAGACACTCACCACCCTTTGAGTGAAAAAATTGCCCCTCTGGACCCTTTTGTATCCCTCCTCTCTCACCTTAAATCGATGCCCCCTCGTTATAGACTTCCCTACCTTTGGGAAAAGGTTTTGACTATCTACCTTATCTATGCCCCTCATTATTTTATAGACTTCTATAAGATCACCCCTAAACCTCCTACTCTCCAGGGAAAAAAGTCTCAGTCTATCCAACCTCTCCCTATAAGTCAAACCATCAAGTCCCGGTAGCATCCTAGTAAATCTTTTCTGCACTCTTTCCAGTTTAATAATATCCTTTCTATAATAGGGTGACCAGAACTGTACACAGTATTCCAAGTGTGGCCTAACTAATGTCTGTACAACTTCAACAAGACATCCCAACTCCTGCATTCAATGTTCTGACCAATGAAACCAAGCATGCCGAATGCCTTCTTCACCACCCTATCCACCTGTGACTCCACTTTCAAGGAGCTATGAACCTGTACTCCTAGATCTCTTTGTTCTATAACCATGTCTCCTAAATTCTCATCCAAATCATTAATATAAATAACAAATAACAGCGGACCCAGCACCGATCCCTGAGGCACACCGCTGGTCACAGGCCTCCAGTCCGAAAAACAACCCTCCACAACCACCCTCTGTCTCTGTCGTCAATCCAATTTTGTATCCAATTGGCTACCTCACCTTGGATCCCGTGAGATTTAACCTTATGTAACAACCTACCATGCGGTACCTTGTCAAAGGCTTTGCTAAAGTCCATGTAGACCACGTCTACTGCACAGCCCTCATCTATCTTCTTGGTTACCCCTTCAAAAAACTCAATCAAATTCGTGAGACATGATTTTCCTCTCACAAAACCATGCTGACTGTTCCTAATCAGTCCCTGCCTCTCCAAATGCCTGTAGATCCTGTCTCTCAGAATACCCTCTAACAACTTACCCACTACAGATGTCAGGCTCACCGGTCTGTAGTTCCCAGGCTTTTCCCTGCCGCCCTTCTTAAACAAAGGCACAACATTTGCTACCCTCCAATCTTCAGGCACCTCCCCTGTAGCTGTCGATGATTCAAATATCTCAGCTCGGGGACCCGCAATTTCCTCCCATAACGTCCTGGGATACATTTCATCAGGTCCCGGAGATTTATCTACCTTGATGCGCGTTAAGACTTCCAGCACCTCCCTCTCTGTAATATGTACACTCCTCAAGACATCACTATTTATTTCCCCAAGTTCCCTAACATCCATGTCTTTCTCAACCGTAAATACCGATGTGGAATATTCATTCAGGATCTCACCCATCTCTTGTGGTTCCACACATAGATGACCTTGTTGATCCTTAAGAGGCCCTACTCTCTCCCTAGTTACTCTTTTGCCCTTTATGTATTTGTAGAAGCTCTTTGGATTCTCCTTTGCCTTGTCTGCCAAAGCAATCTCATGTCCCCTTTTTGCCCTCCTGATTTCTCTCTTAACTCTACTCCGGCAATCTCTATACTCTTCAAGGGATCCACTTGATCCCAGCTGCCTTCGCATGTCATATGCCTCCTTCTTCTTTTTGACTGGGGCCACAATCTCCCGAGTCATCCAAGGTTCCCTACTTCTACCAGCCTGGCCCTTCACTTTATAAGGAATATGCTTACCCTGAACCCTGGTTAATACACTTTTGAAAGCCTCCCACTTACCAGACGTCCCTTTGCCTGCCAACAGACTCTCCCAATCAACTTCTGAAAGTTCCTGTCTAATATCATCAAAATTGGCCTTTCCCCAATTTAGAATTTTAACTTTTGGGCCAGACCTATCATTCTCCATAGCTATCCTAAAACTAATGGAATTATGATCACTGGTCCCAAAGTGATCCCTCACTAACACTTCTGTCACCTGCCCTTCCTTATTTCCCAAGAGGAGGTCAAGTTTTGCCCCCTCTGTAGTCAGGCCATCCACATACTGAATGAGAAATTCCTCCTGAATACACTCAACAAATTTCTCTCCATCCAAGCCCCTAATGCTATGGCTGTCCCAGTCAATGTTGGGAAAGTTAAAGTCCCCTACTATTACCACCCTATTTTTCTTGCAGCTGCCTGTAATCTCCTTACATATTTGCTCCTCAATTTCCCGTTGACTATTTGGGGGTCTGCCTATTTAGTCCCTAGCTGCTCAAACTCTCAGCAGAACCTTTTTCTTGGTCCTACCTATGTTGTTGGTACCCACATGGACCACGACAACTGGATCCTCCCCTTCCCATTCCAAGTTCTTCTCCAGCCCCGAGGAGATGTCCTTAACCCTGGCACCCGGGTTGGCAACATAGCCTTCGGGACTCATGCTCGTGGCTGCAGAGAACAGTGTCTATCCCCCTAACAATACTGTCGCCTACTACAACCACCTTCCTTTTTACTCCCCACACTTGAACGGCTTCCTGTACCATGGTGCCGTGTTCAGTTTGCTCGTCCTCCCCGCAGTCCCCGCACTGTCCACAAGGGTTGCAAGAACCTCAAATCTAATGGACAAGCGCTGGGACTGAGGCTGCTGCAATACTATCTCCAGGATCCCCATACCTGCCTCACTCGCAGTCACACCCTCCTGTCCCTGACCACGTGTCAATTCTAAAGAATTTAATCTAAGGGGTGTGGCTGCCTCCTGGAGCTCTGTCCAGGTAGCTTTCTCCCTCCCTGATGTCTCGCAATGTCCTCAGCTCGGACCCCAGCTCCTCAACTCGGAGCTGAAGTTACTCGAGCCGCAGACACCTACTACAGATGTAGTTGCCCTGGACAAAAATGTCCACAAGCTCCCACATATTGCAGGAGCAGCACATATCCTGTTCTCCCATTATTTTATTTATTTAATTAATTTAGTGTTAATCAAATTGTTTACCTCGTTTAATTTATTAGATTAATTAAATTAAGTTTAGTTTCTAAAATTTAATTATATGCTATATGTTAACTTAAAACTTAGCCCTCAGTCACTATCAATCACTTACTTGTCTCACCTATGACGTCACACTACAGTTTTCTCTTGTTGCAGGTCTGCTGCTGCTTTTATCCCCGTTCTTGGTCTGCTGCTGCTCAGGTCCGCCGCCGCTCTACGGAAAAACTTAGCAAAAGCAAGGCAAAGTAGCACGTCCTTCCCCCACTTCGAACTCCCACACTTGCTAAACTCTCAAGTTGGTCACTCTGTGCCCGCTGCACTCATTTCAGTTATGATACCCCCTCATGATTGAATAATAGGTTCACATGTGAATAATGGCCATTTGAGCAAGATACCAGATCTAATGACATTGATGGTTGTTGCTGGAGGTTAAATGGACACAGCATTTGTTAGTCTATTTATATAGTCAGTATTAATGTGGTTACTTATCATAGAATGGTTACAGCACAGAAGAAGGCCATTCGGCCCATCACGCCCATGCCTGCTTTTTGTAAGAGCTATCCAATTAGTCCCATTCCCCTTCTCTTTCCTGGAGCCCCGCAAATTTTTTTCCCTTCGAGTATTTATCCAATTCCTTTTTGAAAGCCACGATTGAATCTGCTTCCACCACCCTTGCAGGCGGCACATTCCAGATCATAACTACTCACTGTGCAAAAAAGTTTTTCCTCATGTCATCTTTGATTCTTTTGCCAATCACCTTAAATATGTGTCCTTGACCCTTCCGCCAATGGGAACAGCTTCTCTTTATTAACTTTATCTAAATCCTTCATGATCTTTAACACTTCTATATAATCTCCTCTCAACCTTCTATGCCCTAAGGAGAACAACCCCAGCTTCTCCAGTCTATCCACGTAACTGAAGTTCCTCATCCCTCAAACTATTGTAGTAAATCTTTTCAGCACTGTCTCTAAGCGTTCACATCCTTCCTAAAGTGCGGTGCCCAGAATTGGACACAATACTCCAGTTGTGGCCGAACCAGTGTTTTATAAAGGTTCAACATAACTTCCTTGCTTTTGTACTCTATGCCTCTATTTATAAATCCCAGGATCCCGTATGCTTTTTTAATCACTTTCTTAATCTGTCCTGCCACCTTCAAAGATTTGTGCACATATACCCTCAGGCCTCTCCGTTCCTGCATCCCCTTTAGAATTGCACCATTTAGTTTATATTGCCTCTCCTCGTTCTTCCTGCCAAAATGTATCACTTCGCATTTCTCGGCGTTAAATTTAATCTGCCATGTGTCTGCCCATGCCACCAGTCTATCTTTTTCTCTAGAAATCTATTACTATCCTTCTCATTGTTTACTACACTTCCAAGTTTTGTGTCATCTGCAAGTTTTGAAATTGAGCCCTGTACACCCAAGTCCAAGTCATTAATATATAGCAAAAAAAGCAGTGGTCCTAATACGCCTGGGGAACACCAACCAGAGGGGAGCTGAGGAGAATTTTTTTCACCCAGAGGGTGGTGGGGGTCTGGAACTCACTGCCTGAAAGGGTGGTAGAGGCAGAAACCCTCAACTCATTTAAAAAGTACTTGGATGTGCACCTGAAGTGCCGTAACCTACAGGGCTACGGACCAAGTGTTGGAATGTGAGATTAAGCTGTTCTTTTTTGGCAGGCACGGACATGATGTGCTGAATGGCCTCCTTCCGTGCCGTGACTTTCTATGATTCTATGACCACTGTACACCTCCCTCCAGTCCAAAAAACAACCGTTCACCACTATTCTTTGTTTTCTGTCACTTCGCCAATTTCATGTCCATGCTGCCACTGCCCCTTTTATTCCATGGGCTTCAATTTTGCTGACAAGCCTATTATGTGGCCTTTTGAAAGTCCATATACATAACATCAATTGCATTGCCCTCATCAACCCTCTGTGTTACCTCATCAAAAAACTCAATCAAGTTAGTTAAACACGAGATGCCTTTAACAAATCTGTGCTGGCTTTCCTTTATTAATCCACACTTGTCCAAGTGACTGTTAATTTTGTCCTTGGATTATCGTTTTTAAATGCTTTCCCACCACCGAGGTTAAACTGACTGGCCTATAGTTGCTGGGTTTATCCTTACACCCATTTTTGAACAAGGATGTGACCAATATCCTTGCAGGGAAGTTTGGTAGTGCTGTTGGGGAAAGTTTAAACTAGTTTGGAAGGGGGATGGGAACCTGAGTGTAGATTCAGATTGGAGAGAAGCAGAACTGGAAATGGAAGGCAGAAAATTAGTAAGTGACTTAGGAAGGCAGAGGAAACAAAGGTTAGAAAATAAACAACACAGGAGTTTGGCAGTGCTTAAAGGTATATACCTCAATGCAAGGAGTATAGTGAATACGGCAGATGAGCTGAGGGCACAGATAGACATGTGGAAATATGATATCTTAGCTATTACAGAAACATGGCTTAAAGAGGGGCAGAAATGGCAGCTCAACGTTCCTGGTTACAGGGTTTTCAGAGGGGGATAAAAAAAAAGGAGGGGTGGCAATTTTGGTTAAAGAAACAATTACAGCTGTGAGGAGAGAATGATATGTTAGAAGGATCATCAAATTAGGCCTTATGGTTTGAGCGAAGGAACATAGACCCCCAAACAGTCAGAGGGAGATAGAGGAGCAAATATGTAGGCAAAATTCTGACAAGTGCAAAAACAATAGGGCAGTAATAGTAGGGGATTTCAACTACCCTAATATTAACTGTGATACAAACAGTGTGAAGAGTATAGAGGGTATAAAATTCTTAAATTGCATTCAGGAGAACTTTTTTAGCCAGTACATAGTAAGCCCAACAAGAGAGGGGGCAGTTCTGGATTTAGTTTTAGGAAATGAAGCTGGGCAGGTGGAAGGAGTATCAGTGGGAGAGCATTTTGCTGGTAGTGATCATAATTCAGTTAGTTTTAGCATAGTTATGGAAAAGGACAAAGATAGAACAGGTGTTAAAATTCTCAATTGGGGAAAGGCCAATTTTACTAAGCTGAGAAGTGATTTAGCAAAAATGGACTGGAAACAGCTACTCGAAGGTAAATCAATGTCAGAGCAATGGGAGACGTTCAAGGGGTTCAGTAAACATGATCCCACAAAGAAAAAGGGTTGGACAGCCAAAGAGTAGGGTCTATTAGAGACCAAAAAGGTAACCTATGTGTGGAGGCGGACGATGTTGGTATGGTTGTGTCTGTCTTCACAAAAGAGAGGGACGATGCAGACATTGTAGTTAAGGAGGAGGAGTGTGAAATATTGGATGGGATAAACATAGTGAGAGAGGAAGCATTAAGGGGATTAGCATCTTTGAAAGTAGATAAATCACCAGGGACGGATGAAATGTATCCCAGGCTGTTAAAAGAAGCAAGGGAGGAAATAGCGAAAGCTCTGAGCATCATTTTCCAATCCTCACTGGATACAGCTGTGGTGCCGGAGGATTGGAGGACTGCTAACGTTGTACCATTGTTTAAAACAGGAGAGAGGGATAGACCGAATAATTACAGGCCAGTCAGTCTAACCTCGGTGGTGGGCAAATTATTGGAATCAATTCTTAGAAAGGCACGGATTAATCAAGGACAGTCAGCGTGGATTTGTTAAGGGAAGATCGTGTCTGACTAACTTGATTGAATATTTTGAGGAGGTAACAAGGAGGGTCGATGAGAGTAATACATTTGATGTAGTCTACATGAATTTTAGCAAGGCTTTTGACAAGGTCCCACATGGCAGACTGGTCAAAAAAGTACAAGCTCATGAGATCCAAGGGAAAGTGGCAAATTGGATCTAAAATTGGCTCAGTAGCAGGAAGTAAAGGATAATAGTCGACGGGTGTTTTTGTGACTGGAAGGCTGTTTCCAGTGGGGTTCAGCAGGGCTCAGTACCAGGCCCCTTGCTTTTTGTGATATATATTAATGGTTCGGACTTAAATGTAGGGGGCATGATTAAGAAGTTTACAGATGATACAAAAATTGGCCATGTGGTTGATAGCGAGGAGGAAAGCTGTAGACTGCAGGAAGATATCAATGGACTGGTCAAGGTGGGCAGAAAAGTGGCAAATGGAATTCAATCCGGAGAAGTATGAAATAATGCATTTGGGGAGGGCAAACAATGCAAGGGAATACACAATAAATGGGAGGATACTGAGTGGAATAGAGGAAGTGAGGGAGCTTCGAGTGCATGTCCACAGATCCCTGAAGGTAGCAGGATAGGTAGATAAGGTGGTTAAGAAGGCATATGGAATACTTTCCTTTATTAGCCGAGGCATAGAATATAAGAGCAGGGAGGTTAGGCTAGAACTGTATAAAACACTAGTTAGGCCACAGCTTGAGTACTGTGTACAGTTCTGGTCACCACATTACAGGAAGGATGTAATTGCACTAGAGAGGGTACAGAGGAGATTTACGCAGACAGGCGTTTCTGCGACCGCAGACATGTCTGCAGGATAGTATGTTGCCTCCCTGGTGCCAGCTTCAAGGATGTCACTGAGCGGCTGCAGAACATTCTGGGGTGGGGGTTGGGGGCGAACAGCCGGAGATCATGGTCCATATCAGTACCAACGACATAGGTAGAAAGAGAGATGAGGTCCTGCAGGCAGATTTTAAGAAGTTAGGAAAGTGATTAAGGAGCAGGACCTCAAAGGTAGTAATCTCCGGAATGCTCCTGGTGCCACGTGCTAGTGAGCATAGAAGTAGGAGAATAGAGCAGATGAATGCGTGGTTGGAGAGATGGTGCAGGAGGGAGGGCTTTAGATTCCTGGGGCATTGGGACAGGTTCTGGAGAAGGTGGGACCTCTACAAGCCGGACAGGTTGCACCTCAATGGAGCTGGGACCAATGCCCTCGCAGGGAGGTTCAATAGTGCTGTGGGGGGGGTTTAATCTAATTTGGCAGGGGGAAGGGCATTAGGATGTAGCATTGGAAAGGAAAATCAAGGGGCACAAAGGATCGGGAGAGAAAGATAGCACTAGAGCAAGTAATGGTACAGTATTACGTGGGATCAGACTAAGACAGAGTACAAGAAAGTCTAGGACTGCTTTGCAGTGCATGTGTATAAACGCACGAAGCGTGGTAAACAAGGTTGGTGAGCTGCAGGAGCAAATAATCACATGGGAATACAATGTCATGGTGATAATGGAGACCTGGCTCAAAAAAGGGCAGGACTGGGTACTAAATATTCCTGGATACAAGGTGTTCAGGAAAGATAGGGAAGAAAAGAAAGGAGGGGGGGGGGGGTGTCAGTATTGATTAAGGAGAATGTTGCAGTACTGGAGAGAGAGGATGTTCTGGAAGAGTCAAGGACAGAATCTATTTGGTTAGAGTTAAGAAATAAAAGAGGTGCCATTACACTACTGGGTGTATTCTATAGGCCACCAACTAGTGGGAAGGATATAGAGGAGCAAATTTGCAGGGAAATTACAGTGAGGTGCAAAAGCTATAGAGTAATGATAACTGGGGACTTCAACTATCCTAATATAGACTGGGATAACAATAATAATATAAGGGGCACAGAAAGGGAGGAATTTTTGAAATGTGTCCAGGGAACTTTCCTAACCAGTACGTTTCCGGCCCAATGAGGAAGGAGGCATTGCTGGACTTGGTTCTAGGGAATGAGGTGGGCTAAATGGAGCAAGTGTCAGTGGGGGAACATTTAGGGAGCAGCGATCATAGTATCATAAGGTTTAGAATAGCTATGGAAAAGGACACGGACCACTCTAAAGTAAAAATACTCCATTGGAGGCGGGCCAATTTCAATGGGATGAGAACAGATCTGGTCCGGGTAAATTGGAATCACAGATTGGCAGGGAAAACTGTAATTGAACAGTGAGCGACCTTTAAAGGAGAAGATGGTTCAGGTACAGTCTAGGCACATTCCCACAAGGCAGAAAGGTAGGGCAACTAAAGCCAGAGCTCCCTGGATGACAAAAGAGATAGTGAGTAAGATGAAACAGAAAAAAGGGGCGTATGACAGATGTCAGGTTGATAATACAAGTGAGAACCAGGCAGAATATAGAAAGTTCAGAGGGCAAGTGAAAAAGGAAATAAGAGGGGCAAAGAGAGAGTATGAGAATAGACTGGCGGCCAACATAAAAGGGTATCCAGAGGTCTTCTCCAGGCATGTAAACAGTAAACGGGTAGTAAGAGGAGGGGTGGGTCCAATTAGGGACCATAAAGGAGATCTACTCATGGAAGCAGGGGGGATGGCTGAGGTACTAAATGAGTACTTTGCATCTGACTTTACCAAGGAAGAAGATGCTTCCAGAGTCTCAGTAAAGTAAGATATAGTTGAGATACTGGATGGGCTGAAAATTGATAAAGAAGAGGTACTAGAAAGGCTAGCTGTACTTAAAGTAGATAAGTGACCCGGTCCAGATGGAATGCATCCTAGATTGGTGAGGGAAGTAAAGAGTGGAAATTGCGGAGGTACATAATCTTCCAAACATCCGTAGATACGGGGGTGGTGCCAGAGGACTGGAGAATTGCAAAGGGTGTAAGGATAAACCCAGCAAGTATAGGCCAGTCAGTTTAACCTTGGTGGTGGGGAAACTTCTGGAAACGATAATCCGGGACAGAATTAACAGTCACTTGGACCGAGGGTGGGATGAGGCTTGATTAGGGAAAGCCAGCACGGATTTGTTAAAGGCAAATTGTGTTTAACTAACCTGATAGGGTTTATTGATGAGGTAACAGAAAGGGTAGATGAGGGCAATGCAGTTGATATGATGTATATGGACTTTCAAAAGGCGTTTAATAAAGTGCCGCAAGGTAGGCTTATCATCAAGATTGCGGCCCATGGAATAAAGGGGGCAGTAGCAACATGGATACAGAAATGGCTAAGGGACAGGAAGCAGAGAGTAATGGTGAATGGTTGTTTATCGGACTGGGGGAGGTGTACAGTGGTGTTCCCCAGGGGTCAGTGCTGGGACCACTGCTTTTCTTGATATATATTAATGACTTGGACTTGGGTGTACAGGGCACAATTTCAAAATTTGCAGATGATGCAAAACTTGGAAGAGTAGTAAACAGTGAGCAGGATAGTGATAGACTTCAAGTAGATATAGACAGGCTGGTGGAATGGGCGGAGACGTGGCAGATGAAATTTAACGCAGAAAATTGCAAAGTGATACATTTCGGTAGGAAGAACGAGGAGAGGCAATATAAACTAGAGGGCACAACTCTAAAAGGGGTACAGGAACAGAGAGATCTGAGGACATATTTGCAAAATCGTTGAAGTTGGCAGGGCAGGTTGAGAAGGTGGTTAAAAAAGCATACGGGATCCCGGGCTTTATAAATAGAGGCATAAAGTACAAAAGTATGGACGTCACGATGAACCTTCATAAAACACTGGTTCGGCCACAACTGGAGTATTGTGTCCAGTTCTGGGCACCGCATTTTAGGAAAGATGTGAGGGCTTTAGAGAGGGTGCAGAAGAGATTTACTAGAATGATTCCAGGGATGAGGGACTTTAGTTGCGTGGATAGACTGGAGAAGCTGGGGTTGTTCTCCTTGGAACAGAGACGGTTGCGAGGAGATTTGATAGAGGTGTTCAAAATCATGAAGGGTCTAGACAGAGTAGATAGAGAGAAACAGTTCCTGTTGGCAGAAGGGTCAAGAACCAGAGGACATAGATTTAAGGTGATTGGCAAAAGAACCAATGAGGAAAACCTTTTTTACACAGTGAGTGGTTAGGATCTGGAATGCACTGCCCGAGGGGGTGGTGGAGGCAGATTCAATCATGGCCTTCAAAAGGGAACTGGATAAGTACTTGAAAGGGAAAAATTTGCATGGCTACTGGATAAGGGCAGGGGAGTGGGACTAGCTGGATTGCTCTTGCATAGAGCCAGCGTGGACTCGATGGGCCGAATGGTCTCGTTTCGTGCTGTAACCTTTCTGTAATTCTATGATTCTGTTATTCTTGTGGTAGAATCCCAAACAATGGGCACAATCTTAAGATTAGAGCTAGGCCATTGGGGAAATCAGGAAGCACTTTGGTAGTAGGAATCTGGAAGTCTCTCTCCAAAAGGCTGGGTCAATTGAAATTTTCAAGACTGAGTTTGATAAATTTTTATTAGTTAATGGTATCAAGAGACATGGATCAAAGGCTGGTAAATGGAGTTGAGGTACAGATCAGCTATGATCTAACTGAAGGTTGGAGCAGGCTTGAGAGGAACTTCAGTTCCTATGTTTTCTATGCTCCTCCTGGCAGACCATTAAAATAGTTTTGGGGTCCTAATGATATCATGGGACCCTGATTTACATCTATTCATGAGGCTCCCATCTGAGTCAGGCAGGCACCTCAGTTGCCCAACGGTAATATGGACGCGGGGCAGGAAAAGAGTGGTAAGTCCACTGCTGGGATATTTTAGCTCCTGATTGGCCTCTGCTGGGTGGAAGGATTTAACATTCTCCCTAGCGCAAAACTAAATGAGCTCAACAGTACTAATTTATCTTCTGTTTCTTCAGTTTTCTTGAGAGTAAGCAGCCAGAGATTGTACCTTTACATCATACACAAAGAGGAGGGCCGAAAAGGTAACATTATTTTTTAAAGGTTTCCTTGGGGGTTAGCTAGGAGAAGCATGAGTTCACCACAAGGAACCCTTGGGCCTCCCCTCTCCTGGGCTTCCCACGATCGCCTGGCACCCACCCTTCACCTACCTTGCTGGGGGTTGTTCCCGTAGGTCTCGGCTGCGGCCTCTCACCACGCTCACCCGACTCCCGCCCACTTGCCTGATGTCATTGATGCTGGTACTATGTGCAGTTTTAGGCACCCCATTATAGAAGGGATATTAAAACCATAGAGAACATACAGTGTAGATTGACCAGGAGTATGGCAGGGATGGGAGACTATAGTTATGACAGGCTTGAGATTCTGGGTCGACTGCCACTGGATCAGAGAAGAGGATATTTAATAGAGTTTTTTAAATTGAAGGGTTTGATAGAGTCAATAGTAAAAGCCCATTCCCTATAGCTGGGGAGTCAATGACAAGAGGTCAACAATTTAAAATTATCACTAGGCGAATGGGGAAAGAATTTAGGAAAAATGTCTTTACACAGAGGAATGTTGGAACGTGGAATGCTTTGCCACAGGGAGTGGCTGAGGCAGAGAGCACTGTGTTTAAAGGGAAAATTGGATAAATATTTGAAGCGGAGGTACAGGGCAGAGACACGAGGGCAGAGACACGAGGGCAGAGACACGAGGGCAGAGACATCAGGGCAGAGACACGAGGGCAGAGACACGGGGGCAGAGACATCGGGGCAGAGACACGGGGGCAGAGACACGGGGGCAGAGACACGCGGGCAGAGACATCAGGGCAGTGACATCAGGGCAGAGTCATCAGGGCAGAGACACGAGGGCAGAGACACGCGGGCAGAGACATCGGGGCAGTGATATCAGGCAAGAGATATTAGGGCAGAGACATCGGGGCAGAGGCACGGGGGCAGAGATATCGGGGCAGAGACACGGGGGCAGAGATATCGGGGCAGAGACATCAGGGCAGTGATATCGGGGCAGTGATATCAGGCAAGAGATATTAGGGCAGAGACATCGGGGCAGAGATATCAGTGCAGAGATTTTAGGGCAGAGATCAAGGCAGAGATATCAGGCGAGAGATTCGGGCCAGAGATAATAAGGCAGAGACATCGGGGCAGAGATACAAGGCAGAGATATCCCAGAGATATCGGGGCAGGGATAAAAGGCAGAGATATCGGGGCAGAGTTACAGGGCAGTGAGATCAGCTTTGGATTGCTCTAGTAAAAAACCGGCACAGACACGATGGGCCGAATGGTTTGATTGCTGATTCTTGATTGATTGCTTTTGTTTCTACTTACTACTTATTCATTCGTACATTCCCTATCTGTTCGGCTATGATTTGTTGGTGTTTTATGAAGCTGACATTTGAGTCAACAATATGGAAGTACAATTTCAAGTGACATTTTCAATTGTGATGCTTTATGACATGACTGTGTGACACTTGAGGTGCAGCAGAAACGGACTAGAAGCTAGATTTCTATCCATATACCATAGAATCCACTTTATGTGATCACTGCTCATAGTGATTATGCAAATATAATGCTCAAATGCTACTTGCCAAAACTCGTTTGTATTAAATCCATACACTTTCCATCAATTGTACAATTCAGTTAAACTGATCAGGTTTACGCTGAACTCACTATATGGAAAGCACTCCATTCATTACCATCAACTCTCAATCCAAAACCTTCCCTCCTTGATACATTCTGTTCATTGCTGTTAGCCCAAATCTGGATTAGAAGGTAACAGGCCCACAGCTTCAGCCAAGAAAGCAACACTGAGCAGAGGGTTGCTTAGCTGTTTAAAATGTTGATGAGCAGTGTTGTTGAAAAGCTTAGCAGCACTGACTGACAATTTAAACAGTAGGGGGGTTAAATTGGTTAACCCCCGAAACTGGGCGCGGGGGTCGCGGTGCGCAATTAACCCACGCCCGGTCGTTGAGATGCAGGCAGCACACGAGATTCATGCTGCCTAATAATCTCCATGATTTCTGCGTGCAGCCAGCGCTACCTGCGCTGTTGAGCGGCTGCACGCACCAGCATGGGGCCCGATATGGGGCGTGGCCAACGCTACTTAAAGGCAGCCTGCACCTCTTAAAGGGGAGGTGCACTGTCAATGCAATTAGTGGTGGAAGAAAAATCTACACGATGCCTTATTGACCACCTCGCCCTTTTGAAAGATTCCAATAGGTAAACACCTCTGTCAATACCAGCCCTGTGCCCACCCTCAAAAGTGGCATAAAAGAGAGATCCATTGTGAGAGTTAGGTTGTGGAGAACCAGGACAGGAGCAAAGGCTGACCCTGGAGAAGAAACAGGCAGCAGGGGCCAAACGAGGAGAGGATCTGGATCCGAACAGACGAAACCCTAGGCAGAGGAAGGCCAGGGGCCAACGAACAGACGAAACCCTAGGCAGAGTAAGGCCAGGGGCCAACGAACAGACGAAACCCCAGGCGGAGTAAGGCCAGGGGCCAACGAACAGACGAAACCCCAGGCGGAGTAAGGCCAGGGGCCAGCGAACAGACGAAACCCCAGGCGGAGTAAGGCCAGGGGCCAACGAACAGACGAAACCCCAGGCGGAGTAAGGCCAGGGGCCAACGAACAGACGAAACCCCAGGCGGAGTAAGGCCAGGGGCCAATGAACAGATGAAACTCCAGGTGGAGTAAGGCCAGGGGCCAACGAACAGACGAAACCCCAGGTGGAGTAAGGCCAGGGGCCAGCGAACAGACGAAACCCCAGGCGGAGTAAGGCCAGGGGCCAACGAACAGACGAAACCCCAGGCGGAGTAAGGCCAGGGGCCAATGAACAGACGAAACCCCAGGCGGAGTAAGGCCAGGGGCCAATGAACAGACGAAACCCCAGGCGGAGTAAGGCCAGGGGCCAACGAACAGACGAAACCCCAGGTGGAGTAAGGCCAGGGGCCAACGAACAGACGAAACCCCAGGTGGAGTTAGGCCGATGGACGGAAGAGACCCCAGGCGGGGTGGAAGCTTCCTTTACGACTCCTACAAAGTGGGCATGACCTCTACCCAGCACGGAACGGGTGATATAGTTCTTGTTCTGAACTGTAAACTAATGCTTGGGCGCATATAGGTGCTGACCTTTGTGTAAAGCTTAATAAAACACCATTGTACCATATTGGAGTCACGCCGATCATTGGGAAAGGGTAAGTACCCTACAGCACTGGAGGCCTTGATGGAGGAGGTGGACGCAGGAAGGGCCATCCTGTATATGCAGGAGACCCTCCAGACACCAGCTGCAGAGGTAGTGGAAGTGGACCTGGAGGTGAATGCCAGGAGCATTGCACCACGCATGTGGATGCAGTGCAGGAGAAAGTGTGGTCAAGGTGAGTGAATTCAAGTGTCAAGTGGCACATCCTACCAACTGCTCCACGCACGACACCCCCCCGTCACCCACCCACCCACCAACAAACACTGCCCATCCGTACCCAGTGCTGCACTTCGGATGCTGCATCTCACCCTCTTATAGTACCACTTTTATAATCCACACACACAACTCACAGGTCACACACACCGGCAACTATTCAACCGTGACAACCACATCATCCAAACATCTGGCAGGACACTCACTGATACACTTCGCTCTGTCTTGCAGGAGAAGGCGGCGCATGACAGCTGGCATCAGGAACGGACGGAGGACAGGCACGCCTACACGTCCTCACCCCCATGGAGGATACAATACTGGGGACCATTGGACGGGCCGTTGCTGTGACCGTGGCCAATGGTGGTGCTGGAGGTATCGACAATGAGGGTCTCTGCATACCTAATCCTCCTTTTCATTTTCCACATCTCCCTCATCCCACAATCTTTTCTGACTCACGAGTTGCAGATGGTGTCAGCATGCACGTCTTACTTTCTCCTCTCCCCGCTCCACAACTCAACCCATGTCCCTTTGCCATTGAAGATACCCGAGAACTGGAGCTGGCATTGTCCGAGGCGGCGGAGGAGGAGGAGAACACTGAAGCTACATAGTCACTTGATCTGACACTCGCAGCCACCAGCTCAGACATACTATATGTAATGTAGAGGCTAGGATAAAGGAGAGAGCTGCACGTGGTGAGACACCAGGCATGAGTGCCCAGGAGCCGGGGCGGGGGGAACGGTTACTACACATGTCAGCTCGCTGGAGGGCAAGGTCGCTCACTAGTTCTGCTGCCGAGGAGTCAGATGATGACTTTGATGGGCCAGGCTACAGAAGAAGGCTGATGGGCGTACACCACCAAATGCTTGGTGCACTGGAAAGCCTACCAGAACGTCTGCGCACGATGTGAAGCGGCATGGAGGAGTCCAGCTCCAACTTGGCACAGGACTTTGCGCAGATCTTGGAGCCCATCCTTTCCAACATGGAACGGGTGGTCACCTCCATTAGCATACCTGTGGAACCCACCATGATGTAGCGTCTGATAGCTGATGTCTCTGCTTCCATTACAGCACAAGCATCTGCCATCCAAGGTCTGAGTGCAGCATTTGGAGCTGAGACTGCTGCCTTGGAACCTCAGACTGCTACGTTACAGGCTCAGACAGCTGCTATCGTTGCTCTGGGTACTACTGTGGATTGGGGCTTCCAGGGCATCATAGCAGTCCAGCAATCTGTTCTCCAATAGATCACCAGGAGTGCTGAGGTGCTGCCCCGAGAGAGTGACAGTGGCGCCATGGAACACGAACTTGCTGTCCTCTCTCAGGGTGACAGCATTCCTGCTCCCACCCCTGCCACTCCGCCATGCCCTTGTTGTTGCCTGTTAGCCAGCCAAGCCAGACTGCTGCAGCCCAGGCCGAGATGATGCAGTCTGAAGCCGGGCCCTCTAGGCCCAGAGCTGCTCGAGGTTGTCCTCCATGGCCATCTGCGCTCTGCTCTATTGAAGGTCATCAGCCTTCTATCACCCGTGCTCCAGCCACTGGGGATGCACCTCATACAAGCACTAGGAAAGGAAAAGGCACACAAACGATAGGCACTAAGGAAATGCACAAGGGTGAATAGTGTAATGTTGTATACATGATTTCATGTGTTGATTTATAAATTTGTATTTGACGTTGCAGTTTTTATTTCTGCAATGAGCTGTGGGAGGAAGCAATGTGTAATCATAAGGAGGATGATTTGATGGGCATGTGGGAGAGGAAAGGTGAGGAGTGTAGAACTGTTGGTGACTTGTTGAGGTTACTGATATCGCTCTTGAATAAAGTGGGCACACAGAGCCCTGGCAGACAGGGCCTGTGCACTTATTGCCTCCTTGGCTCCTCCTCCACTTCCTCCACCTACTCCTCCACCTCTTCCTCTGCCACTGGCTCAGGGTCTTGCCAGATAGGGCGAGGTTGTGTAGCATGCAGCATACAACGACAAATCTTGACACCCATTCCGCTAAGTACTGCAGGGCTCCTCCAGAACGGTCCAAGCAGTGGAAGCATTGCTTTAGAACACCTACGGTGTGCACGATGACATTTCGTGTGGCCGTACGGCTTTCACTGTAGGCTTGCTGTGCATGTGTGCATGCGTTCCTGACCGGAGTCATGAGCCACCGCATGAGGGGATAGCCCTTGTCGCCCACTAGCCAGCCTTTGACTTGTCATGCCTTTTCAAAGATAGGTGGGTCATTGGACTGCCACAGAATGAAGGAATCATGACTGCTGCCAGGGTAGCGGCCATCGACCTGCATGATGCACTACGTGTGGTCGCACACCAGCTGCACATTGAGAGAGTGGAGCCCCCTTCTGTTCATGAAGGTGGCCAAGTTGAGATGAGGAGCATGCTTAGCAATATGCGTGCAGTCAATGGCACCCTGCACCACGGGGAAGCCTGCAATGTGAGCAAACCCTCATGCTCGCTCATTCCGCTTCTCTCTGTCAAGAGGGAACGTTGTGAATCTGTTGCGCAGCTCGTCCAATGCCTCAGTGACCTCCCTTATGCAGCAGTGCACTGCAAACTGCAAGATGTTGCACATATCTCCAGCAGCAGCCTGAACCGTAAAAGTTCAGCACCACGGTTACCTTCACAACCACAGGCAATGCTGTCCTTGCCCTGCTTTGAGGCTGCAGCAGTTGACATATCTCCGTCACGACCTCTTTTGTGAACCACATCTTTGCTCATGTTGGGGTAAGCGAATTGGCCCCTGAAGGCCCTCGTTGGATATGGCCTCCTGCTCAGTGCCCTGCGCGTCCTCCTCCCTCTCCTTGCATCTTGATCTGCTCTGTGTGGCCTCTCTGCATGCTCCCAGTCATGTTCAGTGCCCAGCGGGAGCCCTAGCAGGCTACGCATGGTTGGCGGTTGTTCACCATACTGTTTTAAATGCCACCAACAGTAATGCAGGATCTGCCAGACCACTCTCCATATAATATTGCAACTTTCTCTAAGTATAGGAAGCTTCAACAAACTCGTACAATTGTACCAGCAGCCAGAAGCAATAATTCAGCAACTAACCTGCTAAACCTGCATGATCCCTTTAAATATCGGTGGTGGGGGGCCCTCCAGGCGGCTACGATCTGTTCAGCTGTGTGTGGTTAAGACAGTGTGTTGGCTGGACCGATGAGTTCCAAAATCGCATCTGTCCCTTTAAATCAGTGTAAGGAATCTTACAACACCGGGTTATAGCCCAACAGTTTTATTTGAAAATCAGTGTTGCACACTGTTCTACTGAATATTCTCCCTACTTTATGTGGTGCCAGCGTTTGTTATCTGCGCGTGTGAAAACACCTTTACCAAGATGGTGTCTGATGCACGTTACGCTGGAAGTGTGCGCGCGCATTCCGGACACCATTTTGGGTCCTTAGGAGGCTGCATAGCACCTACAAAATGGGTGCGATGCTGTCCAATTTATAGCCCATAATCATTAAACCATGTAAAAGCACTGATGTGCAGCCCAGCCTCTTCTGCAATACATAGCACACAACACAGAATACATAGCAAACAACACAAAGCACACAGTACACAACTCACACCACACAGTAAGTACACACCACACACTACACAGCACACAGTAAGTACATAGCAGACAATACAGAGTACGTACACAGCACACAATACACAGCACACACCACACTACACAGCACGCAGTACACACCACATAGTACACAATATACAGTACACAGCACATAGCACACAATACACAGCACACAGTACATAGTACACATTACACAGCACACAATACACAGTACACATCACATGCTACACAGTAAGCACACAGCACACAACACACACTACATAGCACACAACTACAGTACACACCACACACCATATAGTACGCAGTACACACCACACAGCACAGTACACACCACACAGCAGTCAGTACACAATACATAGTACACCATACATAAGCACACAGTACTACAACAACAACAATTTGCATTTATATAGCACCTTTAACGTAGTAAAATGTCCCAAGACACTTCACAGGAGTGATCATCAAACAAAATTTGACACCGAGCCACATAAGGCGATATTAGGACAGGTGACCAATTGCTTGGTCAAAGAAGTATGTTTTAAGGAGCATCTTAAAGGAGGAGAGAGAAGTAGAGAGGTTTAGGGAGGGAATTCTAGAGCTTAGGGCCTAGACAGCTGAAGGTACAGCCGCCAATGGTGAAGTGACTAAAATCGGGGATGCGCAAGAGGCCAGAATTGGAGGAACGCAGTGATCTAGGAGGGTTATAGGGCTGGAGGAGGTTACAGAGATAGGGAGGGGGGAGGCCATGGAGGAATTTGAAAACAAGGATGAGAATTTTAAAATCGAGGCGTTCCCGGACCGGGAGCTAATGTAGGTCACTGAGCACAGGGGGTGATGGAAGAACGGGACTTGATGCAAGTTAGGATACGGGCTCAAGTTTATGGAAGGTGGAAGATGGGAGGCCGGCCAGGAGAGCATTGGAATAGTCGAGTCTGGAGGTAACAAAGGCATGGATGAGAGTTAGAGCAGCAGATGAGCTGAGGCAGGGCGGAGACGGGCGATGTTACAGAGGTGGAAGTAGGCGGTCTTGGTGATGGAGCAGATGTGTGTCGGAAGCTCAATAAGATGCCAAGATTGCGAACGGTCTGGTTCAGCCTCAGACAGTGGCAGGGAGAGGGATGGAGTCAGTGGCTAGGGAACAGAATTTGTGGCGGGGACCGAAGACAATGGCTTCAGTCTTCCCAATATTTAGTTGGAGGAAATTTCTGTTCATCCCGTACTGGATGTTGGACAAGCAGTGTGACAAATCAGAAACAGTGGAGGGATCGAGAGAGGTAGTCCTGAGGTAGAGCTGGGTGTCGTCAGCGTACAAGTGGAACCTGACGTCGTGTTTTTGGATGATGTCGCCGAGGGGCAGCATGTAGATCGGAAATAGGAGGGGGCCGAGGATAGATCCTGGGGGACTCCAAAGGAAACGGTGCGGGAACGGGAAGAGAAGCCATTCCAGGTGATTCTCTGGCTATGACTGGATAGATAAGAATGGAACCAGGCGAGCGCAGTCCCACCCAGCTGGACGCCGGAGGAGGATGGTGTGGTCAAGCGTGTCAAAGGTTGCAGACAGGTGGAGAAGGATGAGGAGGGATAGTTTACCACGGTCTCAGTCACATAGGATGTCATTTATGACTTTGATAAGGGCCGTGGCAGGGAGGGAAACCTGATTGGAGGGATTCAAACGTGGAGTTGCGGGAAAGATGGGCACGGATTTGGGAGGTGACAACACATTCAAGGACTTTGGAGAGGAAAGGGAGGTTGGAGATGGGGGTGATAGTTTACAAGGACAGAGGGGTCAAAGGTGGGTTTCTTGATGAGGAGGTTGCTGATGGCAGATTTGAAGAGGAGGGGGACAGTACATGAGGAGAGGGAACCATTAACAATATCAGCTAACATGGGGGCCAGGAAGGGAAGTTGGGTCAGCAGTTTGGTGGGAATGGGGTCGAGGGAGCAGGAGGTGGGGCTCATGGTCAAGGTGAGCTTGGAGAAGGCGTGAGGGGAGATAGGAGAGAAACTAGAGAAGGATGCGTGTTCAGGGCGAGAGCAGGGGGGAACCTTGGGGAAGTTTAGCTTGGTGGGCTCTGAGAAGAGTGGGAAGCGGCAGAAGCAGCTGAACAGATGGTCTCAATCTTAGTGACAGAGAAGTCCATGAGCTCCTCGCATTGTTGTTGGAGGTGAGGGTGGAGAGGGCAGGGGAGAGGGGTTTAAGAAGATGGTTTGTAGTGGAGAAGAGAAGCCGGGGGTTATCTTTGCATTCCAAGATGACCCTGCAATAGTGAGCAGTTTTGGCAGAGGAGAACAGGACCCGATTGTGCTTTATGTGGTCCAGCCAGATCTGGCGATGAATGGCTAAACCAGTTGTCCACCATAAATGTTCAAGTCTGCATCCCTTGGACTTAAAGGAGCGGAGATGAGGGCCGTACCGGGGGTGGGGGGCGGGGGCGGGGGCAACCAGGGTGAGGGAGACTAATGGTTTTAATGGGGACACGGGCATCAATGGTATAGCACATAGTACCTGTAGTAGTTTAGAATGGCTGCAGAAGATTAACTTTTTGCTGTGAACAAAAATGTACTGTTAGGTTTGCAATAATGTAGACTTGATTTGTCAATGTTAAGCTTGGTTTAGGATCTCCATAAACTGCAAATTAAAATAAACAGTTCATACACTTCAAACAATATCTATTTCAAACACAAGCAACTGGACTTCTAAAAATGTGAAACTTGGCAGGAGATTGATTGCACTAAGTGTACTCAGAACTGCAAAAAGGGTACGCATGGAATGTTTTGTACAGGCTAGGATTTAGTAATTAAGTTATATGCTTTGATTAGGGAAAATGCCAGCCAATTATCGAATGCTTACACGGATGTGCTGAAAATGTAGCGAATTAATGAAGGATGTTAACATCAATACTGAGACATAAATGATTGAATAGGAACATTAAAAATAATATAAAAGTGAAAATGGCATTTTAATGGATGAAAGGAAACAAAAAAGGAAAATGAAAAAAAATGAAACCTGCCCTGAATTAGCTGATCTCAGCTAAAGTAGAGGTCAGGACAGTATTACTGCTCTCAGCTGTAACCTCATAGCACGGCATATTCCTCACTCTTCCATTACCAACAGGCCAGGGGATCAACCCTAGTTCAATGAGGAGTGTAGAAGAGCATGCCAGGAGCAGCACCAGGCGTACCTAAAAATGAAGTGCCAAACTGGTGAAGCTACAACTCAGGACTACATGCATGCTAAACAGCGGAAGCAACATGCGAGAGACAGAGCTAAGCGATTCCACAATCAATGGATCAGATCAGCTCTGCAATCCTGCCACATCCAGTCGTGAATGGTGGTGGACAATTAAACAACTAACAGGAGGAGGAGGCTCTGTAAACATCCCCATCCTCAATGATGGCTGAGTCCAACAGGTGAGTGCAAAGGACAAGGCTGAAGCGTTTGCAACCATCTTCAGCCAGAAGTGCCGAGTGGATGATCCATCTCGGCTGCCTCCCAATATCCCCACCATCACAGAAGCCAGTCTTCAGCCAATTCGATTCACTCCACATGATATCAAGAAACAGCTGAGTACACTGAATACATGTGAGGAATCTTGCAACACCAGGTTATAGTCCAACAGTTTTATTTGAAAATCACAAGCTTTCGGAGATTATCTCCTTCGTCAGGTGAGTGAGTGAATGAGAGGTTCTCAAATCCCATATCTTATATTAGGCTGGGACACCATCACACCAATCAAAGGTGTCGTTGGTGTTCAGGCAGGTTAGCCACGGAAAACAGTAGGTCCCAGTATACTGAATACACAATGGGTTAAATTAGACAGACAAAGAGAGAAAGAGACCCGAAAGGCAGAGAGAGAGAGAATGTCTAGTTGTATTAAAAACAGATAACTTTATTTTCCTGCTGGTGGGGTTACGTGTACATAAGAAATAGGAGCAGGAGTAGGCCAATCGGCCCCTCGAGCCTGCTCCGCTATTCAATAAGATCATGGCTGATCTGATCCTAACCTCAAATCTAAATTCATGTCCAATTTCCTGCCCGCTCCCCGTAACCCCTAATTCCCTTTACTTCTAGGAAACTGTCTATTTCTGTTTTAAATTTATTCAATGATGTAGCTTCCACAGCTTCCTGGGGCAGCAAATTCCACAGACCTACAACCCTCTGAGTGAAGAAGTTTCCTCTCATCTCAGTTTTGAAAGAGCAGCCCCTTATTCTAAGATTATGCCCCCTAATTCTAGTTTCACCCATCCTTGGGAACATCCTTACCGCATCCACCCGATCAAGTCCCTTCACAATCTTATATGTTTCAATAAGATCACCTCTCATTCTTCTGAACTCCAATGAGTAGAGTCCCAATCTACTCAACCTCTCCTCATATGTCCGCCCCCTCATCCCCGGGATTAACCGAGTGAACCTTCTTTGAACTGCCTCGAGAGCAAGTATGTCTTCTTAAGTATGGAGACCAAAACTGTATGCAGTATTCCAGGTGCAGTCTCACCAATACCTTATATAACTGCAGCAATACCTCCCTGTTTTTATAATCTATCCCCTTAGCAATAAACGCCAACATTCCGTTGGCCTTCTTGATCACCTGCTGCACCTGGATACTAACATTTTGATCTTCTTGCACTAGGACCCCCAGATCCCTTTGTACTGCAGTACTTTCCAGTCTCTTGCCATTGAGATAATAACTTGCTCTCTGATTTTTCCTGCCAAAGTGCATAACCTCACATTTTCCAATATTGTATTGCATCTGCCAAATCTCCGCCCACTCACCCAGCCTGTCTATATCCCCTTGTAGGTTTTTTATGTCCTCCTCACTCTCTACTTTCCTCCAAGTCATTAATATAGATTGTAAAGAGTTGGGGACCCAGCACCGACCCCTGTGGAACACCACTGGCCATTGGTTGCCAGTCCGAGAATGAACCATTTATCCCAACTCTCTGCTTCCTGTTAGATAACCAATCCTCCACCCATGCCAGAATATTACGCCCAATCCAGTGATTCTTTATCTTGAGCAATAATCTTTTATGTGGCACCTTGTCGAATGCCTTCTGGAAGTCGAAACACACTACGTCCACTGGCTTTATCCACCCTGTACATTATGTCTTCAAAGAACTCAAGCAAATTTGACTTCCCCTTCGTAAAGCCATGCTGACTTTGTCCTATTAAATTATGTTTATCCAAATGTTCCGCTACTGTCTCCTTAATAATAGACTCCAAAATTTTACCCACCACAGATGTTAGGCGAACTGGTCTATAATTTCCAGCCTTCTGCCTACTACCCTTTTTAAATAAGGGTGTTACATTGGCAGTTTTCCAATCTGCCGGGACCTTTGCCGAGTCCAGCGAATTTTGGAAAATTATTACCAAAGCATCCACAATCCCTACTGCCACTTCCCTCAAGACCCTAGGATGTAAGCCATCAGGTCCAGGGGATTTATCCACCTTGAGTCCCATTAATTTACTGAGTACCAATTCCTTAGTGATTTTAATCGTATTTAGCTCCTCCTCCCCAGAACCCCCTGTTTGTCCAGTGTTGGGATATTCTTAGTGTCCTTTACCGTAAAGACTGAAACAAAATATTTGTTCAGCATTTTTGCCATCTTCATGTTTCCCACCATTAATTTCCCGGTCTCATCCTCTAAGGGACCTACGTTTGCCTTAGCCACCCTTTTCCTTTATATATAACTATAGAATCTCTTGCTATCTGTTTTTATATTTTTTGCTAATTTATTTTCATAATCTATCTTCCCTTTCTTAATCAATCCTTTCGTTACTTTTTGCTGTCTTTTGAAGACTTCCCAATCTTCTATCCTCCCACTACGTTTGGCTACCTTATATGTCCTTGTTTTTAGTCAGATGCTATCCTTAATTTCTTTAATTCGCCACGGATGGCTGTCATTTCTTTTACATCCTTTTTTCCTGAGTGGAATATATATTTTTTGAAAGTTGTAAAATAACTCCTTAAATGAACACCACTGCTCATGTACCGTCTTACCCTTTAATCTATTTTCCCAGTCCACTTTGATCAATTCTGCTCTCATACCATCATAGTCTCCTTTATTCAAGCTCAGGACGCTTGTTTGAGAACCAACCATCTCACCCTCTAATTGGATATGGAATGTAACCATGTTCTGGTCACTCATTCCAAGGGGATCCTTAACTGGGACATTATTAATTAATCCTGGCTCATTACACAGGACCAGGTCCAAGGTTAGAGTCATAGAGTTATACAGCACGGATAGAGGCCCTTCGGCCCATCGTGTCCGCGCCGGCAATCAGCCCTGTCTACTCTAATCCCATATTCCAGCATTTGGTCCGTAGCCTTGTATGCTATGGCATTTCAAGTGCTCATCCAAATGCTTCTTGAATGTTGTGAGGGTTCCTGCCTCCACAACCCTTTCAGGCAGTGAGTTCCAGACTCCAACCACCCTCTGGGTGAAAAAGTTCTTTCTCAAATCCCCTCTAAACCTCCCACCTTTTACCTTGAATCTATGTCCCCTTGTTATAGAACCCTCAACGAAGGGAAAAAGCTCCTTCGTATCCATCCTATCTGTGCCCCTCATAATTTTGTACACCTCAATCATGTCCCCCCTCAGCCTCCTCTGCTCCAAGGAAAACAAACCCAATCTTCCCAGTCTCTCTTCATAGCTGAAGCGCTCCAGCCCTGGTAACATCCTGGTGAATCTCCTCTGCACCCTCTCCAAAGCGATCACATCCTTCCTGTAGTGTGGCGACCAGAACTGCACACAGTACTCCAGCTGTGGCCTAACCAGTGTTTTATACAGCTCCATCATAACCTCCTTGCTCTTATATTCTGTGCCTCGGCTAATAAAGGCAAGTATCCCATATGCCTTCTTTACCACCTTATCTACCTGTTCCGCCGCCTTCAGGGATCTGTGAACTTGCACACCAAGATCCCTCTGACCCTCTGTCTTGCCTAGGGTCCTCCCATTCATTGTGTATTCCCTTGCCTTGTTAGTCCCTCCAAAGTGCATCACCTCGCACTTTTCCGGGTTAAATTCCATTTGCCACTGTTCCGCCCATCTGACCAACCCATCTATATCGTCCTGCAGACTGAGGCTATCCTCCTCGCTATTTACCACCCTACCAATCTTTGTATCATCAGCGAACTTACTGATCATACCTTTTACATTCATATCCAAGTCATTAATGTAGACCACAAACAGCAAGGGACCCAGCACCGATCCCTGTGGTACCCCACTGGCCACAGGCTTCCAGTCACAAAAACAACCTTCGACCATCACCCTCTGCCTTCTGCCACTAAGCCAGTTTTGTATCCAAAGTGCCAAGGCACCCTGGATTCCATGGGCTCGTACCTTCTTGACCAGTCTCCTGTGGGGGACTTTATCGAAGGCCTTACTGAAATCCATGTAAACCACATCCACTGCGTTACCCTCATCCACACGCCCAGTCACCCCCTCAAAAAATTCAATCAAATTAGTCAGACATGATCTTCCCTTGACAAAGCCATGTTGACTATCCCTGATTAATCCTTGCTTCTCCAAGTGGAGACTAATTTTGTCCTTCAGAATTTTTTCCAATAATTTTCCTACCACTGATGTTAGGCTCACTGGCCTGTAGTTCCCCGGTTTTTCCCTACTCCCCTTCTTGAATAATGGTATTACATTAGCGGTTCTCCAGTCCTCTGGCACATCCCCTGTGGCCAGAGAGGTTCTGAATATATGTGTCAGAGCCCCCGCAATCTCCTCCTTTGCCTCACACAGTAGCCTGGGATACATTTCGTCCGGGCCTGGGGATTTATCCATTTTTAGGCCTGCTAAAACCGCCAATACCTCCTCCCGCTCGATGTTAATATGTTCGAGTATATCACAGTCCCCCTGCCGTATTTCTATGTCTACATCGTCCTTCTCCATAGTGAAAACAGATGCAAAAAATTCATTTAGAACCCCTCCTACATCTGCCGGCTCCACACACAGATTGCCATTTTTGTCCCTAATGGGCCCTATTTTTTCCCCAGTCATCCTCTTACCCTTAATATACTTATAAAACATCTTAGGATTTTCCTTTATTTTGCTCGCCAGTGTTATTTCATGGCCCCTCCTTGATCTCCTAATTTCTTTTTTAAGTATCCCCCTGCACTTTTTGTACTCCTCTTGGGTTTCCTCCGTCTTTAGCCTTTTGTATCTGCCAAAAGCCCTCCTTTTTTTCCTAATCCATTCTCGTATATCCCCTGACATCCAAGGTTCCCTGGAGTTCTTGGAACCACCCTTGACCTTTACGGGAACATGTTGCCATTGTATGGTCTCAATCTCCCTTCTGAAAGACTCCCATTGCTCCGATGCGGATTTTCCTACAAGCAGCTGATCCCAGTCCATTTTGGCCAGATCCTGCCTTATCCTATTAAAATCGGCCTTCCCCCAATTTAGAACCTTTATTTCCGGCCCCTCCCTGTCCTTTTCCATGACCACCTTAAATCTCACCGAATTATGGTCACTGTCACCAAAGTGCTCACCTACTAGCACTTCTTCCACTTGGCCGGCCACATTCCCTAGAATTAGGTCCAGTACCGCCCCCTCTCTTGTAGGACTTTCTACATGCTGGCTCAAAAAGCTCTCCTGGATGCACGTTAAGAATTTTGTACCCTCTAAGCCTTTTACACTCTGAGTATCCCAGTTAATATTGGGGAAGTTGAAATCCCCCACTATTATTACCCTATTATTTGCACAATTTTCTGAGATTTGCCTACATATCTGTTCCTCTATCTCTCCCTGACTGTTTGGGGGCCTATAGTACACTCCCATCAAAGTGCTTGCCCCCTTTTTGTTTTTAAGCTCCACCCATATGGCCTCATTAGAGGAACCTGCTAATATATCATCCCTCCTTATGGCAGTAATTGATTCTTTAATTAATATTGCGACCCCCCAAGGTTGCTTGCCCCCTTGTCGGATCAGTTACAAACTGCTCAAGAAATCCATCCCTAATACACTCAATAAACTCTTCCTCAAGGCTGCCCTGCCCAATTTGATTTGTCCAGTTAATATGATAGTTAAAATCCCCCATAATTATAGCTGTTCCCTTATTACATGCCCCGACTATTTCCTGATTAATACTTCTTCCAGCAGAGTTGCAACTATTAGGAGGCCTATATACTACACCCACGAGTGTTTTTTTCCCCTTATTATTCCTTATCTCTACCCAAACTGTTTCATTATCCTGAAACTTTGTCCCAATATCATTTCTCTGTATTACAGTGATTCCTTCCTTTATTAACATAGCCACCCCACCTCCCCTTCCTTCCTGCCTGTCCTTCCTGATTGTTAAATACCCTGGCATATTTAATTCCCAGTCGTTGTCACCCTGCAGCCATGTTTCTGTAATGGCCACAAGATCATAGCCATACGTAGTTATTTGTGCTGTTAACTCGTCAATTTTGTTACGAATGCTACGTGCATTCAGATAAAGAACTTTCAATTATGTTTTCTGACACTTAGTTCCTGCTTTTTCCTTTTTTTATCACTTTACCTTTTACTCCATACCTTCTGTCCCTTCCTGACACCCTTTCCTCTGTCTCCCTGCTCAGGTTCCCAACCCCCTGCCACAGCTTTGATGCTGGTTTAATCGCCTTGCGCCTTCTAGTTTTTATTTTATCTGTCGTGCCTAAAGTACACTTTCTGCTGCTCTCTGATTTCCCCTGGGTCTTCCCCTTTCTTGCTGTTCTCAACTTTATTCTCTTCTGACTCCCCGCTCAGGTTCCCATCCCCCTGCCACTCTCGTTTAAATCTTCCCCAACAGCACTAGCAAACACCCCCGCGAGGACATTGGTCCCGGTCCTGCTCAGGTGTAACCCCTCACACTTGTACAGGTCCCACCTTCCCCAGAACCGGTCCCAATGTCCCAGGAATCTAAATCCCTCCCTCCTACACCATCCC
Source organism: Heptranchias perlo (assembly GCF_035084215.1). Taxonomy (NCBI): domain Eukaryota; kingdom Metazoa; phylum Chordata; class Chondrichthyes; order Hexanchiformes; family Hexanchidae; genus Heptranchias; species Heptranchias perlo. The sequence goes on from NC_090328.1 coordinate 1,621,354, forward strand.
TGCAGCCACGCATTCATCCTGTCTATTCTCCTGTTCCTATACTCACTAGCACGTGGCACCGGTAGTAATCCTGAGATCACTACCTTTGAAGTCCTGCTTTTTAATTTATCTCCTAACTCCTTAAATTCACCTTGCAGGACCTCATCTCTTTTTTTACCTATGTCGTTGGTACCAATATTAGGCTGGGATACCATCACACCAATCAAAAGGTGTCGTTGGTGTTCAGACAGGTTTGCCACGGAAAACTGCTGAATATACATTGTGTCAAATTACACAGACAGAGAGAAAGAGACCCAAAAGGCAGAGAGAGAGAATATTAAAAACAGATAACTTTTCCCCCCTTGCTGGTGGGGTTACATGTAGCGTGACATGAACCCAAGATCCCGGTTGAGGCTGTCCTCATGGGCGCGGAACTTGGCTATCAATTTCTGCTCGACAATTTTGCATTGTCGTGTGTCTCGAAGGCCGCCTTGGAGAACGCTTACCCGAAGATCCGTGGCTGAATGTCCTTGACTGCTCAAGTGTTCCCCGACTGGGAGGGAACCCTCCTGTCTGGCAATTGTTGCGCGGTGTCCGTTCATCCGTTGTCGCAGTGTCTGCATGGTCTCGCCAATGTACCATGCTCCTGGGCATCCTTTCCTGCAATGTATGAGGTAGACAACGTTGGCCGAGTAACAGGAGTATGAACCACGTACCTGGTGGGTGGTGTCCTCTCGTGTGATGGTGGTATCTGTGTTGATGATCTGGCATGTCTTGCAGAAGTTGCCGTGGCAGGGTTGTGTGGTGTCGTGGACGCTGTTCTCCTGAAAGCTGGGTAATTTGCTGCGAGCGATGGTCTGTTTGAGGTTGGGTGGCTGTTTAAAGGCGAGTAGTGGAGGCATGGGGATGGCCTTAGCGAGGTGTTCGTCGTCATCGATGACATGTTGAAGGCTGCGGAGAACATGGTGTAGTTTCTCCGCTCCGGGGAAGTACTGGACGACGAAGGGTACTCTGTTGGTCGCGTCCCGTGTTTGTCTTCTGAGGAGGTCTATGCGATTCCTCGCTGTGGCCCGTCGGAACTGCCGATCGACAAGTGGAGCATCATATCCCGTTCTTACGAGGCGTCTTTCAGCGTCTGTAGGTGTCCATCGCATTCCTCCTCGTCTGAGCAGATCCTGTGTATTCGCAGGGCCTGTCCATAGGGGATGGCCTCTTTGACGTGGTTAGGGTGGAAGCTGGAAAAGTGGAGCATCGTGTGGTTGTCCGTGGGCTTGCGGTAGAGTGAGGTGCTGAGGTGCCCGTCTTTGATGGAGATTTGTGTGTCCAAGAAAGAAACCGATTCTGAGGAGTAGTCCATGGTGGGTTTGATGGTGGGATGGAACTTGTTGATGTTATCGTGTAGTCTCGTCAGTGATTCTTCGCCGTGGGTCCATAGGAAGAAAATGTCGTCGATGTATCTGGTGTATAGCGTTGGTTGGAGGTCCTGTGCAGTGAAGAAGTCGTGCTCGAACTTGTGCATGAAAATGTTGGCGTATTGGGGTGCGAATTTGGTCCCCATGGCTGTTCCATGTATTTGGGTAAAGAACTGTTTGTTGAAGGTGAAGACATTGTGATCCAGGATGAAGCGGATGAGTTGTAGGATGGCATCTGGAGATTGGCTGTTGTTGGTGTTGAGTACTGAGGCTGTTGCAGCGATGCCGTCATCGTGGGGGATACTGGTGTAGAGTGCCGAGACGTCCATCGTGGTGAGAAGTGTTCCTGGTTCAACTAGTCCGTGGGTGCTGAGTTTTTGTGGGAAGTCTGTAATGTCGCGACAGAAGCTGGGGGTTCCCTGTACGATGGGTTTCAGGATGCCCTCGACGTATCCAGAGAGGTTCTCACACAGGGTTCCGTTGCCTGATACGATAGGACGTCCGGGTGTGTTGGCTTTGTGTATCTTTGGACTGAATACAGCAAAGGCTATGAGTCCCGACAACATCCCAGCTGTAGTGCTGAAGACTTGTGCTCCAGAACTAGCCGCGCCTCTACCCAAGCTGTTCCAGTACAGTTGCAATACTGGCATCTACCCGACAATGTGGAAAATTGCCTAGGTATGTCCTGTCCACAAAAAGCAGGACAAATCCAATCCGGCCAATTACCGCCCCATCAGTCTACTCTCGATCATCAACAAAGTGATGGAAGGTGTCGTCGACAGTGCTATCAAGCGGCACTTACTCACCAATAACCTGCTCACTGATGCGCAGTTTGGGTTCCACCAGGACCACTCAGCTCCAGACCTCATTACAGCCTTGGTCCAAACATGGACAAAAGCGCTGAATTCCAGAGGTGAGGTGAGAGTGACTGCCCTTGACATCAAGGCAGCATTTAACCGAGTGTGGCACCAAGGAGCCCTAGTAAAATTTAAGTCAATGGGAATCGGGGGAAAACTCTCCAGTGGCTGGAGTCATACGTAGCACAAAGGAAGATGGTAGTGGTTGCTGGTGGCCAATCATCTCAGCCCCAGGGCATTGCTGCAGGAGTTCCTCAGGGCAGTGTCCTAGGCCCAACCATCTTCAGCTGCTTCATCAATGACCTTCCCTCCATCATAAGGTCAGAAATGGGGATGTTCGCTGATGATTGCACAGTGTTCAGTTGCATTTACAACCCCTCAGATAAAGAAGCAGTCCGAGCCCGCATGCAACAAGACCTGGACAACATCCAGGCTTGGGCTCATAAGTGGCAAGTAACATTCGCGCCAGAAAAGTGCCAGGCAATGACCATCTCCAACAAGAGAGAGTCTAACCACCTCCCGTTGACATTGAACGACATTACCATCGCCGAATCCCCCACCACCAACATCCTGTGGGTCACCATTGACCAGAAATTTAACTGGACCAGCCATATAAATACTGTGGCTACAAGAGCAGGTCAGAGGCTGGATGTTCTGCGGCGAGTGACTCACCTCCTGACTCCCCAAAGCCTTTCCACCATCTACAAGGCACAAGTCAGGAGTGTGATGGAATACTCTCCACTTGCCTGGATGAGTGCAGCTCCAACAACACTCAAGAAGCTCGACACCATCCAAGACAAAGCAGCCCGCTTGATTGGCACCCCATCCACCACCCTAAACATTCACTCCCTTCACCACCGGTGCACTGTGGCTGCAGTGTGTACCATCCACAGGATGCACTGCAGCAACTCGCCAAGGCTTCTTCGACAGCACCTCCCAAACCCGCGACCTCTACCACCTAGAAGGACAAGGGCAGCAGGTACATGGGAACAACACCACCTGCACATTCCCCTCCAAGTCACACACCATCCCGACTTGGAAATATATCGCCGTTCCTTCATCATCGCTGGGTCAAAATCCTGGAACTCCCTTCCTAACAGCACTGTGGGAGAACCTTCACCACACGGACTGCAGCGGTTCAAGAAGGCGGCTCGCCACCACCTTCTCAAGGGCAATTTGGGATGGGCAATAAATGCTGGCCCCGCCAGCGACGCCCACATCCCATGAACGAATATTAAAAAAAAAGCTCCCCTGTGCTACACTGGGGCAATCAGTCAAGGTCACTGCTCCTGAAATCTGTTGTAAAATGAGTATGTGTGGAAGTTGGGTGCGAACTATATTGGGTTCAACTGTTACGCTTTCCTACAGTTGAATAGCCTTGCAGGATTTAACCCATTGTTGGGTGGAGAGAAATGGGCCTAACATGGAATTCCCGCCAAATAACTGCCAGCACAAATTTTCTCTGCCCCCATCCTCATCCCACAAATTGCCCACCTGTCTCTGCAAATGACAGCAGTGGCCTGGTTTGCTGGATGCCTCATTTCCTCCTCCTGCCCTGGCCTGCCTCCTGAAGGAAATGGAAGGACGTCCTCTTTGAATGAGGTAACACTGCTTTAGGTGGGCCACAGACGTTGCAGCCTTTGAAGATCACAAAGGACCCAGAGCTAGCGCTGGAAGATGTGTGTTGCTCTGCCCCTTTCTCAGCTTGGCATGGAGAAAAGAAGTGGGGATTATCTTTGCTCTCCAGGGTGCTCCTACATCTTGCAGCTTTTGGGGAGGTACCAAGACTGGTCTGTTCCTGATGTGGAGGGGCCCAGGTTCTGGTCGCATTGGAGATAGGGGAATAGAATCTGGAGCAGGAAGATTAGGGTGTGTCAGGAAGGTTCCCGGGTGAGCCTGCACCAGGAGAGAGGTTCCCGGGGTGTCTGTGTACCAGAAGGGAGGTTCATGGTGTTGACCGGAGGTTACCGGTTATGGTTATTGGCTTAATACAAAGAGGAGAAGAGTCAATTCTCTCTTAACTCTCAATTCGCTTTATTCACGCCGTTAGATCATATACATACAGCTTATACATCTGGTTAGATATAGACATGCAGTTTGTACCAGGTTATACAGTTTTATACCCAAACTAGGATCTAAACGCACACCCACTAGGTTTCTCTGACACTCCCTGAGTGGTCACAGAATATAAAGGATAATACCCGAAAAGGAGAGCTGACGCTGGCCAGGCTTTCCATTCTCTCTCTCGACGTCTCTACATCCCTGACGTAGGTTCTTCCACTTCCGCGATGGTTGGTCTCCGGAGTCTTCGCTCTGGCTCCACGCCCCAGATTCTTCATTCTTATGCCGAATCTTATCTCTTCAAGCTGTGGTGTCTCTCCCGTTGGTTTAGGCTTGCTCGCCTAGTCTGTGTCTTCTCCTCATTGGCTCTGTCCCAAGGACTTAGGTAGCATTACCTTATTACTCCTTTTCTAAATAAGGACTTGTGTCTTATCACATCTCCTTTGTCTTTCACAAAACTTAGCTAATTCAAACCGGTTCCAGCCAGCTCAGGCCAGCGACTGAACTCAGGTTACTTCAGTTCAAAAGTTGCTCTTGCCTGTTTGTCAGCAGCTGAGAATCTCAGGTTACTGCAGCCCCTGGCCAACAATGGGGTGTGTGTGTAGCAGGAGGGATGAGATATTGGGTCTGGTTGTACAGCGGCAGGGCTGGGAGCACCGGGGAGAGAAACCTCTTGGAGTTTGGCAGCATGGGGGGATGGGTTACCGGGGTCCTGGAGTACACAGGAGTTGGATCACGGGGTCGAGCAACATTCAGGGAGGATCAGGGTCTGGCAACATTGAGGGTGATCCCTGGGGTTAGCACTGTCTTTACCTTGGTCTTCATGAAGCTAATTACGCCACCTGTACTATCCAATTGTCACCATTAATTACATTCGTATTATACAGATTCGTCCTGAAATTCCAGGGTGTCTGCTGCACTGGCCCAGAACCCCTGTCTACTCTTGCTGGTAGCCGCAAATTCCGTCCCAAATTGCGGGGACACTGGACAGGGTCATTTGCATGACCAGGGCAGACCGTCGTGCCAGCAAGGGCATGTCAGCTGTGCCCAACCCAAACTGAAGGCTGGAATCCGGGAGTGGAGCAATGCCTCTCCGACAGAGCAGAGGAGAGGAGACCCTGCAAGGTAATGTATCCTTTGTAGTCTTCTGCTCCAAGTAGAGGAAGTGAGCCTTAGGGAAGGATCTCCTCTGGGATCAATTATCCTCTCCCTAGTAAAGGTTTTAAGGCCCTAGTGAGACTCATGCCGGCTCCACTAAGGCCCTTTAAAAGTGTATAAATGCTGGATACCCGGGGTACCCCGGGATCTCCCCCAGACATGTCCCCTCGATGTGGGGGGGGGGGGGGAGAACATCTGTCCACGTCTTCTCCCACCAGAATTTAAATGGCCTCAGCAAATCATAGAATCATAAAATGGTTACAGCACAGAAGGAAGCCATTCAGCCCATCGAGCCTGTGCCTGCTTACGTCTTTTAAGAAAACAAAACCCTCAGAAATAAGCTTTCTAGAATGCACAGAAAAAACAGGTATTTCAGAATTACCCTATTAAAGTTACCACAGTTGTTCCCCCACGTGCTCACTCACTCTTTCTCTAGCGGTCTCTAGGGTGCTATCTCCATGTAAAAATTAAGCATTTGGTGATGGTTTAGATGTGAAATGTGGCCTATATTTAATGTTTAAAAGTGTTTTTCTACAAATGAGTTTCATGTCATTTTCAAACATGGGGTTGATTTTGACTGCATTAACCGGGCGATAACAGCCTCAAATTGAGGTCAGTCCCTGGGACAGTGATGGGACAGACAAAGAAATGTTTTGCCCTTCCTTCCTCGGATGATCTTTGGGCTTCGGGCCTTTGGGCTCTCCAGCCCTGCAGCTGCATTCCTGAGTCTACCTCCCCCCACCTCCACTTTGACCCAATGAACAAAGTGAGACAGAAAAGGAGCAGCAGAAAAGTTTTATAGGGATTTGCAGGAGACGCATATGTTATGGATTTAATGGGCCCGATGTTACCAGGGCTGCGGGTTCTCGGCGGGGGGGCTATCGGGCGCATTACCCACGCGCCTGGCGAAATCAGTCAGCTCCCCGCGTGATTGTAGCATAATTGGATCCACTTACCTGCTCCTCCGGGTTCCCTGCTGCTGATCTGCGCGTCGGGCGGGCTGCGCATGCGCAGTAAGATCTGTCAGCTGGTGGAGCTCTATTTAAAGGGGCAGTCCTCCACTGACTGATGCTGCAACAAACAGAAAAAATTACAGCATGGAGCAGCCCAGGGGGAAGGCTGCTCCCAGTTTAATGATGCCTCACTCCAGGTATCAATACATGGGGTGAGGAGGAGGGGGAGGACAGAGATCTTCCCCCCGGCGTGCGGGAGGAAGCGGCCTGCCTCTGCCACCAGGAAGGCCTGGCTCGAGGTGGCAGAGGAGGTCACCAGCACCACCAACATATTGCGCACCTGCATACAGTGCAGGAGGCGCTCCAATGACCTCAGTAGGTCAGCCAAAGTGAGTACACTTACTCATTCCCCTACACTCCGTCTGCCACATCACCGCCCCCACCCCACATCTCCTTCAGCACTGCCAACACTACTATGTCACATCACCCCTCACACCCACTCAAACCTCATCCTCATCTTACCTGCACCTACTCACCTCACCAGTACTCATCCCGCCACTACCACTCAACCCAATCCTCGTACAATCTCATGGCTCTATCTCATACTCACCCTCTCATGCATCTCTTTCACGGCCAGCCTCACTCAACCTGCCACTACCTGTGCTGCAGCCACAGGGCATGCATCACATATGTGCAGTAGGCAGCAAAAGGCAAACGTGTCGTGAGCATGAAGGGGATGCACAAGGGTGTTTGAGGGTTTGTCATGGTTGTTACTTATATTGAATTTCTGACCAACGCACATTACATATATTGGCACCACTACTGCCACGTCTTCGCGAATCTTGTCTGGTTTGTGCAATAATGCCCTCTCCTGAGGATCACTATGAAGACCCACAACTGATGCCACCCATTGTGTCACTGCAGAGTGGTTGTAGGTGTATTTGCAGGGCTCTTTTGTGCAGACGACTGAGAGACGTCGGCGATGTCCCCGGTGGCACCCTGGAAGGATGCAGAGGAGAAGTTGTTGAGGGCAGTGGTGACTTTGACAGCGACAGGTAAGAAGATGGTGCTCGGGCCAGCCAGGAGCAGCTCGGCATGAAGGAGGCTGCAGATGTCCACGACTACATGTCGAGTGACTCTGAGCCTCCGTGTGCACTGCTGCTCAGAGAGGTCCAGGAAGCTGAGCCTCGGTCTGTGGATCCTGTGGCGAGGGTAGTGCCCTCTGCGACACATCTCTCTCTGCGGTTGCCCTCCCTCCTGCTGTGCAGTTGGATGTGTCACAGCACTGTGTTGTGGAGCTCCACGTGTCAGCGGTGATGCTGTTCGCCCTCCGAGGAGGTCATGACTGCAGCTACGGCGGCCCCCATCCAGAAGATATACATCTGAGGGGGTCCGCAAGGTAGGTACATGTCTCTGGACCCCGGGGTAAGTGTGCAAGTTGGTGACTTTGATTGTCAAGAGGAGGGTGGTGGAGGCCAAACTTTGTCCCAAGTGACAGAGTGGCCTCCTGCAATGAGTGAGTGTCTCCCACCCCCACCTGTCAAATGGACCTTTGCAGCTGCCACAGGCTGATGGCTGCAACAGGTCCATTTGAACTGGGAATGTTTCCCCCAGTGTGGGAAACAGTCCCAGTTTGCTCTAAAATCCCACCCCTCTGCACATAATCCCTTAATCAGGTCAGTTAATGACCTGAACAAGTAGAATAAATAACGTCAAGTGGAACCCCGCTGGCTTTAATTGCCTGCGGGATTCCCACCAGCGGGGGCTGCGCGCGCACGCCGGCGCGTCAGTGGGGAACCCGGAAGTGCGCGGGTTCGAGGCGGGCTCCGGTCCTGCTCCGGGATTTCCCGATTTTCGGGGGCCCCCCGCCAGGAACGCACCCGCTGGCGGGTGCTAAAATGCTGCCCAATATATCATAGATGGATAGATATATGTGCTTCATTTCAGCCTTCCTTGCATTGATAACTTTGAGTTTCAACAACAACACCTTGCATGCCCTCACGCCTTTAATGTAGTAACAGATCCCAAGGCACTTCACAGGAGCAATTATCAAACAAAAATTTACCCGAGCCGATTACAGGAATCACAATCGCCCCCACACTCCAATCACCCCCACCCTGTGTCTCGCTCCAATCCCCCACCCATCCCGTCTCCCGCTCCAATCCCCCACCCATCCCGTCTCCCGCTCCAATCCCCCGCCCATCCCGTCTCCCGCTCCAATCCCCCACCCATCCCGTCTCTCGCTCCAATCCCCCGCCCATCCCGTCTCCCGCTCCAATCCCCCGCCCATCCCGTCTCCCGCTCCAATCCCCCGCCCATCCCGTCTCCCGCTCCAATCCCCCGCCCATCCCGTCTCCCGCTCCAATCCCCCACCCATCCCGTCTCCCGCTCCAATCCCCCACCCATCCCGTCTCCCGCTCCAATCCCTCGCCCATCCCGTCTCCCGCTCCAATCCCCCACCCATCCCGTCACTCGCTCCAATCCCCCGCCCATCCCGTCTCCCGCTCCAATCCCCCACCCATCCCGTCTCCCGCTCCAATCCCCCGCCCATCCCGTCTCCCGCTCCAATCGCCCCTCCAACCCACACTCCACCTCATCACCCGCTCCAATCACCCCTCCAATTCCCACTCCACCTCATCGCCCGCTCCAATCACCCTCCACCCCTTCTGCCGCTCCAGTCATCCCTCCAATTCCCCCCTCCACCTCATCGCCCACTCCAATACCCTCCACCCCTTCTCCTGCTCCAATTCCCACTCCACCTCATCGCCCGCTCCAATCTCCCCCGCTCCAAGTCCCGGTCCAATCACCCCTCCAATCCACCCTCCACCTCCTCACCCGCTCCAATCCCCCCCTCTCCGTGTCCCGCTCCAATCACCCCTCCAATCCCCACTCCACCAATTCTCCCACTCCAGTCACCCCTCCAATCCCCCCTCCACCTCATCTGCTCCAATCCCCCCCACCCGTCTCCCACTCCAATCCTCCTTCACCCAGTCTCCCACTCCAATCCCCCTCCACCCCATCTCCCACTCCAATCCCCTCCACCCCATCTCCCCCTCCAATCCCCCTCCACCCCGTCTCCCACTCCAATCCCCCTCCACCCCATCTCCCACTCCAATCCCCTCCACCCCATCTCCCCCTCCACCCCGTCTCCCACTCCAATCCCCCTCCACCCCATCTCCCACTCCAATTCCCTCCACCCCATCTCCCCCTCCACCCCGTCTCCCACTCCAATCCCCTCCACCCCGTCTCCCACTCCAATCCCCCTCCACCCCGTCTCCCACTCCAATCCCCCTCCACCCCGTCTCCCACTCCAATCCCCCTCCACCCCGTCTCCCACTCCAATCCCCCTCCCCCACTCCAATCCCCTCCACCCCGTCTCCCACTCCAATCCCCTCCACCCCGTCTCCCACTCCAATCCCCCTCCACCCCGTCTCCCACTCCAATCCCCCTCCACCCCATCTCCCACTCCAATCCCCTCCACCCCGTCTCCCACTCCAATCCCACCTCCTGGGACTTATGTGAGAACCGGTGACGACAAGGCTGGTGGCCTGACATTGCTCTCTGCTCGTGTGAGGAGCGACCAGTGTTGGCAGCTCACAGTGAGTATGCTGATGCCCTAAGGATCAATTTCCACCATTCGGCATGCTTTTGTTCTGGGTAGCGTCAAGGCTGGACCCAAACAGACCAAAATCTACCCCAATCGGTCAGAATTGACTTTAATGGAAAGTAAAATTGGGCGGGATGTAAAACAGACAGCTGATCTGATCCAGCCAGCTTCCCGCCGGGCGAGTTAGGTTAAAATTACCCCGAGTATCACACTTACAGGAAGTGCACGTTGTTGCCTGCCCAAATAAAGCCACCTGCACCAGAAGGGGTATGGTCAGAGGAGGGCACTCCCAGCTCCTGGAGTATCCTCGTCCCTGGCTTGGTGAACCATCAGTGGGCCCGTACACTGAGTAAAAGGGCGCTTGAAGATTTTTGAAATTTGTGAAGTTTTCGTTGCCTATTGATGGGAAACGATTCCCCCTCCTCCTGAAGTGGTCAGTTACTGCCGCAATTTGTGGCCTCCCATTTGACAGGCGCACAAGATGGGCCCGTGGTGTGGGAGCTTGCCAAGCATATTTAATGATGACCTCTCCTTAACCCCACATTGTTTAGTGGGTCAGCGTTGGAGGTCATGCGTGTGCATCCTGGCACTTACGCCAGGTCAGGCCAACAAGTTTTCAGACTAATTGACCCTGATATTTACGGGGAGGCACGTCAGCGGCAGGGAAACCAAAAAATACCGGGAAGGCGGAGATCCTGCCGAATTTAACGGCACATCCTCATTAGAATTTATTTACTACATTACCTGACCGGCTGCTGGACAGGTCGAGAGGCTGACCGGCTGCCGGGCGGGAAAACCTGCAGTAGAAGGCAGCAGCCGGGGAATGCTGGGCAATCGGGGGTCAGTGAGGTGGGGAGGATCAGACTATGGCAGTGAGGAGGGAGGGATCGCCGGGGCGGGGGTGGAAAGAGATCGTGAGGAGGAGATCTCGAAGCGGGGGGGAGGGGAGGCCGAGCATGGGGAGAGATAGAGATCACGGGTGGGGGTCGGCCGATCGCGGGGGTGCGGGGAAAGAAATGGTGGCAGGAGATGTGCTTGGGGGGGCCAGGGGAAGCACTCCTGCTCCTCCTGGCCCACAAGCAGTGCTGGAAAAGCACTTATCTGCTGGATCCGGCAGCTCCCGTCTCCGTTTAGCTGCCGGGCTTCTTGAGCCCTGGGAAACCCGGTCTGCAGCCGTAAAATTCAAATGGCTGCCAAAATCTGAGGAACGGAGTCTTATTAACATATTAAAGTCACTGACCCGCTTCCAGAGCAAGTTACTCGGAAGCCCCCAAACCCACCGTGGATAAACCAGAAGTAGGCGCGTTCACGGCGGGCTGGGGTCGGGTTTCATATTTTTAATAATTTAACCCTCCCCTCCCCCCCCACCGCTGTCATGGGGGAGGGGTTAAAATCCCCCCCGTTGTATCTGGTGGTTACATTTATTTCATTTGTTCCTCCCTTGTTTTCTGCCCTTCTCTCCTGAAGGTGCTGACTCATGGTCCTGCCGTTCCTCACCAAAGTACTCATTCTTCAAATGTGAATCCAGACAGTGAATGTTAACAAGCTATTCGACAATATGCCGGGTCGCTGAACTCATTCCGGTCCTCGCCCAATATCCACACACCTTCCAACAGTGGTCACTGATTATGGGTATAAAACAGGTGCAACAATGTTAAAATTAGGCCCCTCTGGCTTTCAGATGAGATGTTAAACTGTGGGACTTTATACCAGTTCAGGTAGATGTAAAAGGTCCCATAGCACTACATAGAGTTACATAAGAGCCTACAGCACAGAAACAGGCCATTCAGCCCAACTGGTCTGTGCTGGTGTTTATGCTGCACACGCGCTTCCTCCCTCCCCTCTTCATCTAACCCTATCAGCATATCCTTCCATTCCTTTCTCCCATGTGCTTATCTAGCTTCTGCTTAAATACATCTATGCTATTCCCTCAACTACTTTGTGTGGTAGTGAATTCCATATTCTAACCACTCTTTGGGTAAAGAAGTTTCTCACTTCTCTATTGGATTTATTTGTGACTATCTTATATTTATGGTCCCTAGTTTTGAATTGTCCCACAAATGGAAACATTTTCTCTAAACCACCCTATCAAACCCTTTCATAATCTTAAAGACCTCTATCAAGTCACCTCAACCTTCTCTTTGAGCCCCAGCCTGTTCAGTCTTTCCTGATAAGGATGTTACCAGAACTGAGAGGATCAACTTGTGAATCTTTTTTGCACCTTCTCCAATGCCTCTATATCCTTTTTATAATATAGAGACCAGAACTGTGCACAGTACTCCAAGTGTGGTCTAACCAAGGTTCTATAAAAGTTTAACATAACTTCTCTGCTTTTCAATTCTATCCCTCTAGAATTGAACCCCAGTGCTTGGTTCGCTTTTTTAAAAAATGGTCTTATTAACCTGTGTCGCTATATTTAGTGATTTGTGTATCTGTACCCCCAGCTCCCTCTGCTCCTCTACCCTATTTAGATTCTTATCCAAGCAGTATGTGGCCTCCTTATTCTTCCTACCATAATGTAACACCTCACATTTATCTATATTGAAATTAATTTGACAATTACACACCCATTCTGCAAGTTTATTAATGTCATTTTGTATTTTGTCACAGTCTCTCAGTATTTACTATACCCCCAATTTAGTGCCTGCAAATTTTGAAATTGTACTTCCAATTCCCGAGTTCAAATCGTTAATGTAAATGGTGAACAACAGTGGTCCCAGCACCGATCCTTGTGGAACACCACTTCCCACCTTTTGCCAGTCTGAGTAGCTACCCTTAGCCCCTACTCTCTGTTTTCTGTTTTGTAGCCTGCTTGTTATCCATTCTGCTACTTGTCCCCTGACTCCACATGCTCTGACCTTAGTCATGAGTCTACCATGCAGTACCTTATCGAAGGCTTTTAGAAAATCCAATTATATTACATTCCCCTTGTGTACTTTCTGTTACTTCTTCAAAGAATTCAATTGGGTTGGTCAAGCACGACCTTCCCTTTTGAAATCCATGCTGACTATTCGTTGTTATATTTTTGGTTTCAAGATGCTTTTCTAGTACTAGAAGAGCAGGGTGTTCTCCCAGTATTCTGGGCAAATTCCTGCCACAACCAACATCACCAAAAACAGATTAACTGATTATTTACCTCATTAGCTGTTTATGGAATCTCACTGTGCATGATTTGGATGGTGTGTTTGCCCACATAACAGTGACAGCTTTTCAAAAATATTTATTTGATTGTTAAGAACCTTGGAATGGCCTGAGGTCGCGTTAAGATGCTATATGAAGTGCTGAGTATTTTGTCCTGAGTGTGAAGGGGTGGTCTGCACCTGGGCAGGGCCGGGACCGCTGTCCTAGGAGGAGTGTTTGCTAGTGCTGTTGGGGAGGGTTTAAACTAAAGTGGCAGGGGGTTGGGAACCTGAGCAGGGAGAGAGAGGAAAGCGTAACAGGAAGGGACAGAAGGTATGGAGTAATACGTAAAGTGTTAAAAAAGGAAAAAGCAGGAACTAAGCGTCACAAAACAGATTTGAAAGTTCTTTATCTGAATGCACGTAGCATTCGTAATAAAATGGACGAGTTAACGGCACAAATAACTACGTATGGGTATGATCTTGTGGCCATTACAGAAACATGGCTGCAGGGTGACAACGACTGGGAATTAAATATGCCAGGGTATTTAACAATCAGGAATGACAGGCAGGAAGGAAGGGGAGGTGGGGTGGCTATGTTAATAAAGGAAGGAATCACTGTAATACAGAGAAATGATATTGGGACAAAGCATCAAGATAATGAAACAGTTTGGGTGGAGATAAGGAATAATAAGGGAAAAAAAACATTAGTGGGCGTAGTATATAGGCCTCCTAATAGTTGCAACTCTGCTGGAAGAAGTATTAATCAGGAGATAGTCGGGGCATGTAATAAGGGAACAGCCATAATTATGGGGGATTTTAATTATCATATTAACTGGACAAATCAAATTGGGCAGAGCAGCCTTGAGGACGAGTTCATTGAGTGCATCAGGGATGGATTTCTTGAGCAGTATGTAACTGATCCTACAAGGGGGCAGGCAACCTTGGACCTGGTCCTGTGTAATGAGTCAGGATTAATTAATAATGTCCTAGTTAAGGATCCCCTTGGAACGAGCGACCACAACATGGTTGAATTCCATATCCAATTAGAGGGTGAGAAGGTTGATTCTCAAACAAGCGTACTGAGCTTGAATAAAGGAGACTATGATGGTATGAGAGCGGAATTGATTAAAGTGGACTGGGAAAATAGATTAAAGGGTAAGACGGTACATGAGCAGTGGTGTTCATTTAGGGAGTTATTTTACAACTTTCAAAATAAATATATTCCACTGAGGAAAAAAGGGTGTAAAAGAAATGAGAGCCATCCGTGGCTAAGTAAAGAAATCAAGGATAGTATCCGACTAAAAACAAGGACATATAAGGTAGCCAAACTTAGTGGGAGGATAGAAGATTGGGAATTCTTCAAAAGACAGCAAAAAGTAACTAAAGGATTGATTAAGAAAGGGAAGTTAGATTATGAAAAGAAATTAGCAAAAAATATAAAAACAGATAGCAAGAGTTTCTATAGTTATATAAAAAGAAAAAGGGTGGCTAAGACAAACATAGGTCCCTTAGAGGATGAGACCGGGAAATTAATGGTGGGAAACATGGAGATGGCAAAAATGCTGAACAAATATTTTGTTTCAGTCTTTACAGTAGAGGACACTAAGAATATCCCAACACTGGACAAACAGGGGACTCTCGGGGGGGAGGAGCTAAATACGATTAAAATCACTCAGGAGATGGTACTCAGTAAAATAATGGGACTCAAGGCGGATAAATCCCCTGGACCTGATGGCTTCCATCCTAGGGTCTTGAGGGAAGTGGCAGTAGGGATTGTGGATGCTTTGGTGATAGTTTTCCAAAATTCCCTGGACTCAGGAGAGGTCCCGGCAGATTGGAAAACTGCTAATGTAACACCGTTATTTAAAAAGGGTAGTAGGCAGAAGGCTGGAAATTATAGGCCAGTTAGCTTAACATCTGTGGTGGGTAAAATTTTGGAGTCTATTATTAAGGAGACAGTAACGGAACATTTAGATAAGCATAATTTAATAGGACAAAGTCAGCATGGCTTTATGAAGGGGAAGTCATGTCTGACAAATTTGCTTGAGTTCTTCGAGGATATAACTTATAGGGTGGATAAAGGGGAACCAGTGGACATAGTGTATTTAGACTTCCAGAAGGCATTCGACAAGGTGCCACATAAAAGATTATTACTTAAGATAAAAAATCACGGGATTGGGGTTAATATTCTGGCATGGGTGGAGGATTGGTTATCGAACAGGAAGCAGAGAGTTGGGATAAATGGTTCATTTTCGGACTGGCAACCAGTAACCAGTGGTGTTCCACAGGGGTCGGTGCTGGGTCCCCAACTCTTTACAATCTATATTAACGATTTGGAGGAGGGGACCGAGTGCAACATATCAAAATTTGCAGATGATACAAAGATGGGAGGGAAAGTAGAGAGTGAGGAGGACATAAAAAACCTGCAAGGGGATATAGACAGGCTGGGTGAGTGGGCGGAGATTTGGCAGATGCAATATAATATTGGAAAATGTGATGTTATGCACTTTGGCAGGAAAAATCAGAGAGCAAGTTATTTTCTTAATGGCGAGAGACTGGAAAGTACTGCAGTACAAAGGGATCTGGGGGTCCTAGTGCAAGAAAATCAAAAAGTTGGTATGCAGGTGCAGCAGGTGATCAAGAAAGCCAACGGAATGTTGGCTTTTATTGCTAGGGGGATAGAATATAAAAACAAGGAGGTATTGCTGCAGTTATATAAGGTATTGGTGAGACCGCACCTGGAATACTGCATACAGTTTTGGTCTCCATACTTAAGAAAAGACATACTTGCTCTCGAGGCAGTACAAAGAAGGTTCACTCGGTTAATCCCGGGGATGAGGGGGCGGACATATGAGGAGAGGTTGAGTAGATTGGGACTCTACTCATTGGAGTTCAGAAGAATGAGAGGCGATCTTATTGAAACATATAAGATTGTGAAGGGTCTTGATCGGGTGGATGCAGTAAGGATGTTCCCAAAGATGGGTGAAACTAGAACTAGGGGGCATAATCTTAGAATAAGGGGCTGCTCTTTCAAAACTGAGATGAGGAGAAACTTCTTCACTCAGAGGGTGGTCGGTCTGTGGAATTTGCTGCCCCAGGAAGCTGTGGAAGCTACATCATTAGATAAATTTAAAACAGAAATAGACAGTTTCCTAGAAGTAAAGGGAATTAGGGGTTATGGGGAGCGGGCAGGAAATTGGACATGAAGCTGAGTTCGGATCGGTCAATGCCCTGTGGGTGGCGGAGAGGGCCCAGGGGCTATGTGGCCGGGTCCTGCTCCGACTTCTTGTGTTCTTTAGATTTGTGGTTGGGATCAGATCAGCCATGATCTTATTGAATGGCGGAGCAGGCTCGAGGGGCCGATTGGCCTACTCCTGCTCCAATTTCTTATGTTCTTATGTTCTTATGTGATGTCTCTCTCAGAATAGATGGTGCATTCTCATAGTAGTTCAGTCATTGCTTTTTTTGATCGGCACAGTTTTAATTTTTAATCATCATTCAGTTACAGCAAATCAGGGCAATGCAAATCCAAGAGCTTTACAAAACCAGAAGCTGTATGTACACAGAAAATAAGCATTTTTAAAAATAGAACATGCAGTTTTTCTGGATTAAAAATATATAATCCATTATATACTTCACAAAATGTTGATATTTGTACACTTGCATCTTCTTCAAATTTAATTATTAAACTACAAAATTAAGACAGAGAAAAAAATACTGAGCAAACAAGGGTTGATTGTTTGACTTGGTTTTCTTTCATCCTCCCCTGACTTAATAAAATTTAGCAGCTGTTATCTTCAGTACAGCAAAGGCTTTGAAAGGACGGAGAAGGAGGTGGCGACAGTGTGGAAGATGATGAGAGGGTGAAGGCAGTAAGACAATTATAAGGAGTCCGGTGGTGACAAAATGAAGGATGCAGCATGTGAGAGAATAAGGGTAATCTCCATCTTTAACCAGTGTCAGAAATGTGAGCAGTGATTGGCTAGTGCAGATTTTGGCCTTAGAGAAAAGAATTATGCGTATTTTTTAATCTGCCTCAAATATTTTTCACATTGTCCAACTTGAAAGAAAACCGTTCATGAAACATAACTTATTTCTAATTTTTCTTAAAATTGTTTTCTTTTTGATTCTATATGCAGCAGTCACGGGCTGTGGCAAGCATTTGCCTAGAATCCATGCTGCAGGAATATTTCCGAGCACAAGACCAGCTATTCTGAAGTGAGAGTGATGTCACAGAGCAGTAGGGCCGTCGCTATTGTGCGCTGTAAGAGGCAGCAGGGTTTTCTTCTGCAGTTTCTCACAGGCCATCTTTCCAAATTACATCAGATCTCATTGATTTTAATGGAGTTATCAGTTATTTTCCCATTGTTTGTGATCAAATCGATGAGAAATTATTTGATCTTATTTTCAAACTACGAATAGCAGTATGTTAAATTCCCTAACAAATTGGCTTATTTTCTTTATTTTTGTAAAGGTGAAAAATCTTAGTCCTTGGGACCACTCAGTGTCAACATCAAGCATTCCCAGGTGAGGTAAAGCATGAATAGGTTCCAGAAATGTGCCTCAGCACTAACTGTTACTCTGATAAATCATTTTTCCATTTTAATAGCTTCTCAGTGAAACTGGCAGGTTAGTGTCAAATCAGGGGCAGTTTGTGCTGTGCTCCAGGGACTGTATTAGGACTCCCAAATTCTTTTCACAAAGGACCCTTAGAGCTAGCAGATACGACTATTACCCCATCAGACTAGAGTGATTTAAACCCAGGAGGTAGAAGGTCTAATCCAGAGCACAGCCCAAGCCCCAAGCCCCAGCCCCAAGCCCCTTGTTTTTATTTGTGCCCTCTCAAACCAGGGAATTCTCTAGATCAAAGTATTTTCTTGTAAGTAGGTGAGGGGAGAACAAGCTGTTAATGTCTCTGTAGCTACCACTGGGCAGCCTCATTACATTTTAACAAAAGAGGTGTACTTACTGCAGTCCCCCATGCCCTCAAGGAATAGTTTGCTACAGGACACAATATAAAATTAAAACATGACTGCAGAATTACAACATACTGAATTTTAAAAATATTTTAAGTTATGTTCCATGAATATATCCCATTTAATGGTGGGATATACCTTAATATATTATCTTTTAGTCTATACATGAAGGCAAAGATAGAAGATAAATTTCATAAAGTGCTGAGAATAGAAAATAGATTTCAAAAAGTGTTGAAAATAGAAGATAGATTTCATAAAGTGCTGAAGGTTTTTAAGACAACGTGAACTTTACGCAGCAAAAATAATACTCTGAGTTAGGTTCTCTACACTCTGACACTTGTTGTCATGTTGTTACGGAAACAAGGCCACTTTCTGTTACTGGACAACTTGAACAAAGAAAAGAGATGTAGTTGGTAGCCTTGACTTTATCCCTGCAATTTGGAACTGGTACCGTTGGTTTTGTGACTTTTAAAAGTCACACACCATCAAATGAAGAATCAACTGTTGCCAGAATCCACTTTTCTGGTAAACTGTCACATTGGGAGTAAGGTTCTTACTTAAGTTGCAATTCCTCGATTAGTGCTGTGGTGTAGCATATTAAAGGAACAATTCATTAGAACGGCACAGTGTGGAATGTGTTTGACTATACTGCTTAACTGAGATATACCGAGGCAAAGCACCTCCCCAGGGGAGATGGGATATGTCTGACATCAGCGTTGGCAGTGAGCTAAGGGATGCCCACCCTCTCAAACATAGGACATATGATACCCTGGGAAACCCACAGAGAAAAAATGGGAGGGGGAAGAGATGGGACATGGTAGTAATGGGCTGAGGCCCTCTAACAGGAAAAACCCACCTATCTTCATGAGAGATGGTCCTGAGACTACATTTATTTTATTGGAGTTCATATCTATGCTTTGGAAAAAATAAATGAATGAATATGGTATGTTTTAAATTATTGAAAAGCTTGCTGCTGCTCTGCACCAATTTGGGTAAAATCGTCTCTAACTATTTTCACTACATTTAGGCTGGAGGAAAGACTACAAGACCCCCAAGTTGCATAGACTATAACCTCTTACTCAAAAATGATGGGAAGAGGGGACTCTACATAAAAGCAGGTACAAAACTCTTCAAAAAGGTGAACCCCCCCCCACCCCAACCCATGAATTGAGACTATAGTCACCTCCTCACTCCCTCCAGCATTACATTAATTTAAAGATAACACTGTGATGTGAAACTACTTTCACAAAAAACATTGCTACAGCTCCAAAGTACTGGGTAAGAAGTCCTGGCTATTGTCTACATTCTGTTTTGATGAAACAAAGTACCAGTTTGTACAAATCTGTTTTTTAAAAAAATATAATGGTTTCCAGTAACTAAGATGAGGCCAAGTGAAAACAGGCCTTTTGGCACTGGTGAATAGTTTAACCTTCAGGACTGAAGAATGGCTTTGTGCAAAGAAATAAACCATCATCCATCAGAGCAGCAACTTGGATATAAAGTAAAACTCGTTTAACCTTATTAGTACCCTAAACAAATATTGCAGAAGTTGGCCAGCAGCATGGTATATACACATACTGTACATATTGTATGCTGTCTGCTCACAGCACACAGTTTGTTCAGTTCACATACACAATAGAACACAGAACCATATATATATATTTTTAAGGTAGCGATATCAGTTTGATAAAGTGTTGGAATGCCTCCGTGCCCGTACCTGAGGGGTGGGGGTTGGGCACTACAGTATCCCTAGGGACGGACGAAATAAAATCAATCAGACTTCCAGCTCATGATTACTATCCAGAAACCTCTGCTGGAACTGTGTATGTGTACAACAGAACAGGAAGGATTGGGCTCAGCAATGATGCTCTACATGTCGAATAGCCTGCATTCACTCAGTCTAGTTTCTTTCATGAATAATGGCCCCTTAGATTGGATGAAGGTCACCTCCACCCATGCCCAAGCATGAGTCAATGCCTTGGTGAGAGAAGAGGTAGGGAGAAAAATTGCAGAGTGCCTTTTTCTGTTTAGCGTCATGTAGAGCCAATTATTGCAGCAAACACAAACAAAAATGTAATGTGATTTTTTTTTTTGACAGTGGTATATTGAAGTCAGGGTAAGACTGCCTCCCTCACCTCTCAAACAAAAAAGCCACCTGATTTGAGTGTTCAGTTCTTTGCACATTTTAGTGACATACGGTCCCAAAATAGGTCAGGCACCACAGTCTCCAAGAGATGGTCTCACAGCATAGTATGGAGGAGGAAGAAAACCTATCAACATGAAGCAGTAGCTCCCTTCCTTTAAAATATTCCATAGCAGCAGGAAGATAATGCAGGATGAATCTTCCTCTTTACAGGGAGAGCAAGAAAAAATCCAGAGTGACAGCCCTGTAGACAATTAGAGGCCGCCAAATGTCTCCAGATTGCCCTAACTTTTCCGATAGTTTCCTTTTAACCTTCAACACCAATATCTAATGCACTTTGGCAATATAATTCATTATCATTGTTTATTTTTTACATGCTTTAATTTTAAGCTTCATGTAACGTGCTCAGGTATATAATGTGCATAATGCAGGTACCAATTCACTGTATAACTCTGGAAAAGCCTTGATGACAACTGAGCAACAAAAGTCTTAAGGCCATGAACTTGTTACTATTTGTACTTAGACACTGAAAATCCTCTGGTATTTAAAGAAAATTAGACACAGAAAGGTATGGACTATTACTAACTAGAAAATGTCACTCATTTGCCGTAATTTTTCTTCCAGACTGGTTCCACACAATTACCCACCAGAAGAGCCTCAGTAATTTGTGTGCAATGATAAATACTCAGAAGTTGATAGCACATCTTTGCTAAATGACTGAAGCCAGTATTTATTGGCACATTCAGATGTTAGTTTCTTTTCCTCTTAGTGGTCCAACAATTAGAGACTTATGATTGATTAACTGCAACCAGGTTTGATTAATTGGTATTTTTCACCTTGAAGGAGGAGGTGACACCTGGAGCTTCCTGAAAGATGCTCACATCATTAACATGGCATTGCCAGTGCACTGTTGCTGGATTCATTTGAATGGGAAACAGAATAGGTACATGTTAACACTGCGTGATGCTTGAAGAATATCCCAGTGAGCGAGTGGAATTGTATCTTGTAGCCCCTAGCAGCACTGTTACATAGTGAAGATATCACAGGCCCAACATCTGTGCCATGACCAGCAAAAATGCCAATCTGAACTCTTAGCAGGGCAATGGGAAGTATGTACAGCACACACCAATTCCGGGCACCATATTAATTGGTAGCTTTAGGCTGTGGTCCATTCAGTTTTTTTGTATTAGTTAAAGGGGAACGTCTCTAGCCAGCCACTATTATAATGAGCATCTCAAACAGCACTTGAGACCTTAAGTGCAGCACTGAGAATCAGTATCTAAGAGTGGGGCAGATATCAATCTCTCCCCTAGCTCAATTCAGCCAGCTGGAAATAGGTTCATAAGTGTGCTGCCCTAGCCGGTCCTTTCGAACAGAACAGGTTGACAAGGCTGCTTTCAAATATGACGTCGTTGAAGCAGCTGCCCTCAGATAGGAGATATATCTTTAAAAAGAACCAGTCTCCTAGTTTTTCTGGAGATGGAGTCTTTTATATTGCAAGTATATCTATTTCCCCCCTTACAGTAAAGAACTGATAAAAGGAACATTTTGAGCAGTGCTAGAACATTTCTTAAGAA
The DNA here is from genome assembly GCF_035084215.1 of Heptranchias perlo. Lineage (NCBI taxonomy): Eukaryota > Metazoa > Chordata > Chondrichthyes > Hexanchiformes > Hexanchidae > Heptranchias > Heptranchias perlo. The sequence goes on from NC_090328.1 coordinate 1,643,199, forward strand.
CCGTCATTTTATAATTTACTGCTGAAGCCCCCCTTTTTTTTGAAAACACTAGCAGAAAATTAAGCGTATAGGCCATATTTTTATGATAGGCAGCTGGAAAATCATGGGGAAAATGCGCATGATTTCCCAACAAGCGCTACCAAGGGAGTGAGGTACTATACCAGGATCGCACATTCAAAAAGAACGTTTCTTTAGTTTAAGGTCCTGAACATTCAGCCTCATTCAGACAATCTCTGGGGCCTGGTTAATGGTGTCAAGACTGTCATGATACATACTGGAAGGAAGCTACTAATACAAGCTCACTTGTCTATTGGTTTCCCTTTACATAAGAGTTATTGGTTGGTAAGTTACATCACACCATCCTGTGACAGGATAGTTGGTGCCTCCCCATCATGATTATACCCTGTCCACACTGTAATGTGGTTTGTAGGAGATGGGAGCCAAGATCAAGTAGCCTAAAATAAAGATTATAACTGAGATTCTTTCTTAACCTTAAGTTTGATTCACATTTGTCCAGGGAGATAATTATATGCTACATTTGTCAAAAAAAAAGTTGCTTAAGAGTGTTTGAATGTAACTGAACTTTGGGCAAAGCACTTCTTACTGTCCCTGAGGAAGGCTTTGTGCAAGCTAAAATATTCAATATTGTGTCAGCCCTGATGCTTTCTAGTTGGCACAGGGCCTTTTGTTTCTCAAAACAGATATTGGAATGGATAGAAAGATATATGGAATAGGTTCCCAGCAAAAACAGTTAATAAAATGTTAACTAACACAGCTGTATAACCATCAAGTTAAGAATGGGATTGAAGGGTGTAAGTACAGTGGTGCTTGTGATATAGCCTAAGGCTCATTTCCCTTCAGCTGTAACTCTCGGCAGGCTCACTGCTCCATGTGTCTCTGGTTATCCATTCATGGCTCACTTGGCTGTGGGATGTTTCTGGAGCTTGGATTTATTGCTGCTTCCTCTCGAGGAAAGCAAAGGATTACTACTGAGGTGGGTGGGGCTATCCCAAATATTATTGGGGTGGGGGACTATTCCAAATACTATTTGGGGGGGGGGGGGAGTGGATGGCATTATCCCAGCATTCACTGTGAAGGTGAAAGGGTCACTTAGAAACTCATCAATCTAGTGTAACTAAAGTTGAGAGCTCCAACATAGACCATATTTCTATTGATGGAAATTAGAGAAAACAAAAAAACTCTTTGCTGGTTAAGGCCTATGAAGATTTTGTTAAAGGCTAATCAAGAGCAAGTTCATGAGGATCTATGCAAAAGGAATATAAACATAAAGTGAGGCAGTGAATACACAAGTATTTTCATCTGTGTTGATCCTTTGGAATATGTAGTTGCTCTGGCTACAGAGACTGCAGTCCAATCACAGCTTACAGAGCACAGAAGCAAAAATCACTATTGACATTTCTTCTGTATTGCTCATTTGTAAAAGTGCACTTATTACAATCAATCAGTTTGTTACAAAAAAAAATGAAACAATTTCTATTGTGCACCAGATTCTAGATTTATAGTCAACTCATATACTGAAGATGTTGGACAGCAGTGTTTGATTAGGTTTTGTGTTTTCTCAATGAATTATTTGACCAGTGCAATGTGTCCCACCTGTATTCAGCTTCACCTGCAGTGATTGATTGAGAAAAAAAATGGGAATTTTAACAAAATGCTTTTCATTTATTATACCCTCTGTTCCCACAAAAGCACAGATAAAATGTTGTTTCTTATTCATCAATAATCGCTAGATTTGTTCTCTGAGAATGGTGAGTTTTTTTTTACAATTTAGTGAATTTTAGAATTTAGAATGTGGCTACAGTTCAAAATGTAACAAGTGCAATCAATCTGTAAAGATCCCCCCCCCTCATTAAAAGAAAAAGGGCATGGAAAGCCGAGGAGAGTATTTTGTTCAAAATATACCCCCATTTTATAAAGGTTTATTTTCACATTTTAATAAAAATGTCAGGTTTCTTATCCACACAAAGCTCCTTGAGTAGGGATGCCCTGCACTGCTAGGCCGCTCTGCTGATTGCCCTTGCAACCTAAAGCAGGCCCACAGTAATCAACGATGGGACCAACTTCTAGCTGGCCCGAGAGCTATTGCAGAGCGGTCCCACGCTACTGTCTAGAATCTCTGAATCCCTAGTCTACAACTTTGGAGTGGAGTTACCTGCGAGCAGCTCTTCAACTTCTGAGCACACCCACATGTTAAAGTAACGGGGGGACGGGGACATAGCCCTCACTGAAGTGAATGCAACATCCATATTTGACTTTAAGATCATGTTGCGAGTATGTTTCACCTAAATCCCATATGGCAGGATACAGAGAGTTTATCCAATCCCACTATTTATACATTGCTTCTCAGCATACTGCACTGATGGTACATGAGTGATTATGTCAGAGAAGGTTTCTATGTAGTGGGAGTTTTAACAAATTGCTGGGAGGGGTGGTTGGCATGAGGTGAAGCTGAGTGCTGAGAAAGGCAGATGATATTTTGTGTTAGCAAATGAGTTTGTGTTGCAATGTTCTTTCATTTCTACCTAATGCCTTTCATTGAAGCTGTGTTGTAATAGAACGCTGAGGTGAAGCCAACTCTGCAGCTCACTGTAGTTTCTGAGACACTCAAACTTTCTACCTACCCACCCACAATATGTGGCTTTCTATAATATAACAGTGAATGAAAGAGAGTTTTGTAGAGGGAATTTCCTCTTGGGACTTTGTTTACAGAGCTCAGCCCCCCCCCTCTAAGGAGGGTTCTAATGGTGAGACTCACTAAAGACTGTTCTGATAGTGAGATTCCATCTAAAGGAGGCTCTGATGGTGAGATTCTCTCTTTAAAGGTTTATATTTTGCTGAGACCCCCTCTTCAAGGCATGGCTTCTGTTTGAAACCCTGCCGATCCATTTCAACTAAAACAAACAGAAGAGTGTCGCAGGTTGTCATGAACTGTCACCATCCCCTTTTTGGTACGAGTGGTGACACAGTCATTGTGAGCACTATTATTTTAAAGAGACAATGCAAGCTTTCAGGGCATTGGGCCATTCCCAATCCCCAAATTCCTTTGGACACAGTTTCTAGGAAGCAGCACAGTTAAATGATCAGTTTGTAGGAGTACAGACATTTCCAAGAGTTAGAGGAGTTGTGTTGCTGAGGAACAGTGCTTCCAGCCTGATGGACAGAGAGCACTCTTCCAATCCTACTTCAGCTCCTTTTATATGGGACATTTTTCATTTTAGAAATTGTTTCTGTTTTATAAAAATACAGGTTTTTTTCTCATTCTAACAAATATAGCTGACATTTAAAAATAATTCTTAGTCTTGATTTATCAATCATAATATTTCATAATGGTTGTACCTTTGTGATTTTTGGGGAATAGTACTCTTAAAGTCTATGTGACACCATTGTTTTTTGTTTGAGTAGAGAAGCTTGCGACGGTGTGGCCTACACTTCAGAGCTTCAGGGGATAACATTACCAAGTTGTTCAGGCATCAGGTATCCAGCTGGGGTGGGTTGACTCTTGCTGGGCAGCACATTTGGGTTCAACAATAGGCTCTGCTGAGAGTCCACCATGTGTATAGAGGTATAGTCTGGGACAGGTATTATTGGCTGCCTTGTATTTTCTGTTTCTTTACAAGATCCAACCATGGCACTAGCAAGGCTTTCTGTGGTGAAATAGCTGCTTAGATTAAGGTTTTTCTCTGCATCCGATATACCCTCTTTGCTTGAGCTGATGGCACAGAACTGCTTCGCGTCAACCTCAGACGTGTAGGCACTGTCTGATGGTTTGGTTTTCTGATTTGCCTTTGGATCTACTGAGGTTTCTTTGCCCAGGGGAACCTCCATCTTGTTCTGTTGCCCTGGGGATAGGAGGACACCCCCTGTAGGGGTGATGTCGCTTACCTGCGCATAAAAGTCCATTTTCCCAAAGGAGCTTTGGTTGCTGAGTTGACTGTGTATAGGCGGTTGATTGTGCCCATTTTCAGTTACTGTTGACAATCCGCTGTCTGTGGTTACCAGTTGCACTTTACTGCACATGCAATCCTCATCATTTAGTTGCTGGCTCCATTTGGCATCTGCACTTGACGTGCCTAAAGGCATTCCAGTATCGGTCTTGATTATTTCTTTTCTTTCATTGGCTTCCAACTGGAGGCTGCTTAATTCAATGGCACTTTGTTTACCACCTGTGACTTCTGCTTCAGAAACATCTGGTTCGTAACAACTGTCGCGGCCAGAGTCATCGTCCTTGACGCTCAGGCAGTTGTCGGACTTTGGGTGGCCATGGCCAAGGAGTCTGTCTGTATCCGACACCTCTGTCTTCCCATCTGGATCATCAAGATCGATATCAATGAACTCTACCCAGGGATCATCAATATATAGGTCAGCCTTGTAGCTCAGGTGGTTTGCAAAGATTGAGTTCACTTCATCCATTTTACCCTTCTGTAAGAAAGAAACATAAAAAATATTAGTGAAGATACAAAGGAGTTTTCAGAACACTGGAAATCGAAACCGATGGAGAAAATGGTGGAAATATACAGGAGGTCTGTCAGAATCTGAAAAGAGAAAGGTTAGATTGACGTTTAGGGTGAACATGCTTTGTAACAAAGGCCGTTCATCTGAAACATTAATTAACCCGTCTTTGTTCTTTTCAGATGCTGATGAACCTGCTGTGTATTCCTACCATTTTCTGTTTTCTTTAAATTGTGTATTAGTATGTATTCATTTTTACAATGTTTTCCTCAAGTGGCATCTCACTCCTAGTGGAGGTTGAGCAGTTCAGGTTGCCAGCTGCAGGTTACATTGAGGTGAGTGGATTGGAGGGGAAAACCTGGTGCAGGAGAGGCTGATCGGTGATCCTCCTGCCCCACAGGAAAACTGTACAAAAACAAAGTCAACTAACTATTTTAATCCTCTGAATGCCCTGTTCTCGTTGGGCTTGCAGGCATAAAATCGGCCCCATCATCTTCGTAGTCATAACAACTCTTCGAAGTAACATCTTTGACTTCTAGCCATGCGTTATCTTGGGTGTAACGCACTCCTAGCCGTGCGTTATCTTGGGTGTAACGCACTCCTAGCCGTGCGTTATCTTGGGTGTAACGCACTCCTAGCCGTGCGTTATCTTGGGTGTAACGCACTCCTAGCCGTGCGTTATCTTGGGTGTAACGCACTCCTAGCCGTGCGTTATCTTGGGTGTAACGCACTCCTAGCCGTGCGTTATCTTGGGTGTAACGCGCTCCTAGCCGTGCGTTATCTTGGGTGTAACGCACTCCTAGCCGTGCGTTATCTTGGGTGTAACGCACTCCTAGCCGTGCGTTATCTTGGGTGTAACGCACTCCTAGCCGTGCGTTATCTTGGGTGTAACGCACTCCTAGCCGTGCGTTATCTTGGGTGTAACGCACTCCTAGCCGTGCGTTATCTTGGGTGTAACGCACTCCTAGCCGTGCGATATCTTGGGTGTAACGCACTCCTAGCCGTGCGTTATCATGGGTGTAACGCACTCCTAGCCGTGCGTTATCTTGGGTGTAACGCACTCCTAGCCGTGCGATATCTTGGGTGTAACGCACTCCTAGCCGTGCGTTATCATGGGTGTAACGCACTCCTAGCCGTGCGTTATCTTGGGTGTAACGCACTCCTAGCCGTGCGATATCTTGGGTGTAACGCACTCCTAGCCGTGCGTTATCTTGGGTGTAACGCACTCCTAGCCGTGCGTTATCTTGGGTGTAACGCACTCCTAGCCGTGCGTTATCTTGGGTGTAACGCACTCCTAGCCGTGCGTTATCTTGGGTGTAACGCACTCCTAGCCGTGCGTTATCTTGGGTGTAACGCACTCCTAGCCGTGCGTTATCTTGGGTGTAACGCACTCCTAGCCGTGCGTTATCCTATGTTTTTGCACTCTAGCCTCGCTATTACCTTGTATCATCTTCAATTATCCTTTATTCCTGATGTAACTGTTACTGTTTCTGTCAGGTCAATATAAAGTGGTCATAAGTGGTTGTGGTTCCTTCTTTCCGCTTTTACTAAGAAGTTATGTTGTTCTCGAAGACTCAGATTACCTTAAGAAGATCTGGATCAATTCCTTTGATTTTGGGCACAGGAACAGGGGGCAGAAAGAACAGCTTCAGTCTGAAAAGAAATGTATTTAGGATGTCAATTCCCCATTTAAAGTACATTTTTCTCCCTTTTTAAAAAAAATCTCGTAGCAGCACAGCAGCATGGACGTGAAAGGATGAGTGAGAATCCTTCCCTCAGGATTTTGCCAATGCCTCTGTTTGGCCACTCTGAGGTACACGGTTGCCGCTTGATGTCTCCATATCGTGGTTGAAATTGAGAACTCACTGTGTGGCGATTCATGGTGCCAAACTGTGTCAAACCAGCCAGTGGAATGTCAGCATGCTACACCATAAAGGGGAGTTCACTGTTAAAGGGAAGCGTAGTGTAACAGAGAGAAAGGTAAGTGATACCTGTCCCAACATTGAGCTTGGGACTGAATGTGTGACAGGGACATAGGGGAAAGGATAGATGAGTGACTATCATGGAGTGATATGCTGCATTCTTCGCATGACTGAATTATTATTTGTTTTAAATACTAAAATGGAGCTCCAATTACTCGTGGATATAGTACTTTTTTTTTCACTGTTTTATTTGCTCTCTAACTTAGGCCGGGGGTTAAATTAAGAGCTGAGAAAATATACCTGCTATTAGTTTATTAAATGAATAACTTAATCCATATTAACTAATTAATCAAACTAAAAATAACTGATTGAATAAAAACCTTAACTAATTAATTTAAAAAAAAGGTTAGATGGGGATGGCAGGGCAAGCTTCTTCGACAGCACCTCCCAAACCCACGACCTCTACCACCGAGAAGGACAAGAGACACATGGGAACAATACCACCTGCACGTTCCCCTCCAAGTCACACACCATCCCGACTTGGAAATATATCGCCGTTCCTTCATCGTCGCTGGGTCAAAATCCTGGAACTCCCTTCCTAACAGCACTGTGGGAGAACCTTCACCACATGGACTGCAGCGGTTCAAGAAGGCGGCTCACCACCACCTTCTCAAGGGCAATTAGGGATGGGCAATAAATGCTGGCCTCGCCAGCGACGCCCACATCCCATGAACGAATAATAAAAAACGGTGGTGTCGTAACTGCAGCATATGGGAGTTTGTGGAGAGAGCGTGATCCCAGGCAACCACATCTGCAGTAACTGTCTGTAACTCAAGGAACTTCGGCTCAGAGTTGTTGAGCTGATATCCGAGCTACAGACATTGCGATGCATCCGAGAGGAGGAGAGTTACCTGGACACTTTGATCCAGGAGGCAGTTACACCCCTTAGATTAGGTAGTAGTTTAGATTCGTTCAGTGATCAGGGACAGGAGGATGTGACTGCGAGTCAGGCAGGTGTGGGGACCCAGGATGTAGTGATGGAGGAGCCTGGACCCTTGACCTTGTCCAACAGGTACGAGGTACTTGCTACTTGTGTGGATTGGAACACGGGTTGCAGGGGAGATAGGCAAACTGACCACGGCACTGTGGTAGAGGAGGCCATTCAAGTCGGGGGAGTGAGAAGGAATGTGGTAGTGGTAGGGGATAGTATAGTAAGAAAATAATCAATAAGGCTAATGGAATGCTGGCCTTTCTATCTCGAGGACTGGAGTACAAGGGGGCAGAAGTTATGCTGCAGCTATACAAAACCCTGGTTAGACCGCACCTGGAGTACTGTGAGCAGTTTTGGGCACCGCACCTTCGGAAGGACATATTGGCCTTGGAGGGAGTGCAGCGTAGGTTTACTAAAATGATACCCGATCTTCAAGGATTAAGTTACAAGGAGAGATTACACAAATTGGGGTTGTATTCTCTAGAGTTTAGAAGGTTAAGGGGTGATCTGATCGAAGTTTATAAGATATTAAGGGGAACGGATAGGGTGGATAGAGAGAAACTATTTCCGCTGGTTGGGGATTCTAGGAGTGGGGGGCACAGTCTAAAAATTAGAGCGAGACCTTTCAGGAGTGAGATTAGAAAACATTTCTACACACAAATGGTGGTAGAAGTTTGGAACTCTCTTCCGCAATTGGCAATTGATACTAGCTCAATTGCTAAATTTAAATCTGAGATAGCTTTTTGGCAACCAAAGGTATGAAGGGATATGGGCCAAAGGCAGGTATATGGAGTTAGATCACAGATCAGCCATGATCTTATCAAATGGCGGAGCAGGCACGAGGGGCTGAATGGCCTACTCCTGTTCCTATGTTCTCTGCAGCCGCGACCGAGAGTCCCGAAGGCTGTGTTGCCTGCCCGGTTCCAGGGTTAAGGACATCTCTTCGCTGCTGGAAAAGAACTTGGAGCATGAGGGGGAGGAGCCACATGTTCTGGTCCATGTAGGAACCAACAACATAGGTTGAGCTAGGAATGAGGTGCTGCTATGACAGCTTGAGGAGCAAGGATTGAAATTAATAAGCGGAACCTCAAAGGTAATAATCTCTGGATCACTACCTGAGCCACATGCAAATTGGCACAGCGACAAACAGATCAGAGAGTTAAATGTGTGGCTCAAAGAGTGGTGTGGGAGGAAGGGGTTTTGATTCATGGGGCACTGGCACCAGTACTGGGGAAAGAGGGAGCTGTTCTGTTGGGACGGGCTCCACTTAAACCAGGCTGGGACCAGCATCATAGAATCATAGAAAGGTTACAGCATGGAAGGAGGCCATTCATCCCATCGAGTCTGCGCCAGCTCTATGCAAGAGCAGTTCAGCTAGTCCCTCTCCCCCGTCCTTTCCCCGTAGCCCTGCAAATATTTTCCTTTCAAGTACTTATCCAGTTCCCTTTTGAAGGCCATGATTGAATCTGCCTCCACCACCCCCTCGGGCCGTGCATTCCAGATCCTAACCACTCACTGTCCTGGCGAATCGAATAACTAGGGCTGTAGATAGGGCTTTAAATTTAAAAAGGGCGGGGGGGGGGAAGGGTCAGGTGAGGGGAAATTTAGAAATCTAATGAGGAAAGTCAAGGCAACAGAGCAGTGTAGTGATTTGGGTAAAGATACGCAGAGTGAGGCAGGAAGGGACAGAGAGTTTACCAATAATAGTGCAACAACAAGTAAGGTCAAAGCAGAAAAAAATGGCAAAAAGTCAAAATTAAAGGCTCTTTATCTGAATGTACAGAGCATTCGTAACAAGAAAGATGAATTAATTGCACAAATAGAGATAAATGGATGTGATCCAATAGCCATTACACAGACATGGTTGCAAAGTGACCAAGGTTGGGAACTAAATATTCCAGAGTACATGACGTTTAGAAAAGACAGGCAGAATGGAAAAGGAGGGGGGGGGGGAATAGCCCTAATAATAAAGGATGACATAAGGGCAGGATCTTGGCAGTGAGAAAGGATCTTGGCTCGGAAGATCAGGAAGTAGAATCAGTATGGGTGGAAATAAGAAATATAAGAAATAACAAGGGGCAGAAAACACTGGTGGGAGTAGTTTATAGGATCCCTAATAGTAGCTATACCATTGGACAGAGTATTAATCATGAAATAACAGGAGCTTGTAACAAAGGAAATGCAGTAATCATGGGGGACTTTAATCTTCATAGAGACTGCGAATACAATTGGCAAAGGTAGTCTGGAGGACGAGTTTATGGAATGCATTTGAGACGGTTTCCTAAAGCAATACGTTATGGAACCAACCAGAGAACAGGCTATTTTCGATCTTGTAACATGTAATGAGACAGGGTTATTTAGTAATCTCACAGTAAAGGATACTCTGGAGAAGGGTGATCATAATATGATAGAATTTCTCATTGAGTTTGAGTGACGTACTTAAGTCAGAAACGAGAGTCTTAAACTTAAATAAAGCCAATTACATATGTATGAGGGGCAAGCTGGCTAAGGTAGGAACATAGGAACAAGAGTAGGCCATTCAGCCCCTTGTACCTGCTCTGCCATTTGATAAGATCATGGCTGATCTGTGATCTAACTCCATATACCTGCCTTTGGCCCATATCCCTTAATGCCTTTGATTGCCAAAAAGCTATCTATCTCACATTTAAATTTAGCGATTGAGCTGGTATCAGTTGCCATTTGCGGCAGAGAGTTCCAAACTTCTACCACCCTTTGTGTGTAGAAATGTTTTCTAATCTCACTCCTGGCTCTAATTTTTAAACTGTGCCCCCTACTCCTAGAATCCCCAACTAGCGGAAATAGTTTCTCTCTATCCACCGTTCCCCTTAATATCTGATAAACTTCGATCAGATCACCCCTTAACTTTCGAAACTCTAGAGAATACAACCCCAATTTGTGTAATCTCTCCTCGTAACTTAACCCTTGAAGTCCGGGTATCATTCTAGTAAACCTACGTTGCACTCCCTCCCAGGCCAATATGTCCTTCCGAAGGTACGGTGCCCAGAACTGCTCACAGTACTCCAGGTGCGGTCTAACCAGGGTTTTGTATAGCTGCAGCATAACTTCTGCCCCCTCGTACTCTAGTCCTCTAGATATAAAGGCCAGCATCCCATTAGCCTTATTGATTATTTTCTGCACCTGTTCATGACACTTCAATGATCTCTGTACCTGAACCCCTAAGTCCCTTTGGACATCCACTGTTTTTAACTTTTTACCATTTAGAAAGTACCCTGTTCTATCCTTTTTTGATCCAAAGTGGATGACCTCACATTTGTCTACATTGAATTCCATTTGCCACAGTTTTGCCCATTCACCTAATCTATCAATATCACTTTGTAATTTTATGTTTTCATCGACACTGCTTACAATGCCACCAATCTTTGTGTCATCGGCAAACTTAGATATGAGACTTTCTCATCGGCAAACTTAGATGTGAGACTTTGGATAGATTGGGAAATTAGATTAAAGGATATGATGGTTGATAAACAATGGCAAACATTTAAAGAAATATTTCAATATTCTCAACCAATACACATTCCATTGAGAAATAAAAACTCCACAGGAAAAGTGATCCTTCTGTGGCTAACTAAAGAAGTTAGAGAGAGTATTAGATTGAAAGAAGAGGCCTATAATGTTGCCAAGAAGAGTAGTAAACCTCAGGATTGGGAGAGTTTTAGAAACCAGCAAAGGATGACCAAAAAATTGATAACAAGGGAGAAATTAGAATATGAAAGTAAACTGACAAGAAATATAAAAACGGATTGTGAGAGATTCTGCAATTATGTAAAAAGGAAGAGAGTAGCAAAAGTTGGTCCTTTAGAGAGGAGAAATTATAATGGGGAATCAGGAAATGGCAGGTGCGTTAAACAAATATTTTGTATCTGTCTTCACAGTGGAAGACACAAAAAGCAAACCAAAAATAGTGGGGAACCAAGGGGTTAATTAGAGTGAGGAACTTAAAGTAATTAATATCAGTAGAGAAAAAGTACTTGAGAAACTAATGGGACTAAAAGCCAATAAATCCCCTGGACCTGACGGCCTACATCCTAGGGTTCTAAAAGAGGTGGCTGCAGAGATAGTGGATGCATTGGTTATGATCTTCCAAAATTCCCCAGATTATAGAATGGTCCCAGCAGAATGGAAGGCAGCAAATGTAACCCCAGTACTCAAGAAAGGAGAGAGAGAGAAAACAGGGCACTAAAGGCCAGTTAGCCTGACATCGGTTGTCAGGAAAATGCTGGAATCCATTATTAAGGAAGTGGTAACAGGACACTTAGAACATCATAATACGATTAGGCAGAGTCAACATGGTTTTATGAAAGGGAAATCGTGTTTGACAAACTTATTAGTATTTTTTGAAGATGTAACTAGCAGGGTAGATAACGGGATGGGTTTTTTTTTATTCGCTCATGGGGATGTGGGCGTTGCTTGCGAGGCCGGCATTTATTGCCCATCCCTAATTGCCCTTCAGAAGGTGGTGGTGAGCCGCCTTCTTGAACCGCTGCAGTCCGTGTGGTGACGGTTCTCCCACAGTGCTGTTAGGAAGGGAGTTCCAGGATTTTGACCCAGCGACGATGAAGGAACGGCAATATATTTCCAAGTCGGGATGGTGTGTGACTTGGAGGGGAACGTGCAGGTGGTGTTGTTCCCATGTGCCTGCTGCTCTTGTCCTTCTCGGTGGTAGAGGTCGCGGGTTTGGGAAGTGCTGTCGAAGAAGCCTGTGCACCGGTGGTGAAGGGAGTGAATGTTTAGGGTGGTGGATGGGGTGCCAATCAAGCGGGCTGCTTTATCTTGGATGGTGTCGAGCTTCTTGAGTGTTGTTGGAGCTGCACTCATCCAAGCAAGTGGAGAGAGATGTTACCTACAGGACCACAAAATATACAAACGACCAGAACAAAAGCCAGAGAGAGAGAGAGAAACATCCGAAAGGAAGAGAAAGACAGAGAATGACCCGTTGTATTAAAAACAGATAACTTTTTTTCGCTGGTGGGGTTACGTGTAGCGTGACACGAACCCAAGATCCCGGTTGAGGCCATCCTCATGGGTGCGGAACTTGGCTATCAATTTCTGCTCGACGATTTTGCGTTGTCGTGTGTCTCGAAGGGCGCCATTTGGAGAGGCAGGGACTGATTAGGAACAGTCAGCATGGTTTTGTGAGTGGAAAATCATGTCTCACGAATTTGATTGAGTTTTTTGAAGGAGTAACCAAGAAGATAGATGAGGGCTGTGCAGTAGACGTGGTCTACATGGATTTTAGCAAAGCCTTTGACAAGGTACCGCATGGTAGGTTGTTACATAAGGTTAAATCTCACGGGATCCAAGGTGAGGTAGCCAATTGGATACAAAATTGGATTGACGACAGAAGACAGAGGGTTGTTTTTCAAACTGGAGGCCTGTGACCAGCGGTGTGCCTCAGAGATCGGTGCTGGGTCTGCTGTTATTTGTTATTTATATTAATGATTTGGATGAGAATTTAGGAGGCATGGTTAGTAAGTTTGCAGATGACACCAAGATTGGAGGCATTGTGGACAGTGAAGAAGGTTATCTAGGATTGCAACGGGATCTTGATAAATTGGGCCAGTGGGCCGATGAATGGCAGATGGAGTTTAATTTAGATAAATGTGAGGTGATGCATTTTGGTAGATCGAATCGGGCCAGGACCTACTCCGTTAATGGTGGGGCGTTGGGGAGAGTTATAGAACAAAGAGATCTAGGAGTACAGGTTCATAGCTCCTTGAAAGTGGAGTCACAGGTGGCTAGGGTGGTGAAGAAGGCATTCAGCATGCTTGGTTTCATTGGTCAGAACATTGAATACAGGAGTTGGGATGTCTTGTTGAAGTTGTACAAGACATTAATAAGGCCACACTTGGAATACTGTGTACAGTTCTGGTCACCCTATTATAGAAAGGATATTATTAAACTAGAAAGAGTGCAGAAAAGATTTACTAGGATGCTACCGGGACTTGATGGTTTGACTTATAGGGAGAGGTTGGATAGACTGAGACTTTTTTCCCTGGAGAGTAGGAGGTTTAGGGGTGATCTGATAGAAGTCTATAAAATAATGAGGGGCATAGATAAGGTAGATAGTCAAAATCTTTTCCCAAAGGTAGGGGAGTCTATAACGAGGGGGCATAGATTTAAGGTGAGAGGGGAGAGATACAAAAGGGTCCAGAGGGGCAATTTTTTCACTCAAAGGGTGGTGAGTGTCTGGAACGAGCTGCCAGAGGCAGTAGTAGAGGCGGGTACAATTTTGTCTTTTAAAAAGCATTTGGACAGTTACATGGGTAAGATGGGTATCGAGGGATATGGGCCAAGTGCAGGCAATTGGGTCTAGCTTAGTGGTATAAACTGGGCGACATGGACATGTTGGGCCGAAGAGCCTGTTTCCATGTTGTAAACTTCTATGATTCTATATTCAAGGGAATACAAAAACCAAGTTTATGCAACCTGTCCTTATAATTGAATTCTGAGCCCCGGTATCATTCTGATAAACCTGTACTGTACCCCTTCCAAGGCCAATATATCTTTCCTGAGGTACGGTGCCCAGAACTGAACGCAGTACTGCAGATGGGAATCTAGGTTTTTGAAATAGGGGAATAAAGTTCAAAGAGGTAATGTAAATGTATACAAATTATTGGTTAGGCCACAGTTGGAATATTGTGTCCAGTTTTGAATGGCCTACTTCAGGAAGGATTTCAAGGACCTATAGACGCTGCTGAAGAGATTTCCTACGACAATCCTAGGGATGAAAGGCTTTAGTTATGAGGAAAGACTAGAGAAACTGGGGCTCTTTGCATTGGAGCACATAAGATTAAGAGGACATCTGATTAAATAATGAGAATGTTCAAAATGATGAGAGGTTTTGATAAAGTAAATCGGGAAAAATTATTTCCACTGATCAGTGAATCGGTAACTGCAGTGAATAAATTTATATCCTCACCAAAGAACAAAAGGAGAGGTTAGTTGAATTTATAAACATTTACTTTTAAAAAACAGATTGTTGTTAGAATATGGAGGGGTAGAAATCCGGGTGTGGGGCACACAGCAGGGGGGGGCCATGGTACATTCCCTGCGCCTGCATTGTGAGGCCTGAGGTCTCCCCGAAATTGGTCCTCAGGCCTCATTTCAATGAAGCTGGCATGGCACGAAGAGCTAGCCAGCGAAGAGTTACATCTAACTACATCGAAACTACAGCACAGAAACAGGCCATTCGGCCCAACTGGTCTATGCCGGCATTTATGCTCCATATGAGCCTCCTCCCTCAGACTCCAGGATCGAGCCACTGTTAGCTGAATTTATAGGCCAGAGTCTCCTAACAAGAATCCATAATAGCTTTTAAAAGATAAGTGGATAAATATTTGTAAGTTAATATTTAAAAGCTTACAGGAAAAGGGCAGAGGAATGGACTAAGTGGAGAGCTCCTCCAGTCAGCATAGGCACAATGAGTGAAATGCAGAAAGGCAAGGGATTGGACTAAGTGGAGAGATATCTCAGAGAGCCAGCACAGGGACGATGGGCCAAAAGGCCTATTTTGTGCTGTAAAATTCTATAAGTGGATACATTGAACAGGAATATCTGATGATTGTGCATTACTAGTCATGTTTGTGTTCCACATACCTGTGGTTCTTGGTAAATAGGATCAACAGCAACACCAAGGCCATGCCCAGTGAAACTAAAACAAGGATCAGCCTGAACAAGAGTCCTGCTTCTGTAAGAAACAACATATAGAAATCCAACTTGATGAAATTGTGTGGAGAAATATATGTACAGTACTGAGGGATATTTTCAAGGCAGCATTTTATTTATCAAACTATCAAATCTTCTATGGTATTGCTCACAATGGTTTTTTAAAAACAGGAGTCTGTGCCAAATAGCTTCATCGGAGACACTGATTTATCAGCATTGCAGCAGCCCAGAACATGACCTGGAATGCACTGCCTGAAAGGGCGGTGGCAGCAGATTCAATCGTAACTTTCAAAAGGGAATTGGATAAATACTTAAAGGGGAAAAAGTTACAGGGCTATGGGGAAAGAGCAGGGGAATGGGACTAATTGGCTAGATCTTTCATACTTGTAAGTATACTTGCTTGTACTGTTGATATTAATAAAAGCAAAAGGTTGATTAAACACTGGCATCCGAACCTACATCATTTGGATTAATCTACCTGGTTGATATAACAGGGGTCACCCCGTTAGGACACATTTTCTGGCTTCGTGAGCAGTCCCTTATTTGCATATGCAAAGAGTCGAACATCTGTTGAGGCCCCCACCGCAAGATTGGGACGGACTGTTTTTGTTTTTGAAATTTAGTTACCTGAAAGTGGAGCCGGGAGGAGCATGAGATTCCCGCCCCCCCCACCATAAAGAACGCAAACAGTCACTCACCCCCGTTCATTGTTATCACTTCCCTCAATCCGACCTCCTGACCTTCCCCGGCCTCCCATCTCCCGACCTCCCACCCCCCCGGCCTCCCATCTCCCGATCCTCCCCCCACCGGCCTCCCATCTCCCGACCCACCCCCACCCCCCCGCCCTCCCATCTCCCGACCTCCCACCCCCCCGGCCTCCCATCTCCCGACCTCCCACCCCCCCGGCCTCCCATCTCCCGATCCTCCCCCCACCGGCCTCCCATCTCCCGACCCACCCCCACCCCCCCGCCCTCCCATCTCCCGACCTCCCACCCCCCCGGCCTCCCATCTCCCGACCTCCCACCCCCCCGGCCTCCCATCTCCCGATCCTCCCCCCACCGGCCTCCCATCTCCCGACCCACCCCCAACCCCCCGCCCTCCCATCTCCCGATCCTCCCCCCCCCCCCGGCCTCCCATCTCCCGATCCTCCCCCCCCGGCCTCCCATCTCCCGACCCTCACCCCCCCCGCCCTCCCATCTCCCGACCCACCCCCACCCCCCCGCCCTCCCATCTCCCGACCTCCCACCCCCCCGGCCTCCCATCTCCCGACCTCCCACCCCCCCCGGCCTCCCATCTCCCGACCTCCCACCCCCCCCGGCCTCCCATCTCCCGACCCACCCCCCCCCCGGCCTTCCATCTCCCGACCCTCACCCCCCCGCCCTCCCATCTCCCGACCCTCACCCCCCCGGCCTTCCATCCCCCGACCCTCACCCCCCCGCCCTCCCATCTCCCGACCCTCACCCCCCCGGCCTTCCATCCCCCGACCCTCACCCCCCCAGCCTTCCATCCCCCGACCTCCCCCCCCCCCCCGGCCTCCCATCTCCCAACCCACTCCCCCCCCGGCCTCCCATCTCCCGACCCTCACCCCCCCCGGCCTCCCATCTCCCAACCCACTCCCCCCCCGGCCTCCCATTTCCCGACCCCACCTCCTAATCTTTCCTGGCTTAACTCCTAACCCCTGATCGCCTCACCCGCCCCGACCCCCAATGGGCCTACCTCCTGATGCCTGACCCTGCCTCCCACCTCCACACAGCCTCTCCCCCGACGCCCGATCTTCACCCCCCCCGCCCCCACCACTGGCCTCGTATCACCTGATTCCCGCTTCATTTCCCTGAGGGCCGTTACCACATTAGAGGTACCTTGGGCTTCTCCATTCAGGGAGGAGGAATGTACCCTACACCCCCAGGAATAGGCCTGTCTAAATTTCTACCCTTTTGAAACTTGCACCTCAAGTTTGGTCCTTCAATGAAAATGCCATTATGTAAATTCCTGCCTATCGATGTTGGCCACAAGACCTGGTACCAGGGCAAAAATATCTTTCACAGATCGACAACAGGTCGAGCTGATTTTTACAATATCTCCCCATCACGTGGCTTAAGCAACAATAAACTTGTTTAGTTTCATTCTTGTGGTTTATAACTTCAGTTGAATCCCTGAATGAGACAATTGATGTACGATGACTGCTAACCATATATATTTAAGGTGTGGCTCAAAAAGAAACTGCAAATGGTGGAAGTTTGGAATAAAAACAGAAAACGTAGAGTTAGTGAAATCCGTTCCATCCTCGCCACTATCCTTAGGGAATAATTAGAAACAGAAATATTACCCGGGGATTGGAAAGGAGTTTTTTTTTTAAATTATGAGTTCTGCGGGGCTCGTGTCCTCTGCACGGCAACCGTCCACGCACAATTCCCCAGGGAGTGCGTGCGGTTCGAGGTGCTCCGGAGCGGGGAGTGCTGCCCGCCCCTCACCGCCGACCCCACCGACCGCTGCGGCTCCAGCCTGGGCCGGGGCTCCTGCGCCGATCTGACGGCGGACCCGGCCCGGCCCGGCACGGCCCCCAGTACCCGCACGACGGCCTGGACGACCGCGAGCGCTGGCCGCTCCGCTTCTTCTGCCGCTGCGCCGCCAACTTCCGCGGCCACAACTGCGGCCTGTGCCGCTACGGCTGGAGCGGGCCCGACTGCCGGCGGCCGGCCCCGCGCCGGGACGTGCACCGCCTCAGCCCCGAGGAGAAAAGGCGCCTGGTGGAGGGCCCTCCACCTGGCCAAGCTCACCCCTCACCCCGACCTGGTGGTGGCCACCCGCCACCTCGCCGACCTGTACGGGTCCGACGGCCGGAGCCCGCAGTTCGACAACATCTCCATCTGCAACCTCTTCGTCTGGACTCACTACTACTCCGTCAGCAAGACCTACCAGGGAGGCAGCCGCACCGACGGCGGCGTCGAGTTCCTCACCTGGCACCGCTACCACCTGCTGCAGCTGGAGCGGGACATGCAGGTGATGCTGCAGGACCCCACCTTTGCACTCCCATACTGGAATTTTGCCACTGGAGGAAACACCTGTGACATCTGCAGGGATGACCTAATGGGAGCCAGAAGCAATTTTGACCCAACTCTCCTAAGTCCTAACTCTGTCTTTTCCCAGTGGCGCAATCGATGTGAAAGTTTGGAAGACTACGATACCCTCGGAACTATATGCAATGGCACTGAGGGTGGTCCTATTCGGCGGAATCCAGGTGGGAATGTTGCTCGACCGATGGTGCAGCGTCTACCTGATGCCCAGGATGTAGCACAATGTTTAGACATCTCTTACGACACAACACTTTTCTACTCCAATTCAACCGATAGTTTCCGAAACACGGTGGAAGGTTATAGTGATCCTTCAGGAAGGTATGATCCAGCAGTTCGCAGTTTGCATAATCTGGCACATTTATTTCTTAATGGAACTGGTGGGCAAACCCACTTGTCCCCAAATGACCCTATCTTTGTGTTGTTGCATACATTTACTGATGCAATATTTGATGAGTGGTTGAAGAGGAGTAATGCAGATTTATCTATCTTTTCCATTTGAAAATGCTCCCATAGGACATAACCGAGGGTACAATATGGTTCCCTTTTGGCCTCCTGTAACCAATGTAGAAATGTTTTTGACAGCACCTGAAAACCTTGGCTACACCTATGAAGTTCAATGGCCAAATCGTACGCTCTCATTGTTGGAAATGATAACGGTGGGGATTGTGGCAGCTCTCGTGTTGGTTGCTATTGTTTTCACCGTCTCCACGTTAGCTTTACGCAGAAGAAGAAGAAACCTGGCTGCAAGTGAACTGAACCAACCTCTCTTAGAAACTCCGTGTCAGCACTACTCATAATATGATGCATCAACAGTAATCCAAAAAGCCTCACAGTCTGCTATCTGACTCCTTCTTCTTCGATTTTTTTTTTCATGCTTTTATACCAGACCGATGATGAGCAGCGAGAAAACAGGGTGACTTCCTGTGACTGTTTAGATAAAAGATCCAATGAGAAGTAAGCTCTAATCTCATGACCTGCTGCAGCCTTTAATGAAATAAGCCATCTATCATTGGTCTGCACTGAAAATGATTACTCCTGACTCATTAATGGTAGCTGTCATGGCTTTTAGTAGGGTTTAAAATTGAAACGAATTGGAGTTAATTTGAGACCTTGGTTAAATAAGCCTCAAACTTAATGCTAAAGGGATATGGGGAAAAAGTGGGAACAGGGTACTGAGTTAGACGATCAGCCATGATCATTTTGAATGGCGGAGCAGGCCCGAAGGGCCGAATGGCCTACTCTTGCTCCTATTTTCTATGTTTCTACGTTTCTAACACCAATCTTGCTGAGAGGGCAGGTTGGCAACTGTAATCCTTCGCCAACCGACTCTGAACCAGCTGCCTAGAGGCACATTAGGAAGCTGGAGATCACTCGCCTTCTGTTGGTTTTCCTGCCTGGCTGCCAACTTGCAGGGTTACAGAAAGACTAGGGTTCAGGATAACAAGCTGAGGTCCCAGCACTCTATGCCGCAAGGTGTCATTGCTCAAAAGCTCTGCTCTGCTGTTTTCCCCCAGTCAGGCTATTTTTTCATATGATCTACAAGGGCAATCAAGCTGCTGACATGACCAGAGCTAATAAATCCCTGATAGTGACTATGTCAGGGCAGCCAGAGTTCAAATATTTTTTTTATCGCTGAGAGTTTTCACCCTTTAATGAATGACACACACTCTCAATGTTCTCTTCTGGTACACAGGTCCTATATAAAGGCCTGGTATACAGATCACACCTGTGCCCTCAGAATATGGGCGGGCATTTGGTTTGCTTCAAGTTGTCCATTTTGGTCTGAAAATGTGGGCCAGTGACCTGGGGAGACTCCTACACTGGTTGTTACGTCCCCGTTACAGGAGGATACTGCAGATTCTGGCCAGCACATACCTTCCGGGCAAAGCACAGATTAGGAACCGAGTATGCTCAGCATCAATGTTCTAATACTCGGTCACCATACTGCACCCAAAAAATCTTTTCAAGATGTAATTTGCTTACGGGTGATTCTGTTTAGCAGTAATTTTACAAATATATTACAAGTTGTTCAGCATGGCTGTGAGAGAACAGCTACGGCTGTTCACATCTATGTGGTTATTGGTTCCTCTCACCTTCTGTCGATCGCGGTGCTGGAATGAAGACATGCGCCGTGTCACTGAACTCACTAAAATCTCCATTGGCGATCTGTTTACATCGCAGTCTGATCTCATAACTCTTGCCAGTACCAAGTGCGTAAACTGGATGGGAGGTCGATAAAGATTCAATCTGCCATGTGAAGGAAGGGAAATTTGGTTAGGGACGATCAAACGACAAATCAGGAAGAGCAAGTAGCATCTGTACTCATACAGGGCGGTGTGTGGGGGATACAGAGTAAAGCTCCCTCTACACTGTCCCATCAAACACTCCAGGGCAGGTACAGCATGGGTTAGATACAGAGTAAAGCTCCCTCTACACTGTCCCATCA
This sequence comes from Heptranchias perlo, assembly GCF_035084215.1. Taxonomy (NCBI): domain Eukaryota; kingdom Metazoa; phylum Chordata; class Chondrichthyes; order Hexanchiformes; family Hexanchidae; genus Heptranchias; species Heptranchias perlo. Next base: position 1,663,809 of record NC_090328.1, read on the forward strand.
AACACTCCCAGGGCAGGTACAGCACGGGTCAGATACAGAGTAAAGTTCCCTCTACACTGTCCCATCAAACACTCCCAGGGCAGGTACAGCACGGGTTAGATACAGAGTAAAGCTCCCTCTACACTGTCCCATCAAACACTCCCAGGGCAGGTACAGCACGGGTTAGATACAGAGTAAAGGTCCCTCTACACTGTCCCATCAAACACTCCCAGGGCAGGTACAGGGTTAGATACAGAGTGAGGCTCCCTCTACACTGTCCCATCAAACACTCCCAGGGCAGGTACAGCACGGGTTAGATACAGAGTAAAGGTCCCTCTACACTGTCCCATCAAACACTCCCAGGGCAGGTACAGGGTTAGATACAGAGTGAGGCTCCCTCTACACTGTCCCATCAAACACTCCCAGGGCAGATACAGCACGGGTTAGATACAGAGTAAAGCTCCCTCCACACTGTCCCATCAAACACTCCCAGGGCAGGTACAGCATGGGTTAGATACAGAGTAAAGCTCCCTCCACACTGTCCCATCAAACACTCCCAGGGCAGGTACAGCACGGGTTAGATACAGAGTAAAGCTCCCTCTACGCTGTCCCATCAAACACTCCCAGGGCAGGTACAGCACGGGTTAGATACAGAGTAAAGCTCCCTCTACGCTGTCCCATCAAACACTCCCAGGGCAGGTACAGGGTTAGATACAGAGTAAAGCTCCCTCTACACTGTCCCATCAAACACTCCCAGGGCAGGTACAGGGTTAGATACAGAGTAAAGCTCCCTCTACACTGTTCCATCAAACACTCCCAGGGCAGGTACGGGGGTTAGATACAGAGTAAAGCTCCCTCTACACTGTCCCATCAATGTCCATTAACCAGAACCTCCTGCTGCACTAAAGAGCTTTACAAATTCCATACCAGCCACGTGATGGCTTCTGAGTGTTAAGTGGTACCAATTAGTGTTGAATTGTGATGAATTATAGGCTATCAGTTCACACCTGCTGGGATCAGAGTTGAAATTGCCAAAACTCATTTTAATTAGAATCGTCTGGAAGGAACTTTCGTTCATAGAGTTCTTTCTTCCTCACGATGCTTGTTACGTCCTCAAAGAACTCTAACTGTAGTTTAAATTTCTGCAGCATTCAAATGAAGCCTGTTTTACCTGATTCTCAAATCATCGCCAGTGATTTCTTTATATATCAGTTCACAGTCTGTACCTTGGCATCAGCCCGAAACGTCCTCAGAAAACACCAAAGACAAAGCCACACCCACTGCTTCTCCTGCCTGTGGGGAACGCTCTCTCACAGTAATCAATGAAACTTCACTCACTGCTTAGAAACATGGAAAATTTACAGCACAGGAGGCCATTTGGCCCATCGTGTCTGTGCCGGTCGAAAAAGAGCTACCCAGCCTAATCCCACTTTCCAGCACGTGGTCCATAGCCCTGGAGGTTACGGCAATTCGGGTGCATATCCAAGTACTTTTTAAATGAGTTGAGGGTTTCTGCCTCTACCACCCTCTCAGGCAGTGAGTTCCAGACCCCCACCATCCTCTGGGTGAAAATATTTTTCCTCAGCTCCCCTCTAATCCTTCTACCAATTACTTTAAATCTATGTCCCCTGGTTATTGACCTCTCTGCTCAGGGAAATAGGTCCTTCCTGTCCACTCTATCTAGGCCCCTCATAATTTTATGCATCTCAATTAAATCTCCCCTCAGCCTCCTCTGTTCCAAAGAAAACACCCCCAGCCTATCCAATCTTCCGTCAGAGCTAAAATTCTCCAGCCCTGGCAACATTCTCATAAATCTCCTCTGTACCCTCTCTGGTGCAATCACATCTTTCCTGTAATGTGGTGACCAGAACTGTACGCAGTACTCAAGCTGCGGCCTAATGAGTGTTTTATACAGTTCCAGCATAACCTCCCTGCTCTTATATTCTATGCCTCAGCTAATAAAGTATCCCATATACCTTCTTAACCACCTTATCTACCTGTCCTGCTACCTTCAGGGATCTGTGGACATGCACTCCAAGGTCCCTCACTTCCTCTACACCTCTCAGTATCCTCCCATTTATTGTGTATTCCCTTGCCTTGTTTGCCCTCCCCAAATGCATTACCTCACTTTTCTCTGGATTGAATTCCATTTGTCACTTTTCTGCCCACCTGACCAGTCCATTGATATCTTTTAACATTTTTTAGACATTTAATGAGATGTTTCATAACACTCAGCAAAGATACATTCCAGTGAGAAAGAAAGACTCTGGGGGAAGGACGCACCATCCGTGGCGAACTAAGGAAGTTAAAGATAGTATCAAATTGAAAGAAAAAGCATACAATTCCGTGAAGATCAGTGGCAGGTCAGAAGATTGGACAGAATATAAAAAACAGCAAAGAATGATTAAAAGAATAATGAGGGAGAAATTAGAGTACGAGAGAAAGCTAGCTAGAAAGCTAAAAACAGATAGTAAGAGTTTCTACAGGCATTTAAAAAGGAAAAGAGTAAGTAAAGTGAGTGTTGGTCCTCGAGAATGAGTCTGGGGAATTAATAATGGAGAATAAGGAAATGGTGGATGAATTGAACAGATATTTTGCATCCGTCTTCACTGTAGAGGATACAAATAACATGCCAGAAATAATTGTGAATCAAGAGGTGAAAGGGAGGGAGGAACTTAAAGCATTTACAATCACCAGGGAAAGGGTTCTGAAAAAAATATTAGAACTAAAAGCTGACAAGTCCCCAGGTCCTGATGGACTTCATCCTCGGGCCTTAAAAGAAGTGGCTGCAGAGATAGTAGATGCATTGGTATTAATTGTCCAAAATTCCCTAGATTCTGGAAGGGTCCCATCAGATTGGAAAATAGTGAATGTAACTCCTCTATTCAAGAAAGGAGGGAGACAGAAAGCAGGAAACTACAGGCCAGTTAGCTTAACATCTGTCATAGGGAAAATGATAGAATCTATTATTAAGGAGGTTATAGCAGGGCATTTAGAAAATCTCAATGCAATCAGGCAGAGTCAACATGGCTTTGTGAAAGGGAAATCGTGTTTTTGACTAATTTATTAGAGCTCTTTGAGGAAGTAACAAGTAACGTGGATAAAGGG